>NC_057864.1:86075881-86675881 GCF_019393635.1 Dromiciops gliroides
ATTTGACCTTCTGTTTTCTTCTGAGTATTCATTTTGATTTTCCTTTTCACAATAGTAACTTACTATGGTCAGATTTTTTTTGGTTGTTTGCTTATTTTTCCAGCTTTTTTCCTTAACTTCCAACTCCTTACTCAAGTGAGGCTCTGCTTTCAGGATGGAGAGCACAGGGTTTTGTTCAGTTGTTTTCAGAAAGACTTCTAGGGACCAGTAAGCATTTGGTTTTTCCAAGGTGTTATGATCCTAAGACTATGTTCTAGTCTTTGAGCAACCACAAGCACTTTTTTCTGCCCAGAACTGTGATGAGGGTCACAATTCCACGTGGTATACTCTGTGGCCACAAGATCTAGTGTGTTACAGTTCTTTCTTGCCCTGGGACTGCTATCCTGAACTGCAATCTGCATCTGAGTATGGGCAAAGCAACATAGTCCT
Organism: Dromiciops gliroides; assembly: GCF_019393635.1. Taxonomy (NCBI): domain Eukaryota; kingdom Metazoa; phylum Chordata; class Mammalia; order Microbiotheria; family Microbiotheriidae; genus Dromiciops; species Dromiciops gliroides. Next base: position 86,076,311 of record NC_057864.1, read on the forward strand.
GCCCCAAGTGACCTCAAAGAGATCTCTATAATCTCTTTCTGACCAGTTGTTTGACCCACTTACCATTTATGAGCTAAGAGCTCCAGAAGCAACCACTGCTACGACTGATTCAATTACTTCTAAGGCCTACTCCTGGTTTGCTGGAGACAGGTCTCAGCTGGCATTGCCTGTACTAGAATGTGCTTCAATCTCACCCAAGTGTGACAGACCTTTCCTGACAACTTTCCAAGTTGCCTTGGTCTGGAAAATTGTTTCAGCCTCTTCTTTCATGGGTCCTGCCACTCCATAATTTTTAAGGCATTATTTAAAAGTATTCAGGTGGTTTCAGAGAGAGCTCAGGTGAGTCTCTGCTTTTTTTCTGACATCTTGGCTGGTTTGACCACTTTACCTTTGTGTTTTAAATGTAGGTCTAATATCACCTTGGATGTTGTGTGTATTTGTGGGAGAGTGTGCCCCAGGTTACTGGGATGAGTACATTTTATAGAAATTGTTCTTATCATACCATTTAAATAAATTCCTTTTAAAAATCTAATTGAGTCTATTGGCTGATTATTAATAGAGAGCACATAAGCAGGAACCTAGAAGTGATAAGTGCAAGTTTTCAGGATTAGCACTGTGTTCTGAGAATGAAAGCAGTCACTCACTGTCTAGGGATTCCAAAATCCAAGTGTTAATTCAAATTGATTGATTGTTTTCAGATGTGGGCCACTTGTGACAGTGGCTTAATTGCCTAAATGGAGAATGAATAACACGTTGGAGTCAATGATATCTTAGTTCAAATCCAGTCTCAGATACTTTCTTGCTGTGTGACCCTGGGAAGTTCACTTAACTTCTGTTTGCCTCAGTTTCCTCATCAACAAATAGGGATAATAATAGCACCTATTTCAAAGGGTTGTTATGAGGATTATATTAAATGACATAGTTATAAAATACTTACCACAGTGTCTGGCACATAAGTAGTTCCTTAATAAATGCTTTTTCCCTTCCCCCTTCTTTCCCCTTTGCCCCTTTTTATATTAGGATTTCTAGCTCATCCAATTACTCATAATCTATTTTTATATAGACATTTGGTATTATGGGTGGAATCTCTAGGTCATTTCTTTAGTTTTATCTCTTGTGAATTTCTGGAAGTCTCTATTATTTTTCCTCACATACTGAAAATAAAGGCTATGTTATCTAGCTTGATAAATATGCATATGCAATTTTCTCTTTCCCCTTCTTTTTCTATTTCCTAACAAGCTTTTGATTTCTTGGTTAGATTTGTAAGAATTTAGTCAATACCATTCTTACAAATCCATATTAGCTACGTTCTTTGACCAGGAACTTTCCATTCCCATATTTTAATCTAGGGTCCAAATATCTAAATTGCATTTCCATTCGTTGTCTTTTTAATGAGCTATTAACATCCCCAAATTGCCTTCATTTCATAAAAATATTGCATTAAATAAGACACCATGGTGAAAACATCCCTTATTCCCATTGTGTCTTTAATTTCTTCCATAAGATTTCATGGTTTTTAGCTAATCTTTCTAGATTTCTTCTGGCACTGTTATTTCTGCCTATACAAACTGAAAGAAAAGAATAGGTGTCATATGTTTGTAGAAGTCTTGTAAAGTACCCTGTTGTAGTCTGTATGTACACCCCAGAAAGACTTCTATTTTGTCATGAGGCTAACCTGTTCCAGTACTTCATTGGCTTGAGTAATTTATCAATATTATTGATCTATTACTGATCTATTTTTTGTGATCATATTGACTGCTCTCTCATCTATAATTTCCCCCCAAACACACACACACACACACACACACACACACACACACACACACACATACACACACAAGAAAGCATGTGACTAGCGTCCAGAAGATGCCTGGCATCTGGAAGTTACCTCTTTTCATAGACCGCCTATAAGTCATGTCAATCAATGGACCAGCCAATTAGCTTGGAACTCTGTGTGGGGACTGCCCTGCTTCTGGTTCTACAATGGGCTCCTGGGAGAAGCAGCTAGGACTCACTCTCTTTGAGAGTGTGGTAGCTAGGTGAAGGTAGCTTTCACTCTCTCTCTTTGCTAACCCATAATATACTTTAATAAATGCTTAAAAGCCTAAACTGTTGCTGAATTTATAAGTAAACCTTAGCTAATTCTCCCCCCACACATGGGGGGAGGCAGGTATCATTGCACTCAGTTCATGCAAGTCTTTCCGGGTTTTTCTGAAAACATCCTGCTCATCATTTCTTATACATAATAGTACTCTATCATAATCATATATCACGACTTATTTGGCCATTCTCCAGTTGATGTGCATCTATTCAGTTTCCAATTCTTTGCCACTACAAAAAGAGCTGTCAGTTGACAACTCCCATCAGCAGTTCAACAGTGTCCTCATTTTACCACATTCCCACCAACATTTGTCATTTTCCTTTTCTGTAATATTAGCCTGGTACGAGGTGGTACCTCAGAGTTGGTTTAATTTGCATTTTTTTAATCAATAGGAATTTATTGCATTTTTAACGTGACTATAGAGACCTTAGATTTCTTGGTCTAAAACCTAACTATTTATATCCTTTGACCACTTATCAATTTGAGAATGACTTGTATTCTTCCAAATTTGGCTCAGTTGTCTATATATTCGGGAAATGATTCCTTTATCAGAGACAGTTGCTGTATTTTTTTTTCCTGTGTCTTGCTGTGTCTAATCTTAGCTATATTGGTTTTGTTTTGTGAACACTTTTTAATTTGATATAATCAAAATTAACCAATTATATCAGATAATGCTCCTTGTCTTTTGTTTGGTTATGAATTACTCCCTTTTCCATAAATCTAACATTTCAATTGCTTATACTGCCACTCTTTATATCTAAATTATCTAGTCATTTTGACCTTATCTTGGTATAAGGTACAATGTAAAGAGTTCTTCAAGTCACCATTCCTTTTCATCCAGGGGAAAGATAAACTTGTACTTTAAGAATTAATAGGAGGCAGCTAGGTGGCACAGTGGATAAAGCACCAGCCCTGGATTCAGGAGGACCTGAGTTCAAATCTGGCCTCAGACACTTGACACTTACTAGCTCTGTGATCCTGGGCAAGTCACTTGACCCTCATTGCCCTGCCAAAAAAATAATTAATAGACACTTGTGCCTCACATGATTAAACATCACATCCTTGGATGATCATTGTGAAAGTGTTTTTATTCTTCAATTTTTTTAAAAACCTAGATACTCTGCACTTTGTTCTTTTTCTATTAGATGCTTTGAAGAACTGCTTTGATAAAATGTTTGTGATATTGAACTCTGCAGATGTCACCTTCCTTCTCATCTCATTAGCATTTTAACACCATCATAGCACCATGACAGGTACATCTGAATTCTTTGCTCTTGACTCACTAACCTCTTACCTTGTCTTGCCAAGTAATCTTTTTTTGCATTAAAATATTTTATTTTAATCAGCTAATTTCCGATTTCTTATCCTCCCATTCCTCTCCTTCAGAATACAAAAAAAAACACAACAAAAAACGTACCTCCTATCAAATCTCCAGATTAATTTGAAGCCTGTAGCCAATGTGCAAGGATGTCAGACCAAATAGAGGCATGCAGTTCCATGGCTCTGAATCTTCTGATTCTACTAGGTAGATATTAGGAAACTGGAGTGTATAGCAGTCTAATGGAGCTCCAACTGGGAGCTATGTTTTGCTAGACCCAAATAGAAGTCATTAACTTGGAAATCTCAGATAATAATCAGTCTTCAGCCCAAATAAGACATCTTCGGGAATTATGAAAGCTTGTAGGTCCTTAGCTTGAGTCACTTTTGAGGTACTTGAAGAACACAACACAAAACATCAAGAGAAAGATGCAGCAGAACTCAGAATAATACAAGCAAGACAAAGAAAGGCTTATTCATTATCTCCAGAAGTGCACAGAGTCTAGACTTAACACAAAGTAGCAATTAGGGAAGTAAGGCTGAGAACAAGAGTAAATGAAATACACTTAAATAATAAAGAGCTATTATGGTGAAATATGCCTAATAAATGAATCCAGAAGAAGTGAATGACTTTAAAATACCTACAAGCAAAGCCTCAAAGTAAAACACAGCTTGATCAAAGGTTAAAATAAAATTCTTAGGAGAAATAAAGCAAGAGTTTAAATAATAACAATTATTGAGGGAGAATGCAAGAAGAAAAAATGGAAATGGAATTGGAGCTATGGAGGAAAGATTTGGAAGGAGAATTAATAGCTTAGCACAAGAATTAAAAAAAAAAAAACAACTTACCTAAGTTAAAAAAATCCTTGAAAGTTAGAATGGACCAAACACAAGTTGATAACTCCATGAGGCTCCATGAAATAATAAAACAATATCAGAGGGCTTAAAAAAGAACAGTATTTTATTTTAAAAATGACCCATAAAGTGAACCAAGGAAAATTACGTATGAGGCATTTTGCTACTTGAAAGCCATACCACCCATTACTCAAAAGAATTTAGACATTAAATGTATTTATTTTTATTTAGAATTTTATTTTTCCAGATTACATGTAAAAACAAATTTCGACATCAACTTTTAAAAACTTTGTGTTCCAACTTTAGCCACATTGTGAAAGAAAACAGACAAAAACAAAACTTTAGATTATGTAACTGTCAAAAATTATGCTTCAATATATTTTCAGATACCATCAGTTCTTTCTCTACAGATGGATTGCAATTTTCATAAATCCTTCAGAGTTATCTTGGAACATTGCATTGCTGAAAATAACCAAGTCATTCACAATTGATCATCTTATAATATTGCTATTATTTTGTATACAGTACCTTTCACTCTTCATCAGTTCATGTAGGTCTTTCCAGGTTTTTCTTATAGCCTCAGGCTCATGATTTTGTTTGTTTCTGATAAAAGCACTAACAAAATAAAAATATATTTCAATCTGTATGTAAGTACAATCAGTTCTTTCTCTGAAGATGGATTGTATTTTTCATAAGACCTTCAGAGTTGTCTTGGAACAGTGATTTGCTGAAAATAACCAAGTCATTTACAGCAGGTCATGTTATAATATTGCTGTTATTATGTATATAATACATTTCACTTTGCATCAGCTCATGCAGGTCCCTCCAGGTATTTCTGATTGTATCCTGCTCAATATTTTTTTATAATAAAGTACATTTATATAGTACTTTAAAGAGAGATTTCCTTACAATAAACACATGAGGTTGATTATTACAACCAAGGTAATAGATAACATTTATATAGTACCTTAAACTTAATGAAGAATTTTCTTCACAATAGCCCAGCAAATTAAGTACCATACATTTTGCCATCATCATAATCAATCAATCAATCAATCAATCATCATCTATCAATCCTCATCATTGTCAACCAGTCCTCATCTTTTTCATTCAGGCTTCCTCCTCATCATCACCTTACATTACTCTTGTCTCTGCTTCAAAATTTTTTCACAATTATTATTAACTGTTTCCCTCCATCCTATTCCCTTCCCATGATATTTATTCTATTTTCTCTCTTCTTTTACCCTACCCCTCCTCAAAATGTTTTTGCTTCTGACTGCCCCTTCCTTAATCTGTCCTCTCTTCTTTCACCCCTCATTCTTTATTCCCTTCCGCTCCTATTTTCTTGCAGGGTTAGATAGATTACTATACCCAATTCATTCTGTATGTTATTCCCTCCTTTAACCAATTCTGATGAGATTAAGGTTTTTGAGTTAATTCTGATGAGAGAAAGGCTCATTCACTACCCCACTTCTCCCCATCTTTCCCCCCACTCCAGAAGCCCTTTCCTGCTTTTTCATGTGAGATTTTACACAATTCTAACTCTCCCCTTCTCTCAGTGCAATTCTCCCCTCCCCCTAAATTTTACCCTAAAAATGTCATCATGGGGCAGCTAGGTGACACAATGGACAAGGCACCCACCCTAGACCCAGAAGGACCCAAGCCCAGATCCAGCCTCAGACACAAGACACTCACCAACCCTGTGACCCCATGCATTCCACTCAACCTCAACTACCCCATAAAAAAGATAAACAAAAAATAAATGCTTTATAGGTATCATCCTTTCCTAATCATTTCCAACCTCTGCCCTCTGTCAAATTTATTCCTATCATCTGCCCTAATACTCAGAAAGCTCTTATGATTTAGAAGTGTCACCTTCCCATCTAGAAATGTAAACAGTTTAATCTTTTAACATCTCTCATTCTCTCATGACTTCTTTCTCCTGTTTAGCTTTTTATGATTTTCTAGGGTCTTGTATTTGAAAGTCAAATTTTCTATTCAGTTCAGGTCTTCTCATCACAAATACCTGAGACTTCTCTTTTTTAGTGAAGTCCCATTTTTCCCCTGAAAGTTTATATTCAGTTTTTCTGAGTAGGTGATTTTTGGTTGTAAAACCAATTCCTCTGCCCTCCTGAATATCATATTCCATGCCCTCTGATCCTTTAATGTAGAAGCTGCTAGATCCTGTGCTATCCTGACCATGGCTCTACAGTATCTGAATTGTTTCTTTCTGGCTCCTTACATTATTTTCTTCTTGGCTTGGGAGATCTGGAATTTGGCTATAATAATCCTGGAAGTGCTCATTTTGGGATCTCTTTCAGGAGGTGATTTGTGGATTCTTTCTATTTCTATTTTACCTTCTGCTCCTAGAATATCAGGGCAATTTTCCCTGACAGTCTCTTGGAAGATGATGTCCAAGCTCTTATTTTGATCATGGTTTTCAGGTAGTCCAATAATTTTCATATTATCTCTCCTGGATCTATTTTCCAGGTAAGCAGTTTTTCCAAGAAGATATTTCACATTGCATTTATTTATTTTTTTTATTCATTTGGATTTGCCTTATTGTGTCTTGGTTTCTCATAAAGTCACTAGCTTCCATTTGTTCAATCCTAATTCTGATGCAATTATTTTATTTAGAGAGCTTTTCCATTTGGCTTTTCAAGCTTTTGACTTTTATCTCATTACTTTCTTTCCTCACTCTCATTTCTCTTTCCATTTTTTCCTCTACATCTCTTACTTTATCTTCAACATCCTTTTTTTTTCTTCAGGGCAATGAGGGTTAAGTGACTTGCCCAGGGTCACACAGTTAGTTGTGTCAAATGTCTGAGGACAGATTTGACCTCAGGTACTCCTGAATCCATGTCCAGTGCTTTATCCACTATGCCATCTAGCTGCCTCTTCAACATTCTTTTTGACCACCTCAGTGGCCTGAGACAAATTCATATTTTTCTTGGAAGCTTTGGATGTAGGAGCCCTGACATTGCTATCCTCTTCTGAGGGTGCCCCTCTATCTTCCTTGTAAGTAAAGGAACTTTCTATGGTTTGCAGCCTTTCCCTGCCTGCTCATCTTTGTCTGTCTTCTACTTGACTTTTAATTCTTTCTTAAGGTGGGGCCCTGCTTCCATTCTGCACTTTCTCAATCTTCAGTGGGTCCCAGGTGGTATGATTTAAGGAAAGGCAGGTTCTTCACTTGCCTGGCCTAATGCTATGCTCTGTAAATAACTGCAGGCCAAATTGCTAATTAACCAGGGAACAAAATATTGTTTGCTGTGGTTCTTAGCTCTGACCAGCCTGTACCCCTCCCCCACTTGGGCCACCACCACTCAAGATTTCTTCCTGGTTCCCTGCTGGGGTATGACAAGCAGATTCCTCCTCATCTCCCACAAACACCCCTGTAGTCTCCCCTCCAGCCAGAAGTTCCAACCTCACACCATACTGTGAGCTTAGTTCCAGAAGATACCTACACATGTAGCTTATTGGAGGCTCAGGGGTAAATTTCTCTGGCATAGCCTGCTTCAGGCTGGATCTGTGTTGGTAGGACTGCGGGGTCGGATTCCACTCCCAGTCCAGCTTAGCAACCCCCACAGGCCGACATTCTAAGCCATGTTTAGCTGGAAAATTATCCCAGCCGGTCTTGTTGTTGGTTCTGCTGCTCCAGGAGTTGTTTTATGGGTGTGATAGGAGGTTTTTTTGGAGTAATTGTGTCAGGAGCTCTAAGCACTTACTGCCTTTCCTCCACCATCTTGGTGCTACCTCCCCCTAGACATACATATTTTTTAATTCATAAAAATATTTTATTATTTTCTAGTTACATGTAGAGATAGTTTTCAAAATTTGTTTTTATAAGATTTCTAGTTTCAAAATTTTCTCCCTCCCTCCCCCCTTTCCAAGACAGCAAGCAATCTGATATAGGTTATATATGTACAATCACATTAAACATATTTCTGCATTAGTCATGCTGTGAAAGAAGAATTAGAGCAAAAGTGAAAAACCTCAAAAAAGCCAAACAAACAAAAAAATAGAAATACTATGGTCCAATCTTCATCTAGATTCCACAGTTCTTTTTTTCTGGATATGGAGAGCATTTTCCATCATGAGACCTTTGGAACTATCTTGGATCATTGTATTTCTGCGAAGAATCAAGTGTATCACAGTTGATCAACACACAATGTTGTTAATACTGTGTATAATGTTCTCCTGGTTCTGCTCATCCCACTCAGCTTCAGTTCATGTAAGTCATTCCAGATTTCTCTGAAATCTGCCTGCTCATCATTTCTTACAGCACAACAGTATTCCATTACATTCATATACCACAACTTGTTCAGCCATTCCCCAATTGAAGGGCATCCCCTCAATTTCCAATTCTGTGCCACCATAAAAAGAGCAGCTATAAATACTTTTGTACCTGTTGGTCCTTTTCCCTTTTCTATCATCTCTTTGGGAAAAAGACCTAATTGTGTTACTGGTGGGTCAAAGGGTATGCAAAGCTTTATAGCCCTTTGGGCATAGTTCCAAACTGCTCTCCAGAACGGTTGGATCACTTCACAGCTCCACCAGCAATGTATTAGTGTTCCAATTTTTCCACAGCTTCTCCAACATTTATTATTTTCCTTTTTTGTCATATTAGCCAATCTATTGGTGTCAGGTGCTACCTCAGAGTTGTTTTAATTTGCATCTTTCTAATCAATAATGATTTAGAGCATTTTTCATATGGTAATAGATGACTTTGATTTCTTCATGAGAAAATTGCCTGTTCATATCTTTGAACATTTCTCAATTGGGGAATGACTTGGATTCTTATAAATTTGATTTAGTTCCTCATATATTTTAGAAATGAGGCCTTTATCAGAAATACTGGCCATAAAAATTATTTCCCAAATTTCTGCCTCCCTTCTAATTTTGGATGCATTCCTTCTGTTTGTACAAAACCTTTTTAATTTAATGTAAACAAGATCATCCATTTTGCATTTCATAATATTCTCTATCTCTTTTTTGATCATAAGGTGTTCTTTCCAAAGATCCGAGAGGCAAACTGTTCCTTCCTCTTCTAATTTACCTATGATATCATCTTTTATGTTTAAATCATGTACCCATTTTGACCTCATTTTAGTTTAAGGTGTAAGATGTTGGTCTATGCCTAGATTTTACCATACTATCTTCTAGTTTTCCCAGAAGTTCTTGTCAAATACTGAATTCCTAACCCAGAAGCTGGAGTCTTTGGCTTTATCAAACAGTACGTTACTAAAGTCATTTACTACTGTGTCTCCTGTGCCTAACCTATTCCATTAATCCACCACTCTATTTCTTAGCCAGTACCAGATAGTTTTGATGACTGCCGCTTCATAGTAAAATTTTAGATTTGGTACAGCTAGTCCACCTTCTGTGCATTTATGTTCATTAATTCCCTTGATAATCTTGACCTTTTGTTATTCCAGATGAATTTTGTTATTATTTTTTCTAGCTCAATAAAATAATTTTTAGGTAGTCTGATTATTATGGCACTGAGTTATTAAATTAATTTAGGTAGAATTGCCTAGACATTATATTTAAATGAGTCATGAAAGATAATTGTCCAGATTGATTAGATGCAGCAGCTAAAATGAAATACAAAGAATGCACTGGTTATCATATGAGAAGAACCACAAAATTAACATTCCTAGGAATGTCATAGTAAAAGCTAAGAACTTTCTGGCCAGAGAAAATATTATAAGCAGATAAAAAGAAATTCATTAGGATCATACAAGGTTTAAGTAAACCATATAATCATAAAAATAAATTACTAGTCAAAGTGCAGCAACATTTAATAGAAGAAATGGAAGGATTTCTAAGTATTATTGATAAAAAGCCAGAGAAAACCTAGAATCTTTGAAATACAAACACTGGCATTAAGAGAAACAAAGAAAGATAATTAGGAGCAAGTAACATCAATGTATTGAATACAGATTAAGTATTTTTCAGTTTAATGGGGAGGGAGGATACAATTGTCCCATCAAGACTCTAATGTCATCAGAGGTCATAGAAGGAGTTAACATAATAGCTCTGAGAGTGTTTTTATTACGTTTGGAGGTTCCTAAAATAAGAAAGGAAAGGAGAGGAATGAAAGGAAAGGAGGGATATCCTCTATAATTGTGGTACACAAGTAATAAACTATGTAAATAAAAAGGAATAGATGGGGAAGTGGGTGATACTTGAATCTCACTTTCATTTGAAGTGATCGAAGGAGAGGAGAATATACATATATACAGTCAATCCTGAACTTTTGCAGGGGGTATCAATCCTAGAATACAGTGCAAAAGTAAAATACAAAACAAAACATGAATGTTGATACATTGAATCTATGGGAATTAAAATGTTAGGTTGTTGTCACCACCAAAAACTATAATCTTTTCCTAGATATTGCTGAAAGCCTACATTTATGGATGCAGTTATTTTATAAGAAAACATTAATTTGTTAATATGCACTTTTCCTAACAGGTAACCAAGAAATAACCCATAAAGAGCAGGGGAGAGGAGAGACAATGCCAGATGTGATAAGGAGATCCAGGGGCCATGATATCAGAGGAATCCTGATGTTAAAAAAAGGGAAAGGGGCAACACCTGCCATCTCTTTTTCATCTCCACTGTTAAACTGTTCTCTAGTGAAAAGCACATGCTTTGGAGGTGAGTCCTCCATCCCAGTCAGAGGTAGGAACTCCTGGAGGATACTTGGCTTGGCCAGGCCAGAAATTACCACTCACTATGTCATTTACCCCCAAACAACCACTTTCTGCCCCCCATTTCCCCACTTTGTACTTGAGAGGTTACCTGAGCATATTTTGGAGCAAATTCAGAAATACTTTAATGAACAATTTCCTCCATTTTGTGGATATCAATTTATTTATTGCACCACTCATTTTCTCTACTGTGTATAGTTTGAATGCTTATGATTGCCAGCAGGAAAGTGAAAATGAAGTTATGAATAAAATCACAGGAATTCTTTAAGTCATAGAAGATGAATATCAAGGTGGTTACAGAAAAACGCTCTTTAGGAAAACTGGAGGAAACAGGAAGATAATGGAATAAGAGGAAAGGTAGATTCAGCAAGAAATTTGTCATATGGAGAACAAACTTTAACCTTAAAGTCTATATTTTGAAGCTGGAATTAAGGAAAAAGAATGAATAAATGAACCTGTGATTCATCTCTAGTTGAGGGAAAGAGAAGAGGGTCAGGGGAGCAAAAGAAACTGAAATTATGCTTACACCAATGGTGTTTAGTAATCCCCTTCTAATCTCTCTCTCTCTTTTTTTATTGAAAAGAGAGGATAAGAAAAAAAAGAGACAAAAAAGTATGAGTATGGAAGGAAATGTACAATTAATTATCGTAACTGTGAGTGTAAATGGGGCAAACGTACTCATAGAAAGGAAAACGATAGCAGAATGTATTAGAAATAGACTCCAACAATATGTGGCTTACAGGAAGTAAATTTAAAAAATAAAATTCACACAGAATTAAAATAGTGGATTTGGTTGGAACAAGTCTATTATTTCTCATATGAACACACAAAAACGTAAGGCTAGCAGTCATTTCAATCAAGGCAAAAGAAAAAAAAACACAGACATGTTTAAAAGAGTTCAAAAGCCAACATATATATATATATAAACATACTATAGACATTTAATTAATATCAACACTTAAATATATATGTACTGAATAACTTTAGATCTGAATACTTAAAGGAAAATCTCTTAAATAAAACTCAAAAAGTGGGGAACCTCAATGTGCTACTTTCTGAGCAAGAGAAATCTAAAATATAAACAAAAAATAAATTAGTTACTTGAATAGAATTTTAGAAAACTCATATCTAGATCTTTGGTGATTATTGAATGGAAAGTTTAAGTATTATGTACACACATGATTAAACAATACAAACATTACAATTCTCTGTATGCATGTATATATATATACATACAACACATGTATACATATGTGCACATACATCATGGACATTTATAAAAATTGACTAATAAATGCAGAAAATCAGAAATATTGTATACATTTTTATTGACCAAAACAAAATAAAAAATCCAAAAGGAGATATTAAAGAAACAATTTAAAATAATTGGAAACAATAAATTAATCCTAAACATTTGGTGGGTCAAAAAAATCTTAAGAATAAATAATTTCATTAAAGATAATGATAACAATGAACTTTCAATTGAATAGGAAGAATAGAAGAGAGGCTGTTCTAGTCATCCAAAAATTATAAGCAATATTTCAGATGGAAGAAAATTGCTGGCATGTTTGATGGACAGCGAAAATCTTTGGAGTATACAACATATGATACAGGAGTAATGTTATAGAAATATAACATCACAGGGTTGTAGGTCAATTAGGATTCTTAATGCCAGGAAGAAGATATTTGAATTTTAGTTGGTAAGCAATAAATACTCACTAAAGCTTTTGAATTGAGGAGTCTATGTCTAGATTTATAGATATTTAAGCTACATATCCCTTTTTGGATTTGTAACTTTATTCATTTTCTTGATTATTCAGAATGTTGGATTATAAATCCTTACATAGGATATTGTCATTTATTTCATTGATAAATTTTCTTAGTATCTTCTTTCCTCTTTGATTCTTTTCCTCCAAACTAACTCTCTAAATATTAGGATATGAATGATTAGAAGATTCCTTCCTAGGAAAGATAATCACTCTCCAGTCCCTAATGCCTTCCAAATTTCTGCTCTCCTTATTCTGTTTCTGCTGTGAATGAGATGGACCACCTAGAAATTGCTTCTATTCCTGAGAATCCATCATAAAACCTGTCCATTTTAAAATGTATTCTGATGTCAATTTATGTTTGAGTTAGTTTGATTCTTTCTATCTTTTAAGAATTTTAAGTGACCTTTTACTAAAAATTTTCTAAAAAAGAATTCTGACTGCAAGCTTTTCCATTCAACATTATAGAATCTTACAACTAAAAAGGTTCTCAGAGAAGATAAATTCCAACCTATACTTGATGTATTGCACTGGCAATATATCTCCTCAATTTAGCCTCTCTTCATTTGTATACTCAGTATATCACTAAAAAGTAATTTGTTGTCTCATCTGTCATGAACTCTTAAAGAATATTGATTCTATAGACTTTAAGCTAATGTTGCCTCTGGCTGCTATATCTCTCCACCAAACAAGGAGATTATATATTTGCTGGCAGAGATGGATTTTACATTCTTGGAACATTATCATGTTGGCAATTTCTTTGTTTGGGTTATATATCTCTAAGAAATGGAATTGTAGTTGTTTAATATATTTTAGTACAATTTTATATTTTGGGGGGTGGGGGCAGATTGATTTTTTTCTCTGATCAAACCAATGTCTACTTTTCATATTTATATATTCTTCAAACTGTTGTTTACTTTGACACTGACTTTAACTAGTTGATCTGATTCTATATACATGGATGCTTTCAAAATCTGTAGCTAATAATTTTCTATTTACTATAGAAAAACATATACATATATACATTCATATGGACAGAGACAGGGATTTGGTGTAATGGATAGAAATTTGTTATAATCTAAGTTGCTGGTGTGTGATATGTAGAGATTTGGCCTTGCAATTAGGAAGGTATAGATTCAATTTCTGCTTCTGACATATCATGTTACCTTGATTAAGTAACTTAAGTATCTCAGTGCCAAGTGGGTTACAATACACGCACACACACACACACACACACACACACACAAATGTTCTTTATTTATATGATCCAGTACTTGCCTTGTATATTATTTTCCTATTCATTTCATGAAATAAAAGGATTCCATCATTACTGGACCAAGATTACTATGCATTCTGTAGGCATTTGTTCTTTTTCTTGATTGTGAACTATATTTTGCAGTATTTTTGCTATTTTCTCCTATGCTCGCTTTTGTGTCAATATCATCAAATATGCAGGCAGGAATTCAATTAATTTAGGAGAGTTGTGCAGAACTTTTTTTTTTAGAACTTATCAATGTTTCATCCTCATGAATGGATGTTGGCATATAGGATGCAATTATTTTCAAGGTATGTTCTTTGATTAAGTCTTTTGCTAGCACAGCAAGGTGAAATGTCTAATTTTCCCATAAGATGATATTTTTATTGCCTTCTCATACATAAAAATCAACTCTACAAACTACTTTATTTAGTTTTTAGTTACCTTTTTTGCATGACAGCTCTTCAAATATTTGAAGATGTAAATCACATCCTCCTTAATAATGTCCTACACATAAGAAGTGCACCTTAAGTAATGAAAAAAAGTTAATTAACTGTCTTCAATACTATTGAATCTCAGTGTAACTTCTAGAAATTCAACCGATATCTCAAAGTTCAGAATAGTTTAACGGGGCATTCTGCATTTAGAAAGTGTCATGGTCTCCTTAGAGCTTAATCTTAGGCTCAATCCACTATAGTACCCCTTTCTAGGGAGATATAGTTATCAGCAAGGATGTTTTACTTCATACATAGGTAGCCAGAGTAAAATCTTTTGAAGTTTATATTCAGAGATAAAATAATCAGCAAAATTAAAGGGTTATTTTGTATAAACAGCAATGCTAAAAACTACGGTCATTACAAGAAAATTATAAAGTAAGAACTCAGGCAGAAAGTCTAATGAAATATGAGATAGAGGAAAAGAAAGGCAAGGAGTAAGTGAGAAAGAGGCAAGGGAAGAAATGTCAGCTGTCACCTGGTTCTGAATCTTATTTAGAAAGGAAGGAAATAAGCATTTATTAAGCAACTAATATGTGTTAGGTACAGTGCTGAGCTAAGCTTTTCGCAAATACAATCTCATTTAATCCTCACAACAGTTATGTTATTATCCCCATTTTATGGCTGAGGAAATTGAGGCAGGTGGATATTAAGTGATTTGCCCAGGCTCATGAATTGAACTCAGATCTTCCTGACTCTAGGCTTACCTCTCTATCTACTCTGCTACCTAACTTAGTCAAATATTAGGAAATGTTTCAAATGAAGTACTTGCCCAGGCCTTCAGTAATCTTCTCTTTTCTGTTCATTGAAGCAAAGCATTCCATAGAACTGCAGTGAGTTTCTCTAGCTGGTTTGCTGGTGTGGTAGTATGGTGGTGTGGAGAAATAGAGGAGTTAATTTGGAGCTGAGATGAATTCTCCCTAGTTGACATGTGGAGTCAGTGGCCATTTGGCAATAGACACTATAGCACTTGATATTAGACTCCATTCTCTCTTTTTGCCTAGTTTTTCAGTTGTATTAAATAGATACCTGGTGTGATCCAGTAAAAAGAAGAATTTAGAGAGGTTCAGGAGGCACATAGTTAGATAAATCCTTCCACAAGAACAGGAATCTGGGGGTAGCTGAGAAGAGGCTCCCTAGGTGCTTTAAAAATAACGGTTTGCCTCAATAGAATTGTCCTCCTTTCTTGTTCTAATGATTCCCACTGTCACTAATAAAGAAGTGCTCATATATTCTTTAAATAGTTTAAGCAGCTATGGTATGGGTTAGCTAATAATGACAATACTGTATTTTACATTTTATATAAAGCCACACATTTAGATGTGTGAGCAAAGTGCAATTAAGTCTTTGTAAAGGGGTTTGTTCCATCCATTAAATAGGACAGGCTGACAAGATCTTCTGGCAAAACAGCCTTCTCTCAGAGAAGTTTGAACAACTGACAAACAAAGCTAAATGATTCTTTTAGAAGGAAAAAAGAATAAGTTTATGAATATAAACTGGAAAAACTGATAAGCAGAGTATTTTTTTATTCCACAATTTATAAAACAATGTTTGCTTTAGGCAAGGCAGGCTTGCAATTGTTACTACAGACCATGAAATGCTTCACTTGGATTTGTTATTGCAGTCATTTTCCTTTCTAGCAATTGTTAGTGACATCCACCTTAAAGATGAATTTCTTTCTCATACAAGCATAGGGTTTGTACAGTAGCCAGTAGGTATTTTGTCCTTTAACCATGCAACACATATGTTAACTTCACTGGGGGTTCTCAATGGGTAAAGAGAAAAGAATTGGGGTTTATAAACTTATGTGCCTCAAAGTATTCTTTCAATCATTAATGGCTTCTTCAGTGTATTTTTCTCTCAGTTCAACAGAAGCAATTAGCATTGGTTAGGAATGCTCATTCAATTGTAAACTTTGAAAGAGATCCAGAGATTTTTTTTTACTATGTGACTGGTGAAAGTTAATAGGAGCTAAAACCTGAGGTGACTTTGAAAACTTGTTTCCTGGGAAAGAATAAGAACAAAGAACTCTGCAAAAATATTCATGTTATCAACTCTATTTTTAAAACTGTTAAAGAATATGGTAGAATAAGAATATGAAATTTGGAGCCATCAACATGGAAAATAATCCCAGGTACTCTCCATCTTTCTATTACTTGTTTTACTTTGTATACCCTTCCAATTCATCCCCCACTCTACAATATGATTCTATTTTGTTGCTACCCTTAAATACTAGAACTACTTAGTTTCCTCAACTTTGCATCGTATATTGTTGGTAGAAATACTCAGTAAAGCTAAAAAAAAAAAGGATAGAGGCATTCATATGAGTGGATGATGTTAAACATGTTAACTTGCTATTTCTAAGTGATAAGGGTTCCTGCCCTCCTCACCTCTTTTCAATTAATTTAACCATCGAAAGGTTCTGATGAAACTTTAAATTTGTAAATAAGATGACTTATACCTTGTGATCCCTTTATGATATGTCAGACTCCATGATTGGGTTGGCAAGGGAATGGCTACCTGGCTCTGGGAACTTTAGAGTTCCCTGGAATTTTAGATATGAACCCAGTCTGCTGGAGAAGACAACTGGCTCAGGAGTTGGCCCCAAGCTCATGAGAGGGAATGACTATGTCACTGAAGAGACTGAACCAGTAGGAGATAGTACATCTCAGTAGGCCAAAGGGTATACATAGTTTTATAGCTTTGGGGATATACTTCCAAATTGCTCTGCAGCATGATTGCTCTGCAGCATGATTGAACTAGTTTACAGCTCCACTAATAGTATATTAGTATATCTATTTTCTCACAGCCCTTCCAGCATGTGTCATTTTTCTTTTCTGTCATCTTAGTGGTACTTCACATTTGTTTTAATTTGCATTTCTCCATTTGTAACAGAACATTTTCATATTACTTTTTTTTTTGTGGGGCAATGGGGGATAAGTGACTTGCCCAGGGTCACACAGCCAGTAAGTGTCAAGTTTCTAAGGCCAGATTTGAACTCAGGAACTCCTGAATCCAGGGCTGGTGCTTTATCCACTGCGCCACCTAGCTGCCCCCCATATTACTTTTGATAGCTTTGATTTTTTCTTCTGAAAACTGCTGGCTTATATTCCCTTGATCATTTAGCAATTGGCGAATGGCTCTCTATCTTGTAAATTTGGCTCGGTTCCATATATATTTGAAAAAATGTGACTTTTTTCAGAAAAAAAAATTCCTTCAAAATTAGGTTTTTCCTTTTCTTCAAATTATGGCTACATTTGTTTTATTTAGGTAAAACCTTTTAATTTATGCAATTCAAATTATGCATTTTAACCCCCATGAATCACTGTATCTCTTGTTTGACCATCAGCTCTTCCTCTATCCATAAATATAAAAGGTGATTTCTTCCAGTTTTCCCTAATTTGCTTACAATATCATTCTTTATGTATGAATCATGTATTCATTTCATGTACTTATTTTGATACACAGTGTGAGATATTGTTATATGCCTAGTTTCTGCCAGACTACTTTCTATTTTTCCCATCAGTTTTAAAATAGTGAGTTCTTATCCCAATAGTTGGGACTACGGGGTTTATCCAAGACTAGGTTATTTTGCTCATTTGCTTCTGTGTATTGTTTATCTAGATTCTTCCGTTTATCATTCATTCTATTTCTTATCTGCTACCAATTATTTATTTATTTGTTTGTTTGTCTGTTTATTGATTTTGCAGGGCAATGAATGTTAAGTGATGTGCCCATGGTCACACAGCTAGTAAATGTCAAGTTTTTGATGCCAGATTTGAACTCAGGTCTTCCTGGATCCCCTTCCTTACATTTTTTTAATCACTTCCATTGATATTCTTGACCTTTTTTTCCTCTAGTTGAATCTTGCTATCTTTTTTAGTTTTATAAGGTAATTATTCACTATTTTGATTATGATGGTGTGAGGGCCAAATTTAATATATGGAGAGTTAATTGAGTGTCTCACCATAATATTGGGGTCCTGGAAATAATGAGGGACCTCTAGGTCCAAAGCTCCTCCCCCTTTGAACTGCCGTTTTAGATATTTCTCCCAGGCCAATAAGAAAGGAGCCTAACAGCCTCTTTTCCACAAACAAATCAGGTTTTATTAATGGGAATGAAATAAGCAGCAAAGGTGAAGATAATAAAATCAAAGACAAGGGAATAGGGAAAAAGAAATATGGATAATCCTCCTAACTCTAACCTAAGTCTATATAATCCCCAAATTTGCTTCCAGTTCAGCTAATTCAAAAGAGCAGGGCCTGTATGTTAACTCACTACCTGGGGTCTGTAGCTTCAATGGAAAACTAGCTTTGTAGCCAGGGCCCACAGGACTTGTCTTCTCCTGCTGCTCATACCACTGGAAAAAAAAAAGTCACTCTGGAAGAGACTGAGCTCCCCTCAATGAGCATTTACTCTTCCTCTCCCAAAAGGGGAAGACCTGTGGAAAGTGATCTCTCCTACTGAGATCAGCAGCACACATCACTCAGGGTAGGCCAAGTCCCAATCAGTCAGCAAAATTCCAATAATCTTACCACAATGGTTCTAAATAAGTAAATTAATTTAGATAGTAATTTATATTATACTAGTTCAAACTATACATGAGTAATTAATATTTATCCAATTATTTATATTTGTCTTTCTTAATATGAAGAGGGGCAGCTAGATGGCGCAGTGGATAGAGCACTAGCCCTGGAGTCAGGAGTACCTGAGTTCAAATATGGCCTCAGACACTTAATACTTAACTAGCTGTGTGACTCTGGGCAAGTCACTTAACCCCAATTGCCTCACTAAAAAAAAGAAAAAAAGAAAAAAATATGAAGAGTGTAATTGTGTTTATATAGTTCCTATATGTATCTTGATAGGTAGACTCCCAAGTATTAAGCAATACATTAAATAAAGTATTTTAGAATTTTTATAATTCTTGTAATTGATTTTCACTAGGTTACCAGGAGATATGAATATTTAATTATAATTCTCTCAAAAATATTTTTAGATAGCTGCCTTTCTTTTTGATACGTCAACTTCCAGGGAATAGAAAGCTTATATCAGCCTTGCTACTTGCAATCATTCTTGTGGTCTCTAATAATTTATAGCAAGCTACTTGCTTGAAAGAAATGTTTTCTTTGTTTTAGTTATTTTTTCTAATTTTACTATAGACATGATTGTTAAATTTCCATTTTAATTTCATTCATTTAGTAAACTTTTGTTATGTACTTTTTCTTTTTACACATTAGGATGCTAGATAATTTGGAGGGCTAGTAATTGCCTGTGAGGAGTTAGCAAAATTAACCTGTTTACCTGAAAGACTAAGCTATATTAAGAGATTTCCTTGAGTATGAGAGAACTAAGTATCTACTATGAAAAAAGAAGAAATATATCACTAATGTAGGCAACTTGGAAGATAACCATGTCAGACTTAGTACTGAAATGTATTTTTCTTTCAATGTAGTTTATGATCTTGTCACTTGGATATAATATCACAAGTAAATTCCAAGAGACCTGAAGGGATTTTTAGCAATTTCTTTAGCTGTCTTTACTATATATTATTTTTCTATATTATAAGGATAATTCAATTGGATGAAATTGTAATATGAAGTTTAAAATAGCTTGCTATATTTTTGCCCTCAAGAACTACTTAATTGTTCTCTATGCAAAAATCTGTTGAATCACAGCTATTGCCTGAGAGGGGTTTATGCTCACAAAGATAATTAAAATCATGAAGTCTCATAGATGCATCTGTAACACTCATTTGGGAATATAACTGAGAATCTGCAAGATGTATATGATAGCAGCTGTAAAATAGTACAAATGTAAAGTTGCTTAGTAAGATACAATAAAGGCCTTCTGTAGATTTGAGAAGGCATAATCAAATAAAAGTGGCATCAAAATCAGCATGAAATTTTCCATAATGATTTGATGTCACTAGGAAAGGAAAAGTTTGCAACAAAGAGGAAAATGGAAATCAGTATTGCAATAACCTTCTAAATCATCCCCTTGTCTCCCCACTCCTTTCTCCAATCCATCCACCACAAACAGCTGTCTAATTGATTTTCCTATAGCACAGATGTGACCATGTCACAGATCTTCTTTGGTTATCCTCCATGTCTAGAATCCTCTTCCTCCTACACTCCTACTACTGACGTCCCTGGCTTCCCTTAAATCTTAGTTAAAATCTTATCTTCTACAAGAAGCTTCCTTCAACCCTTCTTAATTCTAATCCCTTCCCTCCATTAATTATTTCCTATTTATTCTTTATATACTTTGCTTTGTGTATATTCATTTTTATCCTGTCTCACATATTTGATTGTAAACTCCTTGAGGGCAGAGACTGTCCTTTTCCTCTTTTTGTATCCCCATTACTTAGCACAGTGTCTGGTGCATAATAGGTTTGTTTGTTTGTTTTGTTTTGTTTTTTTTTGTTTTGGCAGGGCATTTAGGGTTAAGTGACTTGTGCAGGGTCACACAGCTAGTAAGTGTCAAGTGTCTGAGACCAGACTTGAACTCAGGTCTTCCTAAATCCAGGACTGGTGCTTTATCTACTGCCACACCTAGCTGCCCCCACATAATAGATTCTTAATAAATGTATAGGGATTGATAGATTGAAGGACTCCCTACTGGTTCTAAATAAGTGATCAGCTGATTTTCTTATTTCCCATTATGAAGTATCATCTTTCTATAGCAAAGGAAGTATTAAGATAGAAGAAAATTCCTATCTATACATCCTTTACAAGGAATGTCATAAATTGACAGACAATATGTCTTCCTTCAGAATTAAGAAAAACACAAACATTGGCTGGAAAGATGAAGTTATTCAGTGTAATTACTACAATGTATTTTAACATTTGTATTATATTCATAATATAAGTGAATTGTTCAGGGAAAGACAGGTTGAGAGATTATTTTTGTTAAAGCAAATTGACAGTGTTTAAAATATATGCAGCACCTATGAAAACTACAAAAAAACATATTTTATATTGATGAATAATAGTAGACAGACAGACAGACAGACAGACAGACAGACAGACAGACAGACAGATAGATAGACAGATAGATAGATAGATAGATAGATAGATAGATAGATAGATAGATAGATAGATAGATAGATAAGTGATAAGCAGCCTAGCATTTAAGGCCATATACAAATTGTTTTCTACCTACCATGCCAGTCTTACTTCATATTACTTCCCTTAATGTATTTTCTTTTCTGAATTGCTTGCAATATGACATACATGATAATGCATTTCCCACCACTTTGATTTTGCCCAAGCTGTCACCTACATTTGTAATACATTTCTTTTCATTTCAACATTTTAGAATCTCCTTTAATATAAAGTGCAAAAACCTTTGTTTCCTCCCCACAACCCTATTTGTTATTTGTATTATTTTATATAACTTTTAATTTATCAATCAGTGTCCTTGTCATCTGAATGCAAACTCCTTGAAACTGAAACTTTTTCTTTTGTCTTTATCTCCAGTACCTAGCTCAGTTCCTTGTGCTTAGTAGGTACCTAATAAGTATTTATTAAATTGAATTGAATTCCTTTACATTTCTGTTTTTGGTTGATTATTTTTATACATCTACATTTCTTTTAAAATTTAATCAAGAAGTTTTAGAGTACCACAAGTTATCAAAGAAATATGTGATAATAAAACAGTACCTTGTTATATCCCATATGATTTCCACTAACTGGAAAAGACAGCCAGATGCTTCCTCTATAAGCCTGATAACAGTACCTTGTAGCAATAACATTGAATTTCAACTGTATCAAGGCACAGTCTTACACTTATTTAAAAAGCAATTGACCCAAGTTGTCATTCCCAATTGCTTTTCCCTCCTATCAAGCTGAGAGAGATACAGAAGTTTACAAAGTTATATCAACACATACTAATATTTTTGAGAATGATCTTAAGAGATATTTGAATTGTCAAGAAATTTCTCTAAGCTCACTCTTCTTTTTGGTTTTGGAACTGGAACCAATAAAAAGACCTTAAAAAGTAAATCAGAGGAGGCAACTTAATACTGTTGTTTAATAATAAAGAAGCAACACTGCATATCTTATGCGATCATTAGGCAGTGTATTCAATGGGTAGATTCACATACTTCTAATACATCACCCTCCCAGTAGTGACACATTACTAATCTTCAAGTTCAAAGATCTATGGTTTCAGTGTTATGACTATGTCCTACAGTGGGGCAGCTCCTAGTCTCTTTATCTTACTACAGGCTATTTAGTCATTCTGGATAAAGCAAAGAAACAAAGATAAATACAACCATCTTGTGATGAATCTTTCTAGCTTAGATGTTTCTTGAACAGAATGCAGACATTAATTTCATTACTGAGCCAATAACTTAAAGCCTTTTCACCTAAGTAAGTTTGACATAGTCTTCAGGAAACCAGATTCAGAATATAAACAATTCAGAATCAGACCAGGACTTGGCAATGGCTTCAAGAAAGTAGGCTTGCTTAGACTGCAAACAATTTTCATTGTTCCAGTGCACTGAGCAAAGGGTCTCTCAGGAACTTGGGAACAGGAAGAGTATGTGTGTGTGTGTGTATGTGTATATATATATATATATATATATATATATATATATATATATATATATATATATATATATATATATATATATATATATATATATATATATATATATATATGCTCCAAGGGTAGATCAAAAATGTCATTAATTAATGAAGTTCTTATCAATGTGACTCTAACTGGTAGAGAATGACTTACTGCACGCAATAGTTAAAACGGGGAATTATTCTCCATGGTGTGAGCTTGGAAATGCATATTTATGCATTATTGAAACAGTTCCCAGTGGAATCTAAATACAGTGCAAACCTATAACTTGCTTTGGTGTAAAGATTTGCAACAATAAGCTTCTTAGTGTTTTTGTGTGTGATGTGTGTTTTCCTGCATATAAATGGCCTCCTTTAACTGGGTAATGATACTTTAGGAGTGTTTTAAGAGACGTATTATTATATCTATGGTTATTTCATAGACTGTGGCTTTAGTGTTAAGAAATTAGTAACAACCCATTATCCTGAAAGCCACACTTTCCTTGTTCTAAATGATTGATGCTGGGTGTGAGATTAACTAAGTAAAGATTCATTCTTTACTATGCTTATGTATGATACAGAAGGCACTGAAGGAAAGAAGCATTCAATTTTGAAACTTTTAAGAGGCAGAACTCTCTGAGAACTTCATTGATTAAAATTTAAATAAACCAATGTAAGAAATCAGCTTCTAATACTCTACCCTCTAATTCATTGTTTTAGTGTCATCTTCAGGGGAATAATTGGACAACAGGTTCTAATATATAGATAGCCTATATTATCGGTAATTGACATTTTGTTTATCAAACAATGCATAGAGTGCTTTTAAAACTTATTTAATAATAATAACATAACAACAACAACAACAATACATCCTGTATCTGTATTTTAATTATTCAAGAATAAGACCAAAATTTATGTCAACAAATCCCCTTCATTGAAAAAAAAAACATAGGGGCAGCTAGGTGGTGGATGGAGCACCTGCCCTAGAGTCAGGCAGACCTGAGTTCAAATCCGGCCTCAAGACACATAACACTTACTAGCCGTGTAATCCTGGGCAAATCATTTAACCCCAATTGCCTCACCAAAAAAAACCAAAACAACAAAAAACGAATATATAAAAAAAGGAAAAAAATGATAAAAATTTTCAGGTTTTAAAGAATGTTAAGAAGACATAGCTAAAACTACATTTTTTAAAACCTAAAAATTTGTATCATATTTTTTTTCAACGAAGGGGATTTGTTGACATCAATTTTGGTCTTATTCTTGAATAACTAAAATACAGATATAGGCATTTGTTATATGTTTTTATGGGATTAAAAAATGATCATGGAATGGGATCCCTATTATCAAGTATTTGGTCAATTCCTTATCATTTTTTAAAAATATCTCTTCCTCTTTCTGCCATGGTAGGTTGTCAGTATGCAAAGGCCAAGGGATTTGCTTACTATTTAAAACTCTAATTCATCCCATATACTTGGTTGGAAAAAATCTCTTTCTCGCAAATTTCTGAAAAGAATTGTAACTAGACAGTGGCTTTCAAAGGAACTGAAACTTGAAGCTTTTGGCCTTATTTCCTTAATATTCAGGAGGTATGTCAACAACAGGCATTGGTTTAGTTCTTACTATATGCCAGTACTATATGTACTAAATGTTGGTAATACAAAGAAAGAGAAGAATAAGCCCTAAAGTTCAGGAGCTCATATTTTTTTTAAATGAATCAAGTTTCTTTATTTTTACATAAAACTTTAAAAATATAAATGCTATTTTATTTTCAGGTCAGAACTCTCCCTCTTAACTCTGTTGCCCTACCTACAATTTCATTGAGAACAACAAACCCAACATTACAAACACGTAAAATCAAGCAAAATGAATTATTGAATAACAATACAAACAAAAATAAAATATTAATATTAATAAAAAATTATAAAATTAATAATACAATTAATTTAAATCAATATAATAATTTTACTATTAATATTAATAAAATATTTAGTTTGAGTATCTACTCTTGAGTCCATCGTCTTTCTCTCTATAGGTGGGTAGCATGTGTCATTATGAATCCTTTGGAATTTGTGATTATTGTGTTGATCAGAGTTCTTAAATCTTTCGTATTTCTTTATCATATTTTTTTTTTTTGTTATTGAGGCAATTGGAGTTAAGTGACTTGCCCAGGGTCACATAGCTAGTAAGTATCTGAGGCCGGATTTGAACTCAGGTCGTCCTGAATCCAGGGCCTGTGTTCTATCCACTGTGCCACCTAGCTGCCCCTATCATAATGTCTTTATTGTATACATTATACTCCTGGTTTTGTTTATTTCACTTTTCACCAGTTCATTCATCTTCCTGCTTTCCTCTGAAACCATTCCCTAAATAATTTTTTATAATATTCTATCCATTTTAAAATTTCTTACTTTATTCTAATTTTTTTAATTAATTTTTTTTTGTGAGGAAATGGGAGTTAAGTGACATGCCCAGGGTCACACAGCTAGTAAGTGTCAAGTATCTGAGGCCAGATTTGAACTCAGGTACTCCTGAATCCAGGGCTGGTGCTTTATCCACTGTGCCACCTAGCTGCCCTCTTACTTTATTCTAACACAGGAATATACCATAACTTGTTTAGCCATACCCCAATTGATGTTCATCCCTTTGGCTTCCAGTTCTTTACTACCACACAAAAAAATCTGCTATAAGTAATTTTATACTTATGGATGCTTTTCCTATTTCTGAGATTTCTCTGAGGATCTAGATTTAGTAGTGGGATTGTTAGGTCAAAGGATATGCACAGTTTAATAAATTTTGGTTCATGGTTCTATGAGAAAATAATTTTTTGTTTTGTTTTATTTTGTTTTTTTGCAGGGCAACGAGGGTTAAGTGACTTGCCCAGGGTCACACAGTTGGTAAGTGTCAAGTGTCTGAGGCTGGATTTGAACTCAGGTACTCCTGAATCCAGGGCCGGTGCTTTACCACTGTGCCATCTAGCTGCCCCCGAGAAAATAATTATTAATAATGGATTTCTTTGGGAGACCCAGAGATCAGTTTCTCAGTCCTTTCTTTCCCTCACCCTAGAAAGTTCAGATCTAGTCTGGGACAAACCCAAAGGAACAAAAGATATGGAGATAGATATTTTTGTTTAGCTCAGTGAAGGACTGATGGGATAAAACCACACCTAGATAATGGACTTTGCCTTAAGCATCTTGAATCAGTGTCTTTTACATATTTTTCCCCTCTGTAGAGTTCATTTTAATGTGGACCACTTTCAAGTCATGTCAACCAATGTAATTGAATGATGCTAACCAATTAACTTTGATCAATTTATAATAACCTGCCTCTGTCAATAGAGGATATAATCCCGCAGGACATACCATTAGATCCTTTTGGGTTTTAGAGAAACTCTTGGCTTGGCTTTCTGGCTTCTAGGTCTTCTGAGTCTTCGAGTGCTTTTCTTCAGCTCATGCGAACTGCCATGCTGAAGCTCTCTCCCTGTTTTCTCTACCATGTGGCCTGAGACCATGAGAAGTTAGAGAAACATGTGGTCAATCCTTTTGTGTTGTTTAAAAATCTAAACGTGGGTTCTAATCTGCCTCCCCCCCCCCCAGTTTGGGGGTGAAACTGGCTAAAATCACTGATAAATTCACCAAAAGTTTAGGCTTTTAAGGTTTATTAAAAGATATAAGATAGTAAAGATAGAGGAAGATTGAGAACAGATTCCTTATAGCATGGAAATCCTAGCCTTCCTAACAGCCCATGTGAAGTCCTGCCACCAAACCGATGTCTTGAAGCAAAAGAGGAAGATCCGTCCGACAGCCTCTGCTTCCTACTTCCTGTCCTCCTCCCAGAAATTGGATGTTCTTCAAGTTTATTGGCTGAGAGTGGTCTGTTGATATCGCAGTCCATAGCCTCTGAAAACACTTGATGTTGCAATCCATAGCCTCTGAGAACACACTCTCCTCAGGGTTGGTTGAATTGAAATTCAAGATCTAATCACCTTTAAGTGGGTACTTAGTAGTTCCTCATTCACACCCAATTCAAACACTACTAAGTCAATCAAGTTGGACCCCTGGGTGTCTACCAAATTCCATTATTTCACCACACTTTACTGCTATATAATAATAATAAAAATAATATGCTTACCACCAAAATGTATAGTAAAAGTAGTTATTAAAAAAAATTTCCAAACTGCTTTTCAGAATAGCTATAACAGTTCACAGTTCTAGAAATGGTACATTGATGCACCTGTTTTCCCACAACCTCTACAGTATGTTACTTTCCTTTTTTTTTTTTTTTGGTCATCTTTGTCCATCTGATAGATGTGACATGGTATACGAGCTTGTAGTCTAATAGGGAAATAATGTGTAAATGACTGGATACATAAGATACACAGAATCAATGTAATGTAATGTAACAACTTGAGGGTGTGTATGTGTGGAGAAGGTGGCAAGAAAAAGCTCCTTCAGAAGCTGGGATTTGAAGTTAATCTAGAACATAATTAGGGAACAAAGAAGTGAAAAATGAAGAGGAAAATATTCTAGTCATGAGGACAGCCAGAGAAAGGAAGATGGGTTATTATAATCTAGAAACATAGGTATTCCAGTATTTTAATATTTAATTCATAAAAATTAATAACCTTCCCCCCAAAAAAAACCCCCACACACAACCAAACCCAACAGGTCTTTGAATAATGCAATTTACATCAGAATTATAACTGATTATTAAGAACTATAAATAAAATGGTAAAGGCAGAAAATGAACAATAATGGTTAAAACGTAGATTTCCCTTACTGTTAAGATTAGCATTAAGTGCAATGAATTTAATGTATCCATAGCCATATTAACCGTTGAAACTTTCAGAGCTTCTTTTTGGAGGAGTACTTAGGTAACATATACTTAGGTAACTTGATTGTTTTATGGAATTTTCCAAGTCTCTAATTATTCTTGATGTTCAAGTTTGTCCTTTGGAAATACTCTGCTAGAGCAATTGTAGTCTCCATGACATTCAGGCTCATCCTAGAAGAGTTTCTTGGTTGGAATCTATGTTTTACATGATACAGGTTTTAAAGCACCATTTTAAGGTCATACATGTGAGGAGTGGAAAACAGAGGGTAGGAAAAAAATTAGGAGGGGGAGGAGAGGAGAAGGAAAGAAGAAAGAGAATGGAAAGGAAGAGAAGGGAAGAGGGAAGGGAAAGACAGTACCATTCTTATTCTAAGCCTATCAGAACCAACCAATCCCTGTGAAGCTCATGGTCCACTTATTCAACACAAAACAGTGGAGTATATCAGGTACTTCCTTAATTTCTACTTTAGGACAACTAAAATGTAGTAAGGATTCCTCTGTTAACTGAATCAGACATTAAACAAATTTAATAAAAATTTTCAAGGTGATACTAATAAGGCCAACCCACTACAACCTGATTCAAACCTTACATAAAAGAGCCCTTAAGACTTTTTGTTGAAGAAACACACTTTTCCTTTTGGCTAAGTTCAACTGATGTTGACTTCAGTGAATGGCTGCTGGGAAATTGCCCTCAGAGCTTCATTGGAAACTGCTACAGCCTCCGTAATGAAATGTTGTGTTGGGAAAGTCACACTCAGAGTGTTGATTCTTTCCCTAAGTGACATTGTTGGAGCATAACATACATTTAGTTACCTACCTGACAAGTTGTCTATTTAACAGAGAAAAAATGATCTGACTATGATTGATGGCACAGCTGCCCCTTCTCAGTGATGGGGAAAATAAGCTGAGTCAAAACAGATCTGGCTACACGATGGCACTTCTGTCTTGACTGCTGTTCCCTCATTTCTCTTCATTTGGATAAGAAGGCTTTGCTTTGAACACAATATTCCCACAGTCTCCAATCTACCAACCACTGTGCTTATTGCTTTCTTCTTTTCACTTTGAAATTACTTTAGAGACATTATTCTGCACTGGCCCCCTTGAAAGCCAAGCTTTTTATACAGCTCAACTGTGTGTGTGTGTGTGTGTGTGTGTGTCTGTACACGTACTCTAGGTCAAGGACAACGATGTTAAAAATTAGAACTCTTGGTAGGGAGTGCTTAGTGTATTATTTACCATTTGGCTTCAAGAGCATGTCTTGCCTCTGGTACTCCTACTAAGTCTCTCTTCCTTTCTGCCACAGGGCTACAGGGGTTACCCTGGATGCCTCCTTGGAGTTTGTCATGACTTACAGTAAAATTGCATTCACTGGGAGTGTAAAAGGTTGTCTTAAAACTGAAGCTCGGGCTTCAAAGATGAATGCTTTTGACCGTGGTGCCCTCTACAACTCAAGATCTGTTGTTGCTGTTAGGGTAGAAAGGTCATTTCGCCCTTCAGAGACTAGTAGGAAAGACAGCAAGTGTCATTGACATTCATTCCTCACTGAAGACGCTCAAGAAGCCTGTATCTGAGCCTCTCCAGGTGTCGCTATGGTAATAGAAACAACTGACTGGTAGGGATCAGAGGGTTATAATTCACATAGTCACAAAGGGCATAAATAAAAGATATTAAAACAGGCACTTGCTAGTGAAAGAGGGAAAATTATGCTGAAAACTCATATATCTCAGAGCTTGGTCTGCTGTTGACCTCAAATCATTTATATTCAGGCACAACACTCAGAAGACATGGAATTTATGTCAGTCTTCCAGGAAAGGGACTTGGTTCTCACAAAAAAAGTATGAGAAAGCAAAGAATAAAAAAGTAAAAAGAGAGCTATGATAATTATAATAACAATAAGAAATAAAATTAAAAATACATTCTATAACTGTATAAATGGGGGGGGAATATGAAAGTCCAGGATCCCAAAGTAATGAATAGTTTGGGAGCTCATTAGAAACATTCTATTAATAGAAATATTAGAATATACTATTGTTAAACTAACTTGGTTATATAGTAGGATCCTGCAAATAAAAATGTAAAAATAAAAAAAAATTCTGCAAATAGTGAAATCCATAAACATTGATTATACAATTTTTAAAAGTGAAGTTGTTTTTAAAATTATTTCTAGGGGGCAGCTAGGTGGCACAGTGGATAAAGCACCGGCCCTTGATTCAGGAGGACCTGAGTTCAAATCAGGTCTCTGACACTTAACACTTACTAGCTGTGTGACACTGGTTAACCCCCATTGCCCTGCAAAAAAATACAAAAAACCCCAGTATTTATAGTTTTAGATAATGCAATATTACCCTTGTGTTTTTTTTCATAGATAATAATTGGTAAGAGAACAAAAGCCCACTCCATATAAAAACTACAAAGAAAGGTTAGTGTCTCTAGCTTAAACATATCTCTTGGATTGTAAAGAATTTCTAGGCTCTTTGAAAGCCTTAAAACACTACCTAAAAGGGGCAGCTAGGTGGCACAGTGGATAAAGCACTAGCCCTGGATTCAGGAGGACCTGAGTTCACACTTAGCTTCAGACACTTGACACTTACTAGCTGTGTGATCCTGGGCAAGTCACTTAACCCTCATTGCCCCACAGAGATAAATAAATAAATAGATTAATTAAAAAAATATATAAGTTAAAAAAAACTACCTAAATGCTATTTATTTTTATTATTACTAATCAGAGAGCTAATCTTTTCCTAACGCACTGTTACTTTCTGGGTTACAGAATGGAGTTGTAGTATCAATTATTTGCTTATAATTGTGTTTTCTTACCAGGCTGCATGAGTACTTGCATAGAAAGCCAAGGTGTTTCCACATGCTATGATGATGTTTTCTTACATTGCTCACATTAATAAGCAATACTGAACATGTTTTATTTTGTGATCACTGACACTAAATGTTTTTATGTTTCATTCTATAGGCAGATGACTAATGTAGTTTGATTATTTTTTCTAGAAGATTGGAGGTAATTTGGTAAATGGGAACATTAGCATTGCCAAAAAAAGTGAACTGGTAAATATCCAGGATTTACATAGAAGTAAAAATGAGCTTGTCTACTTAACTCTTTTTTTTTTTTAAGTGAAGCAATCGGGGTTAAGTGACTTGCCCAGGGTCACACAGCTAGTAAGTGTTAATTGTCTGAGCCTGGATTTGAACTCAGGTCCTCCTGACTTCAGGGCTGGTGCTCTATCCACTGCGCCACCTAGCTGCCCTGTCTACTTAACTCTTAATAATTTGTGTCTATCAAATAATGAAACAATTTTTGTTTTGCTAGATTTTTTTTTCTCCTTAAGAGATTTCTATAAATCAAATAAAGAAATTAAAAAAACCTGCAGAATTTTAAAAGAATTGTACTTTATCTAAAAAGTCTTCCTTAAACTCTGTTGGTTTTCAAATCCACAAATATGCTTTGTGATATTATATCTTTCACACTTAGGTGTCTATCTCACAAAGTTTTCAAAGGCCAAATATATTCCTCGATACTGGAGTTGCTGATGTGGACCATAAAAGCAAATTCAACACATAGCTTCAAAGTGATCATTTATTTTATGCAAAATTTGCCCACCAGGGTCACCCTGACTTTATTCAAAGCAAAACTGCCTCAAGTAAAGATATTGTATAATTTTCATAATGAAAGAGTCACTTTCTTTAGGTCTATTCTTATTCCCTCTTAACCTTGAGTTGCTAGTACTCTCTCTTTGCAATTGAGTTGTCCAAAAGTGGTTTAGGCTATCTTGAAAGACGATGGGATCCCTCTCCTTGGAAATCTCAATGAGTTTTAATCAAGAAAAGGATAATGTTTTAACCAATGGATATCAGTATAAGGGGTTAAGCAATAAAGTACTTTCCAATCCTAAAGAATAGTATAATCAAAGATAGAGGGTATGGAAAATGAAGGATATAAAAAAGTCACAACCAATGGTCCAATTCTGTTGCAGAGTATGTGATGGAGGACTGTCAGAATTCCGACTTCCAGGAGTGGGGTGATTTCTTTAAGATCTTGAGTCATTTATAACTACCATGTTGTTTGATCCTGCCAAAAAGAGGTTCTGGACTAAAACTCATTTCCAGACATTTTTTTTCCATTTGTATAACTTTTTCAAGATTTATATCCCCACATTCTCATGATCAATTCTTTTGTTCATCATTCTTATTTAACTTGATTTTATCTTCTTAGTAGTATTCTTTAAACAAAACAAAACAAAACAACAATAACACAACAACAACAACAACAACAAACCTGACTAATTACTCCCTCAAATTTGACATTTCTGGTTTCCTGGCTGCAAGGTATTCTACTTTGGAACACACTTGAATACTGTTGTTAAGCCTTCATCAGTTCTCATGCTTTGGTGGGAATCTGTTATTGTAGCATGAGATAAGGCTTTCAAGGTAGGTTAAATTCAAATTGGGGAAGGCTTCAAATGTCAGGCAGGGTAAGGACTTTGGACTTCATACAGTGAGCTGTGTGACCCTGGGCAAGTCATTTAACCCTCATTGACTTTGTAAAAAATAATAATAATAATAAT
Organism: Dromiciops gliroides; assembly: GCF_019393635.1. NCBI lineage: Eukaryota > Metazoa > Chordata > Mammalia > Microbiotheria > Microbiotheriidae > Dromiciops > Dromiciops gliroides. The sequence continues at coordinate 86,108,786 of NC_057864.1, forward strand.
AATAGAGGTGAGCTGGCCCCTTCAAGCTTAGGAAACCTTGTGGGGAGCCCCCTTTACTGCTTTTACTATTCTCCTGTCCTCTTTCTCAATCTTGCCCTCCCATAGTGAATTTAATGACTTTTTTTGACATTTTTGATCATACATACATACATACATATGCATATATAAAGTAGATAAATAGGCTTGGCATGTATGATATATTAGAAAGAAGGAAGATAATAGACCAAGAAAATGATTGCTATTGGAAAAGTCCAGGCAAAAGGAAATGAACACATAAAATAGGATGGGAGTGGTGAGGCTAGAAAGTCTGAAGAAAAGATATGAAAGCTATTATAGAGATAGGCTGATAATCAGGGATTTTTGTTCAAGGGAGGCAAAGCCAAAAGACAAGTCAAGGATAATCCCAAGGTTTTAAAATAAGGTGACTGGTTGAGTGGTTGTACTAGTAATAAAAGTAAGGAAATGAAGAGGAGGAGCTAGTTCCTTAAGTAGAGATGCTGGTTAAAATATATGGCAGAGGTGTTTTTTTTTTTTCTCTTTTCCCTTCCCCTTTATTTCATAAAGGTACAAGTTACATACAAACACACACACACACACACACAAAGGGCAGAAGGACAGTGTGTGTGTGTGTGTGTGTGTGTGTGTGTATGTATACACATGTGCATGGGAGTTTGGTGGCACAGGATTAGAGGACAAGAGAGAAGAGGACCCAATACCCACCCTTACCCAGCCAGTAGGGAAGGGGCACAGCCCCAAACATGGGAATTCTAGGTGGAGATGAGAAAGGGTCCTCCAATGGTCACTGACAGACCTTTGGGGGGAAAAGGGGGATTTTACCCCCGGAACTTCTCCTAAGGGACCTTGTACTTATTGGGGGTTAGAGAGGAGAAAAAAAAAATCAAGAGACCAGGGAACAACAGAAAGGAAAAAAGTCATTAAATTCACTATGGGAGGGCGAGATTGAGAAAGAGGGCAGTAGAATAGTAAAAGCAGTAAAGGGGGCTCCCCACAAGGTTTCCTAAGCTTGAAGGGGCCAGCTCACCTCTATTATTATTTTATTATTATTATTATTATTTTTTACAAAGGCGATGACGGTTAAATGACTTGCCCAGGGTCACACAGCTAGTGTCAAGTGTCTGAGGCCAGATTTGAACTCAGGTCCTCCTGAATCCAGGGCCAGTGGTCTATCCACTGCGCCACCTAGCTGTCCCACTCACCTCTAATATTAAACTGGGGGAAAGGAGTTATTCCAAGAGGGTTGAGGGAGAGAAAGCTTGTCATATAGAAACAGAAGCTGTGATGATGAGCGTCTTGGTGGTTGTCGTCAGTTCTCCAGTTAAGGAGAATTTCTTTCCTTTTCCAGACCAGTTGAGACCTATATCACCAAAACAGGATCTTTATCTCACTCTCACAATCTAAAATATTAGGAACAAGTAGGTTTCCTCCAAATGCCAGAGGAATGACTGACGGACTTCATCCCTTACCTGTAATCCTTTTCCCACCAAAACTTATAAGAGGACCTGGGTAGGTGGGTGGGGTCCTCACCAGCCATAGCATCATGACTGTCACATTAGCCTCTTCTTATTGATTGAGAGAATGATTACTCATTGCTCTCTGCCTGTGTGAAGTATGGAATTGATGAGAGCTTGGGAGAATAATCTTTTGTTTTTGTTTTTGTTTTTTCCTGACCTTCCAGAAAAGGAATATACTTTTCCAAGTTCTCTTCAGGGAGAGAGAAGGACCCTGGGAAGACACAACATGATGAGGAGCAGAAACATATCCCTGGGTACTAGCTTCCTATATTAGAGTCTCTGGGGAATTTTCTCTTGGATGAGATTGGTGAGTTGAGCTGATATCACTTACTCCCAGTTCATTCACACTGTGCATTACCTGGTACAGTTTAATGCATATAACATCTCTGATTTTTTTTTTTCTGTTGGCTAGGGCAAGTGTATTTATGATACTCTTTGGTTTTTTGTTTTTGTTTTTGTTTTTTTTTTAGTGAGGCAATGGGGGTTAAGTGACTTGCCCAGGGTCACACAGCTAGTTAAGCGTTAAGTGTCTGAGGCCGGATTTGAACTCAGGTACTCCTGACTCCAGGGCTGGTGCTCTATCCACTGCGCCATCTAGCTACCCCTATGATACTCTTTGTATAACTTGTGTTTGGTTGGAAAAGAGTCAAGGGTTTGGATATATCTTGTTATCACTTAATAGTCTGATAGTAGTTAGGAGAATGAATTGAACCTAAATCTGCCCCACCACCCCCCAACCTGGACTAACAATATTTACTTGGGGATGGGGAAAATATGTATAAATCTAATCTGATATCCCCTCTTTGAGGAGAGCAGAGCACTTCAGCATCATGGCTCTAAACTCCTGAAACCCTCCAGGCAAGGCTCAAACTGTTATTTATACCCAAACCAACTCATATTTGACATGTACATAAGCTCCATGGGCAACATAGTAGATAAATCACCAGCCTTGGATTCCAGAGGACCTGAATTCAAATCAGTCCTCAAACACTTGAGACTTACTAGCTGTGTGACCATGGGCAAGTCACTTAACCCTCATTGCTCTGCAAAAACAAAATTTAAAAAAGAAAGAACAAAAAGTAAAAAAAGAAACATCTACAGGTAAGGGACTTGGATAGGTAATGGAGCTACAGATAATCATGAAATGATCTCTTCCTTCAAGGAGCTTATATTCCACAGGGAGAGATGTACACAGATAAATAAGTATATATAAAGTGATACAAAGTGATTTCAAGAGTAAGAGATCACTGACAAGGGGGGAGGTGGAGGGAGGTTACGAAAGGCTTCATTTGCCATTCTTTGGAAATAAAATAGATTCAGGCATATTAAACTGAAAATAATGAGGCTTAGTTTGACCAAATCATAACATTAGAACATGAGTTTTAGGTTTAAGATTCTTCAAGAGTGCCCTTTATGTAAGAATTGAGGCCTTCAGTATTCACTGGTATCAGAAGGTTAACAGCCAACAAGGAAGGGCAATGGGGAATTATCACCTGAATCTGTCAACCTCTAAGTAATAGGATTTGGACTAGCAATGATTTCCTCTGGCCAAGATGACTTGATAAATGCCAACAGAATTAATTGTTCAATCCTGCTTTGACTGTTCATAAACTTCTGACCTAAGCATGTATCCTCAGATGTTGTCCTCAGAATTATAGCATTTTGCAATGCATTTCCTGAATGCTGAAGTGGGATTTGGGGAGATAGCAAGTAATATATATCTATATACATAGATATATGCCAGCCAAATATTCTTTTTTATAACGTTGTATTGATTTTTTTTACCACTCAACCAAGGTTTTAATTGATCACATCTAGTTTTATTTTATTTATTTCTAGTTCCAAATGAGTTTTCATCACATAATTCAAATTTATATTGATTTTAGCTTTTACATATGTTATGCTGTACCTTCAGAGCACTTAAACCGTCCAGATAGGTTGATTTTCCTCTAAATATAATTTCCAAGGGGCAACCATTCAATTAAATCTTTTTTTTTCTTCCCAAATATACACCTAAGTATTCAGATGTTCAGTATTAGTAATTACTATCAGGTAGTATACAGCTTAATTTTATTATCTTTTGGTCACAATTTTTAAAAAATGATATTTTTATTAAGGTTCATCAAATATCTTTCTTTAAAAAAGAAAACTTTGACATATTAAATGCACCCATCTTATATTTATTATTATTTTTAGTTTATAAAGAAAAGTTTCCAAAATTATGGCAACAAAAGTCCATTATTATTCTCTTCACTCGAATGGATTTACGTTGTCATACTGTTGTGCCAACTGGAAACATCAGTTGTCCTCTACACGTTGTGGTGCCCCCAAAATAACTTTCTAATGAAGAATATCCATCTATCAAAGAATGTCTTAGGTGTTAACTAGATGAAGACTAACATCAAATCCATATCCTAATTTAGATTCTAACAGAATTAACATTGGCAAGAATGACTTGTTATCAACTCTGGAAGATTTCCCAGAAAGTATGTACTTTTTGCACTTTTATTGCTACTCCAGATGCAATAAGATCCTTTTAATTTTGCCTAAAGAAGAAAGGTGAAAACAGAGATTCCAAAGTTAAAAAAAATACATTTGCTCAATAATCCATATTTCTAGGTTGTTTTAGCCATTGCTGTTATTTCTGTAATATAGCAAGAGTTCACTAAGATTTGGATTGATTGGGAAATGGCAAGGGCTTTATTTGTCCCAAGAATGTTATATCTCCTAAGAATATTAACTCCTTAGGGGAATGGACTATTTTATCTTTTTGTTTATATTCTTAACACCAAGCACAGTGCCTGACACATAGTAGGTAGTTAATAAAAGTCAATTAAAAAATTGACATTTCACAGAAAACCAAATACAGAAAACATTTCCTAGAGAATATATTTAAGTGAACTTATACTTTTTTTTTCAAACAGCTTTAGGTATACAAAATGTGATTTCATTAATTATGCCATTGTATTTATTCATTATATGACTGGCACACATATGGTATATGCTGAATATATATTTATTCAATGAAATTAGAAAATACAAGAACTTGTATAAGGAAATATTTTGTCATGTTAGAGGTATTATATGTAACTCAAAGTACTAGAGTTTCATTTTTTTTTTTTGCAGGACAGTGAGGGTTAAGTGACTTGCCCAGGGTCACACAGCTAGTAAATGTCAAGTGTCTGAGGCCAGATTTGAACTCAGGTCCTCCTGAATCCAGGGACAGTGCTTTATCCACTGTGACACCTAGTTGCCCCTAGAGTTTCATTTTTTAAGATATTCTATTAATTGTATTAATTGCCCCAATTAATACAAATTATTGTCATTTTAGACTGAAATAATCATCAGCTTCTTTGCATAAATAAACCAACCTTTTTATCAGGTGTTTTCTTGGCAATACTCCAGTACTGTAATATTGTAAAAGAATACTCTCTGAGCAATGAAATTTGTGTATGACCCAAAGGACAATGTAGTCTCATGATAAAAGCACATGGGTTACAGCATATTTTCAATGATGATCTATCTGTGTGCAAAGAAGTGATATGAGGGATGTGGTTGAAGATATTTATGATTAGAAAAATATGTTGTTTATTCAAGTGATAAAGATAAGGAGATAGCATCCAGACAATATGGGAGCTTCATGGGTATACTTGTAGCATAAAAAAGGACATAGAATAAAACTTGGGTGAGGTGTGTGAATGGATATGGATGAGAATTATACAGGTTGAAAGTATACAGTAATGAGTTTCAATCTGGACCAAAGAATTTGAAAAAAAAGCATTAAGATATCATATTCTTTGAATTATTGAAGTATGGTGTTACTGAATATATATATATATATCATCTGTCTGTATATTTAAAATTATTTTCACAGCACTAAGTCAACTGAATAGCAAGTATAGGGTTTTTTTTTTAAATTTTTTTATTTACTTTTTTTTTTAGTGAGGCAATTGGGATTAAATGACTTGCCCAGGGTCACACAGCTAGTAAGTGTTAAGTGTCTGAGGTTGGATTTAAAATCATGTCCTCCTGAATCCAGGGCCAGTGCTCTATCCACTGAACCACCTAGCAGCCCCAAAACGAATTAGTTTTAACAATAAAACATAATGCATTTCAAATTATGGCTTCTTATTTTTTCAAAAAGTTTTTTTTCCCTCTATACCACATCAAAAAGCAAACTCAATGAAAACAAAAACTGACTTACATGATTATGTGATTTTTTTCCCACAAAATGATTTGATATGTGGGGCTTTGTAGTTAGAGCTCTCAGATTCTGAAAAGTTTTCATTAGAATTTTTTAGATTTTTGTTGAAAGGAAAAGTGAGGTGTGTGCATATGTGTGAGTGTATGTGTTATGTATTTGTTTATGTGCCTCTATAGAGAGGTGGTTTGATATAGGCAAACATGCACCTAATCTACCTCTGACATTTAATTTTTATGTAGTTTTGGATAAAAACTTTAATGCTTTTGATTTTGGGAATTGTTAAATAAAATGGAGATAATTGTATTTGTACGTCTTTATTTTATTGAGAAAAGCAAATGAAATAATGAATATACAGTGACTTGCACATTGTGAAACACAAAATTAATGTTGTTGTTGTTAATGATGATGATAAAAGTAAACAAGTGAAAATAAGGTAGTGAATTATGAAGGAAATTTATGGAAGAGAAAGAGAATGCGTCAATTCAGTAATTGTCACCTTAATCTAATGACTGTAAAATAGTTCTGTGGTTTGGAAAGTGGGTTATTATTTTTCAAAAAGGATATTCTGTATCATTAACAATTAGAAGCATATCATTTAAGTAGGCAGGGATTTGTTTGATCATATTTTCCAATTCTATCACATTACGTATGAGACAGTTGAGGCACAGAAAGTTGAAGTGGCCTGTAATGTAAACATGTATAACAGATGAAGTATGGATGAGTTGGAAGTCTCATTCTGATTAGTGGGGACCTTTTCCATAATTCTTCATGGCAGAACAATTCAAACAAATATCAGTCCTCACCCTCTAAAAAGACACCAATCTCATAATTTTAGTTTAAGTTAAATGAGTTAATATTTCTATATGTTGGCCTTTCTGAAGGTAATGAAATATAACATTTGTGTATATTTTAAATTTGGAGTATGTAGTTGTAAATGACATGGTTTTTCTGTATTTGAAGTTTTAGATGCTTTTACATTGGCTAATGACATTTCTTGAATGTATGTACTGAGTTAAAAAAATGACAGTTTAGAAAATGATTTAGTAACTTAAAGGATGGTCACTAATAAAATATAAATATAATTAACAAAATGTTAAATATACCTAGTTTTCAAAGTTGGTTCTCAGAAAATATGAAATGAAGGTACCTTCCTTACGTGTCAAAGAACCTTCTTTTCTTTGATACACTCCAAAAGTCTTTCATCCCGATGCTTTGCTGACACTTAAAACGGTGTCATAGTGGAAGTGGAAATGTAAGTGACAGGTCTAATAAATTAGCAATATCCTTTGGCTTTCACTCCCCCTCATTTTCAGCTGTGAAATTTCACTTTTTATTAAAAATTGGATTCTTCAAAGTTGAATGGGTGTAACAGGTTTTCTCTGTTGAGGCTCTATGTCTGGATGAGTTATAACAAAAATGCTACAACTGAAAAGTGTCAGTGGCCTTTCTATTGGAGTATCATAGAGACTTGCAACTTTTCTGTTGGTCTGGGTACATTTCCAAATGCTTAGTTGAAATGACTTTAGCCCCCCCCCCCACCCTCCCCATCCTCAGTTTGATACCTTCATTTGGGTGACTCTATTTTTGATGTTCCATCTGTTCTTGGTCCTTTCCTTTACCCCAGAAGATTGGATTTGATCAGTTGAAAAGAAAGTTAGAAAAAAAATGATTGTTTTTTCATGGTGGACCTACCAATACACCAGGATTGCTAAGATATTATCATCTCCAAAACAACCATGAAAATAAGTGTCAGCCTAGGGAGGTCGCAGTGAAAAGTAGACACTGGACTTTAACAAATGTGAAAAATGCTAACAAGTTTCTCTCTGCCTTTTGATTTTTGAAGGAGAAACAGTCTTGGGGGTGAGGAAGACAGGGAGAAGAGTGGGTGAGTGAACAGATGCTGATATCATTTATTGATTGATTATTCTGGTCTTGTCCTGTTATTGCAAAATGTTGATGTGAGGAGAAATAATAGGAATTTTCTAGAGGGAATAACATGGATCATTATGGAAAGGGCAATTGTAAATTTTGTGAGCAAAACAAAATTTGTTTTGGATTACTATTTCTAAGGGTGACATGAAATCACTCAAATGCATGACAACTCAGAATTCAATTATATCATCCTAGGAACATTTTGAATATTTCTTAAATTACTCAGTGGAACCATTTGTTACCTTTCCCACACTTGTAAAGGTGATCAACATTTCAAAACGATTACCTTATTTAAGTCATGTTATATAAATATTTCAAATGGCTTTTTTATTGTGTAAGATTATACAATACTCCATGTATGTGTATGTATAATAAAACAATTCAGCATCTGCTTTAAAAATAGCAATTGCAAAATGAGGGTAGACTCAGAGATTCTTTATTTTATTATTTATTATTTTTATTTTTTGCAGGGCAATGAGAGTTAAGTGACTTGCCCAGGGTCACACAGCTAGTTAGTGTCAAGTGTCTGAGGCCAGAGTTGAACTCAGGCCCTCCTGAATCCAGGATTGGTGCTTTATCTACTGCACCACCTAGCTTCCCCTAGACTCATAGGTTCTTGTGTGTGTGTGTGTGTGTGTGTGTGTGTGTTTGTTTTGTTTTGTTTTCGTGAGGCAGTGAGGGTTAAGTGATTTGCCCAGGGTCATGCAGCTAGGGTCAAGTGTCTGAGGTTGGATTTGAACTCAGGTCCTCCTGACTCCGGAGTCAGTACTCTATCCACTGAGCCACCTAGCTACCCCAGACTCATGGGTTCTTAACTGAACCCATACAAAACAATTTTTGTCAAAGTAAAAATCTAAAAACTCTTCAAAATGGAATTAGCAAAACGGGTTTCTATGCCCTTTGGAAAAAATACTTGAACTGTGAGTAGTTCTTGAACCTTGAAGGAAATCATTCAAGCAAATGTTATCATGAGAAATAGCTCTGTATACTAGAGAAGTAAAAATAAACTGTTTGAAATGTTGAAAATAATTGAGGTTAGAGACATTTAACTACATGTTCTTTAGTGGACAAGTCAAAAAAGGGAGAAGGTGATATGAAGGAGTGAGTAACTTTCTGTGGAACCAGTGAATGGACAACTACAAAATTATCAGGACGGGGGCAGCTCGGTGGTGCAGTGGATAAAGCACTTGCCTTGGATTCAGGAGGACCTGAGTTCCAATCCAGCCTCAGACAATTGACACTTACTAGCTGTGTGAACCTGGGCAAGTCACTTAACCCTCATTGCCCTGCGGAAAAAAAAAAAATCAAAACAAAACAAAATTATCAGGACAGACCTAAGCAGGAAGTAGGTTTGGGGTTTAGGGGAAAAACAAAAGAATTATTTCTCAATGGAGTTTTGAACAGCTCAGGCAAGGTTGTCTTTCCTAGGTCATATATAATGGTTTAAGAGTTGATTTTTTTGTTTTTGTTTTTTCCCAAGATAATAAAATTCTGGGGTTCTATTAAAAATACTAAGTCCTGGGGGAAGCTAGGTGGTGCAGTGGGTAAAGCACTGGCCCAGGATTAAGGAAGACCTGAGTTCAAATCCAGCCTCAGACACTTGACAGTTACTAGCTGTGTGACCCTGGGAAAGTCACTAAACTCTCATTGCCCCCCCCCCCAAATTCTAAGGCCTAGAACCTCATGCTATTTTGAAGGCTTCAGGAGATTGCAGAGAGGTGGAAAAGGTAAAAATAAATAAAACTAGAACTGAAGTAATATTAAGTTTAGGTCAAAAGAGATAGTATTTAGTCAGAATGGAACCAAAAAAAAATTAAAACATAGGTCAAATGTCCTAAAGTTAGAGTTAAGGGTTGAAATGAAAACAAAACAAAGAAACAAACAAAACAGAAACAAAAAGAACAACTATAATCAATTACCCTTCCACATTTTTTGCCTCCTTTTAGCACTTCATAGTAAACTTGTCTGTCTGTCTGCCTGTCTGCAATCTCAAAACCTAAAGAAAACTGATTTTCCTGTTTTGAGGGACCTAAGTGGTAGTGGTAGTGATGGAAATCGTTATGTGATAAGGAATTGACAATAACTTCATATTTAAAGTAGGAGCTATTAAGCTTATGGACAGCAATTTTTTGAGGCAGGATTGTAGGAAGGTGACCACATAATGTTAGTATTTATAAGTATTTTATACATACATGCATACAAACATGTATGTATGCATATCCATTATGTATGTAAACTGCTTAAAGGCATCTAAGCAGCATAGTGGATAGAGCTCTGTACCTTGAAGAAAGAAGAATAGTGTTCAAATCCTGCCTTAGAAAGTTATTGTGTGATCATGGGCAGACTACTTGATCTCTATTTGTTTCAGTTTCCACAAATGTAAAATGTGAATCATCCTATCACCTACCTCACATGGATGTTGTGAAGATACAATGAGATAATATTTGTAAAATAATCAGCACAGTGCCTGACACACAGTAGAAGCTAAATAAAATTCCTGTTTCATTATTTCTTTATTTGTAAAGAACAAGAAAATCTTATAAAAGGAAACTTATCAGATATAGTTATACCAGTTGTAAAGGGAAGATATAGATATATGTACATGCATATTTATAAATACACACACACACACACACACACACACACATATATAATCAACAAAAGAGAAAGAACAAATCAGTGATGAACTGGGCATATAAAAATTACAACCAAAACAACAATGAATCAAAATGTTAAAACAAAGAAATTATGAAAATTGAAGATATTAATAGAATTAAAAACAAAATACCACTGAATAAATGAATAAAAACTAGGAGCCATTTTAGAAATAAAAGAAAAGAAACAGCTGACCTGATTTTTCAGGTTAGAGGAAAACCATTTTTTTTAAGTTTTTCTGTGTGTAAGTGGGTTTTTTTTTTTGGGGGGGGTCAATTTTATATCTGTGTGATTATGGGCAATAGTTTGGTCTATGATAATAGTTCATTTTTAGTACAGTTTGTTAGTTAAAGTTTCTAAGGTACTTTGAGGTCTGTATTTGTAGTGTGGGGATTGTTCACGTGTCAGTCCATAAAAGAGAACAACATTTTGACATATAATTTGAGCCAACATACTATTTCTTTTCTTTTCTTTTTTTTTTTTTTAATGTTTTTGGTGAGGCAATTGGGATTAAGTGACTTGCCCAGGGTCACACAGCAGTAAGTGTTAAGTGTCTGAGGCCGGATTTGAACTCAGGTACTCCTGAATCCAGGGCCAGTGCTTTATCCACTGCGCCATCTAGCTGCCCCCAGACTATTTCTTAATAAATGTTCAGTAGATGCAAAATTTCTTCCATTTTACAATTATTTTCCCCACACTTTTTATTAAATATTTGATTTTTCCCAACAACATGTTTTTAACATTCATTGTTAAAATGTTTTGTGTTTGAAATTTTCTCCCTCCCTCACCCATCATTGAGAAGGCAAGCAATTTGATATAGGTTATAGATGAACAGTCATACAAAACATTTTCATATTAATTGTTATAAAAGAAAACCTCCAAAAAACCCTCACAAAAATTTAAAAACCAAAAAAACTATGCTTTGATCTGCACTCAGACTCCATCAATTCCTTCTTTGTAGATAGAAAGAAGGTTTTATTATAAGTCGTTAGAATTTTCTTGGATCATTATATTGCTGAGAATGCTTAAGTCATTCACAATTGATCATCATATAACATTGATGTTGCAATTTACAGTGTTTTCTTGGTTTTCTGATCCCTTCACTTCATATCAGTACATGTAAATCTTTCCAGGTTTTTCTGGGAGCAGCCTGCTCATAATTTCTGATAGCACAATATAATTCCATCACAATTATATACCACAATTTGTTCAGCCTTTCACTAAATGATGGGCTTCCACTCCTGCTTTCCTGTAGGATGACAGATACGTATGTCCAACTGAGTGTGGATGTTATTCTCTCTTTGAGCCAATTCCTGTCAAAGTAAGTTTCAACTACTTGAATTAATTGTTGGGGTAGAATTTATTGTATTTCAGTTGATGTGAAAAAAGGGCAGGGAAGTAATTATGAACTCAAAGTTATGGCTAACAGATTTAGATGAAATTTTGATAAAAGGTACCATAGAAATGAAGCAGTATCTATGCTGAATCTATGTACAACAAATACTCTAGCATCTCTTTTTTAAAAGGAAAGTTAAATTAGTTATACATGGAGAGACATAGTAGTTCTATAACAGTGGGAGCCATTAATCTTCGCCTCTCATAACTAGAAAAATTTAATAAAATTAAATAGGAAATAAGTCAAGGAAGTGAAAATAATTTTAGATAAACTAGAAATGATAGATATCTGGAGACAAATAAATAGAAATAGAAAGGAATACATCTTTTTTTTCTCAGTAGTTCATGGTACTTCTACAAAGATTAACCATTTATTAGGATATAAAAAGTTTATGGTTAAAAGTAGAAATGCAGAAACATAAAAAGTATCCTTCTTAGATCATAGTGTAATAAAATATATTTAATAAGGGAACACAGACCCCTATAGGAAAATTAATAGGAGATAAAACAATCTATCTTAAAGAATGTGTGTGTTAAAGAAAAAAAATACAGAAACAGTCAATAATTTCATCAAAGACAATAATATTAAAGAGACAACATATAAAATCCTATGGGATACAACAAAAGCAGCAATCAGAGGAAAATTTATATCTCTAAATGTTTACATAAATAAAATAGAAAAAGAGAAGGTCAATGAATGCATATGTAATTTTAAAAACTGAAAAAAGGACAGACTAAAATTTGCAAATTCACACTGACTTGGAAATACTAAATATTAAAGGTGAAATTAATAAAACTGAGTATAAAAACACTGTATTAATAAAGAAAACTAGAAGTTGGTTTTATGAAAAATATAACAAAATAGAATATAAATATTGGTTAATTTGATTAAAAAAAAGAAAAGGAAAACCAAAACACTAGTGTTAAAAATGAAAAGGATGAATATACCACTAATGAATGAGAAATTAATGATAAGGTGTAATTTTGTCTAATTATATGCAAAAATTGAAAAATTTAAATGAAATAGAAGAATATTTATGAAAATATAAATTGCCTAGATTAGCAGAAGAGGAAATAGAATATCGAAATAGACCTGTTTTAGAAAAAGAAACTGAAAAGGACATAAATGAGCTTCTGAAGAAAAAAACACCAGAACCAGATGGATTTACAAATGAAGTATATCAAATATTTAAAGATCAACTAAGTTAAATAGTAAATAAATAATAGATAATAAATAAATAGTAAATAGAATAGTAGGCAAAGAAGAGATCCTACTAAATTTCTTTTATAAAACAAGTGTGATAGTGATGCCTAAACCAGGAAGAGTAAGAACAGAAAAAAAAAATTATTGAACAATTTCATTAATGGATATAGATGCCATAATCCTAAATAGAAAACTAGCTAAAAGATTGCAACAGTATATTAAAAGTGGAATTTTACCAGGAATACAGAGATGCTTTAACATAATTAATTATTAACATAATTAACTATATAAATAATAAAAGTTTTAAAACATATGATTATGTCATTAGATGCAAAAAAAAGCTTTGGATAAAGTACAACACATTTTTCTATTAAAAATCCTTGAAAGTGTAGGTATAAATAGATTTTCCTTAAATTGATAAAAAAAATAGGTAAAACCATCAGCAAGAATTTTTTGTACTGTGAATAAGTTGGAAACCTTCCTAATAAGATCAGATGTGAAACAAGCATTTCAAATATCACCAATATTATTGAATATTGTATTGGAAATAATAGCAATTATAAGAAAAATAAATAAATGGAATCAGACTAGGGAATGAAATCAAATCTCTTTTTTATTTTTTATTATTTTTTAAATTAATAAAAATTGTTATTTATAGTTATGGGTTCCAATTTTGATTCCTCCTTCCCTCCCTCCCTCCCTTTCCCCCTCACTGAGGTGGTAAGCAATTAGATGTAGGTTATACATGTACTTAAATCTCTTTTTTAGAAGATATGATAATATATTAGGAAAATACCAAAGATTCAAAATAAAAAGTTAGTTGAAGAAATTAAGAATTTTAGCAAAGTAGCATTTATATATATATATATATATATATATATATATATATATATATATATATATATATATATAAAAGACAAAATGCTGCAAGAAGAGAAAATAAGCAATACCCCACTCAGAATTAATTCTAGACAGTATAAAATACTTGGGAATAAACCTTCCAAAGTAAGCCCAGGAGCTATATATGCATAATTAAAAAATAAAATGTTTTATGCAAATAAAATTATATTTAAACAATTGCATAAATATAAATTGTTCAGGGGTAGACAGAACCAATATAGTAAAAATAGCATTTTTCTAAACTAATTTATATGTTCAATGTCATCCCAACTAAATTACCAAAAATATTTTACTGAATTAGAAAAAATAATAACAAAATTCATTTGGATGAACAAAAACCAAGAATGGTAAAAGAACTAATTTTAAAAATGTAAAAGAAGGGAGTTCAGCAGTACCAGATCTTAAACTATACTATAAGTTGGTAATTATAAAAAAAAAATTATGGTACTGGCTAAGAAATAGAGAGGTGAATATGTGGAATAGAATAGGTAGAAATTAGTAGGCTTCTACCAGTCACTGATGACCACAGATCAGCGCCCTGAAGAGCCACAGGCCACAGTGTGGCTGTGCAGTCCAATAGGGGAGCCGCAGCTCCTGCTGCAAGAAGGACATCGGAAAACTGCACTCTTTTTGCCCATTGGTTCCTGTGTCTCATTCGTTTTTCTTCCTCCTGAGCTTGAAGGCCAATCTCAGCTATGCGCAAGCTGCTCCTGAGTATTGAAGTCCATCTGACGAGGTCCTTGACCATCTCCTCCCAGCTGCTGGTGTCTATTCCCAAAGCCCTGAAGTCTCACTTGCATACATCTCTGTAGCGAAGCTGGGGGCGTCCAGCAGGTCTTTGGCCTGAGGTTAACTCACCATAGAGTAGGTCTTTAGGAATGCGCCCGTCTTGCAAGCAGTGCACATGACCGAGCCAGCGCAGCTGTCTTTGTTTCAGTAGCGTGTAGATGCTCAGAAGTTGCACACCTTGGAGCACATCTGTGTTGGTGATCCTATATGACCAAGATATGCCTAGGATGAACCAAAGCAGTGCATGTGGAAGCTGTTAAGCTTCTTCTCTTGTCTAGTATATGTTTTGCTGCCATATAGTAAGGTACACAGGACGCATGCTCTATAGATGGCAAATTTGGTTCGTCTTGTCAGTTTACTGTTTGCTCAGACAAGCTTGGCAAGCTTAGCCATGGTTGAAGTAGTTTTTCAAATCCTCTGATTGATCTCAGGATCAAGTGACAAATTGTCACTGACAATAGAGCCAAGATACGAGAATTGGCTTACAACATCCAACTGGTAGTTACTGATGTATATTAATGGAGGCGACATAGCATTCGGACACATGACTTTCGTCTTTTTAATATTAATGGTTAGGCCAAAGTCCATACAAGCTTGCAAGAAGCAATCCACCAAGGTTTGCAATTCACACTCTGAGTGACAGGCAAGTGTGGCATTATTGGTGAAAAGCAGGTCTCTAAGGGTGCTACCTCTCACTCTCGTTTTGGATCTCAGACGTGAAACATTGAACAGGCCTCTGTCCAACTGGGAATGCAAATAGATGCCATCAGTTGATGAACCAAAAGCATGACACAAAAGAATGGAGAAGAAAATTCCAAACTGTGGGAGCAAGCATGCATCCTTGCTTGACTCTGCTGTTTATGCTGAATGCTTCAGAGGTGTTGCCTTCGAACTGTACAACACCCTGCATGTTGCAATGAAAGGAGCGAATGAGAAATTACACTATAGTAAATTACTATAGTAATTTAGTATATGATAAAACCAAAGATCCAAGCTATTGGAACAAAAACTGCCGGGAAAAAATGGAAAACAGTATGGCAAAAACTAGATATAGATCTACATCTCACACCATATGCTAAAATAAAGTCAAAATGCATACATGATTTAAGAATAAGCAAATTAAGAGAACATGGAATAGTTTATCTGTCAGTTTTATGAACAGAGGAAGAATTTAAGACCCAAGAAGATAAAGAAAGCAAAAGCAAATGTAAAATAGATAATTTTATTATGTAAAAT
Source organism: Dromiciops gliroides (assembly GCF_019393635.1). Classification (NCBI taxonomy): domain Eukaryota; kingdom Metazoa; phylum Chordata; class Mammalia; order Microbiotheria; family Microbiotheriidae; genus Dromiciops; species Dromiciops gliroides. Next base: position 86,124,633 of record NC_057864.1, read on the forward strand.
TAAAAAAGTTTTACACAAACAAACCCAATATAATCAAGATTATAAGGGAAACAGAAAACTGGGAAAGAATTTTTGAAATAAGTATTTCTGATACTGCTTCATTTTTCAAGTATATAGAGAATTGAGCCGAATTTATAAAAATACAAGTCATTTCCCAATTGATAAATGGTCAAAGGATATGAACAGGCAGTTTTCAGACAAAGAAATAAAAACTAACTATAATCATATGAAAAAATTCTCTAGATCACTACTGATCAGAGAAATAAAAATTTAAAAAAATTGAGATATCACCTCACACCTATCAGAGTAGCAAATATATATATATATATATATATATATATATATATATATATATGTAAAAGGAAAATATCAAATGTTGGAGGGGATGTGGGAAAACTGGGATACTAATCCACTGTTGGTGTAATTGTGAAGGGATCCATTCATTCTGGAGAGCAATTTGGAACTATGCCCAAAGGTCTACAGAACTGGGCATACCCTTTGATCCAGCAGTACCACTGCTAGATTGATATAACAAAGACATCCCAAAAAAGAGAAAAAGACCTATTTGTTTTTTTTTTGTTTTTTTTTTTGTTTTTGTTTTTTTTTTTTAGTGAGGCAATTGGGGTTAAGTGACTTGCCCAGGGTCACACAGCTAGTAAGTGTTATGTGTCTGAGGCCGGATTTGAACTCAGGCACTCCTGACTCCAGAGCCAGTGCTCTATCCACTGCGCCACCTAGCTGCCCCAAAAGACCTATTTGTACAAAAATATTTATAGTAGATCTTTTGTGGTGGCTAATCAAAGCAATGCCCATAAATTATGGAATGGCTGAACAAGCTGTGGTATATGATAGTGATTGAATATTATTGTGCTGTAAGAAATGACAAACAGGATGATTTCAGAAAGGCCTGGAAAGACTTATATGAACAGATATATAGTGAAGTGAACAGAACCAAGAGAATGTTGTACATAGAGAAAGCAATATTGTTTGATGAAGTACTGTGAATGACAACTATTTAAAGTAATACAATGATCCAAGACAATCCCAAAGGATTAATGATGAAGCATACTATCCGTCTACAAAGGAAGAACTGATATTGATTGAACACAGACTTATGCATGCTATTTTTTTACTTTCTTTAATTTTCTTTTATTTCTTTTGTATATAGAATGACATAAAATATAGAAAGAGACATTCATTTTCTGTCATGGCTAATGTGGGATTTTAATTTTTCTTGACTATATGGTAGGTCTTTATCATAATTTATTTTCTTTTTTATCATAATTTTTTAATGTGCTCAATGAAACATAGTGAAAAGGACAGATTAATCCAAAATCTTGTTATGTAAACTTTTTAAAAAAATTGTTATAGAATACAAAGAGCTTTTTTTCCATTTATGAGAATACAGTGGGAATATTCATGGGAATACCAATAATTTTTTTTTTCTCTATGTGTTCAAGTAGCATAATCTAATTTTACTCTTCATCAGACTTCATTGAAACAGTTTTTGTAGCCTATTTGCTAACCAGATATATTAGGTTTCAACTAATTTAATGAACTGAAAAGCAGATGAAGAATTGTCAATTATAAGGAAATAAATGCACTCATAGTCAAGAGAAAGGAATCAGCAATGGACAGGCTTAGTGTTCTGTTGGTATATACATAATTTTACAACATGGAAAAGAAAGTTCCCATCAAAGTGGGTACTCATTGTGTAGTAACAGCAAGAGAGGATAGATGATAGTTTACAAAGGAAAAGGAAGCATAGATAGATTGCTTTTTCCACTACTGGAAGTAATAAATGCATTGGTGAAATAATAGATCCAACGAAGTATTGACATTTTAAGGCAACCTGATACAGAAGACTTCTGACTCTAGTCAGAAGGCTTAAATTTCCATTTTGTCACTTCTTGCCTTTCTGACCTTAGACAAGTCATTTAACGTCTATGGACCTTAGTTTTCTTATCTAGACAATGAGGGAGTTGGATCAGCTAAATTCCAAAATCCCTTCCAGTTCTACATCTACAAATCTGAGTAGCAAGGCAATAGTTATTTAGAATTTTAGAATAATTTCCTATGCATTGTTGCGTTATCCAAGAAATGTTTAATATGACTCAAACATGTTTCAAACAATTCCTTTTTATTGTCCAACATGCAAATTTTTATCACCTCTGGTCCTTCTATTCATTATAAGAAATAACTTAATAAAATGAACCTAATCTCCATTTATCCAATATACATTCTGCCTTAGGTGAGTGGAGAGGGACCTATTTGCATGTTATTACGGCTTAGATTTCACTATAGGTATGTTTGATGTATTAGGAATCTACAATATATCAAACAAAATAAGGAAGCCACACTGTGAAATCTGCCCCAGCACAAACTGAAGTACCACCTATTTTCTTTAACCAAACTTCCTGCAGCGCTTGCTATTTTCTTTTGAGGAAAACAATGTCACCCCTCAGAGTAACTACAAATATCAAACTTTCTCTTTCTCTGTTTCTCTGTCTATCTCTCTATATCCTTCTCTATCTGTCTAGCTATCATCTGTCTCTGTCTCTGTCTTTCTCTGTTTCTCTTTGTACCTCTGTATTTCTCTTTCCCTCCTTTCCTCTCTCCTTTCGATCAATCATGATTTCTCTGGGGGACAGGAAAATAATTGTTTTCATTTAAAGAAAGGTATTTCCTGGTAGTTAAATCTGAATTCATAAAAGAACCTTTAATCCCTGCTTTCCTCCAACCTCCTGTTAGCCTGAATACTAGGTTTGGAGCAAGAAAAATAGACAATTATGACAGTAAAAGAGTTAATTATTAAGCAATATAGCTTGGTGTCTTGGAGGTGCTGGAGGTTTAATAAATATTTGTTAAATTGCTGTTGAATTGAATAAGGTAATGGATGGTATCAAAAGTAAAAGCACTTGAAAGCAATATTTGTCTCAGATAAATGGTAATACAACCTATCCACCAATGGACGATTAGTCAACCTCTATCACAATAGGAAAGGAAATCTTAATTTAGTCTTCATCCATCATCCACCTATCCCAGATAAAGAAAAATTATTTCATTAAAAAAGAAATTAAAAGTACTACTCGAAAGGGTATTCTAAAGCATGAGGAAATTTAAAAGCATGATATTGACACACATTGTTTTAATTAGTAATTAGAGATAAAAGTCCTTTTCAAACAAGTCTTTTTCAAGTAAAAGAGATAAAAATTTCAAATAAATCAAAGTAAATACAGAACCTATAGGAGAAAAATATTATGTAATTCACTAAGATTGTCAGAGCAGTTTTGTTAATAAGGCCATAGTACTTGGAGATGATGCAATTTAAATTCAATGTAGTACAGCAGGATATTAAAAAAAGCCTAGAAAGAGATTAGAACAATTATGTACGACCACTACATTGATGTCAGCAATTCAGTTTCAAGAGTAAAATGTAAGACTATTTCCAGTTGAATATTTTACCTAGAAGTCAAAGTAATCAGAATGAGCTGTTTTGTACTGGGCAGCTGCAACCACAACAGTGTGGGTAATTTATTAATAAAAATAAAGAAACACTATGGCTTAGAAAAAAGCTGGTTTCAAGTCCTACCTATGGCATATAGTATCCATATATTACAAACAAGTCACTTAAACTCTAAGCGATCCAAGCAAGTTTCTAAGACTGTATTTTCAGATGAATTAATTATCTGCCTCTATGGGGAGTGTCTTGATAATGGAGGTTCTCTCCATAGATAAAATTATAAGACCTGACAACCTCCCACCTCGACAAATGATATACTAATGATAAAATAGAACATAATGAAATGGGGAGATCAAATAGGAAGACTTAGTAAAAGAGTTTTTAAAAGAAGTGATATATCATTATCCCATTTTAGTGAGGAGAAAACTAAGGCTTAACCTCTGCCTAGAATAACTTTATTCCCATAGCTAATGCATTTATACAGTTCTTACAGGACTTTATCCTCAATAGAAACATATGGTAAGGTAGGTACCCCAAACAATCCTAGTTTCCACTTAATAAAACTTTTGGTCTATGTGTTTTTAACCCCGAAAGTTAGGTTTAAGGCATGTTCTAATTTGTAGCTCTGTCCATGAAGATTAGAGACAGGTCCAATAAAGAGGTCATAAATAAACTCAGAATTATCCCACAGAAGGTTGTCTTGATTAATTGTTATAGTCTTATTGAGCAAGAATAACAGAAGAACGATTATAAATGAGTTCCAGATGACTGGAGTGTGATCATCAACCATCCAAAAGATATTTATTAAGGGATGTAATTGAGGGAGGGGGTATTTGAATGAAGATGAAGAGTCAAGGATGACATATAGTATGTTAACCTTTGTGATTAGAAGAGTAGTTTTGTCTACAGAAACAGGAAAGTTAAAAGAAATAGGTTTAACGGGGAAAAATGAGTCCTTCTTAGGGCATTTTGAATTTAAGATTCCTATGGGACAATTAAGTAAAGATGCGTAGTAGGCAGTTGAAGGAATACCGAAACTCAGGAGAGAGAGATGAGGTATGGATATGTAAATAAGGAAATTATCTTCAAAGAGATGTAGGTGAAAAGTCATCATTCTAGCAATAAAAACAGGGATTATAATTTTAGCTCTGTCATTAATTAATTAGTTAATTAAATAACTAATTGTTTAATGTTGAATAAATTGTTTTACCTTTATGGGTTTCAATTTTATTTTCTATAGAATGAGAGACTTGAGCTAGATTAATTCTAAAATAACTTAAATTCTGACATTCTGCTGGCCTAAGAGTCAGAAAGACGTTACATACCATTCCCTACAAAGACAATAGAAATCTCAACCAGAATCTTTACTTCTTGGTGGTGCATTCTTTGACCAAATTTGTTACTTTCCTCTTCACTTTAGCCTTCCTTCCTGGTTCCTCCTTGCCTAGTGGTCCAATATAATGCTCAGCTAACTCTTGAGTTGAGTAATCTCAGATTATTAATTCCATACTTCAAAATTAGTGCTATCTGCCACCCCTATGATGAAAATAGAAACACCAATTATTTGATAGGTTCTATTAAAGCATCGATAGTAATATATCTTTATTTTGGTGCTACTGTAGGTGAAAATAAGTAACATGCCTCCCTCTGCTGCTATTTCTGACGCAACCCTTGTGATAGCAAATGCTACCCTAATTGATTGATCAGAAAGAGTATGTTTTAGGAAATGGAGCAGGGATTCTAAGCTGCCTTTTGACATTTAAAAAGGTCTGTACCAAAAGAAAGAAGGCATAAACAAGACATAGGCCAGTTTGTTTTACCCCTTCTTTGGCAACCTGGTACTTACACTCTTAAGTTTGATCTCTATTATTAACATTTGCTACACTCCTTTCTTAAGGCTAGATTTTAAGCAATCAACAGAGCAATAAATCAAGCCCTCATTTTTAGGTTTTGCTGATTGAGGAGGTGTAAATTCTCATGCTGAAAATTTAACAATTGGTTTTGCGAGCTAGGAATAGATTTGTTTCCTGCACATAGTTCTTCCTTTTAAAAAAATTAACTTATTTTTTTTATTACATTTTAAATTCTAAACTGTATCTCTCCCTGCTTCCCCATCCTGCACTAGAGAAGGCTACCATCTGACACTGATTTATAAGTATATGAATAACCACACTATGCATACTTCTATTTAACATTTCTTTCTCTGGAGGTAAATCGTGTATTCTTTCTTAGGTCCTTTTAGTTGATTTCAGTATTTATAGTATGCAGAATAACTTCATCATTCACAATTATTCCTTGAACAATATTGTCATTACTATATACAGCATTCTCTTATATCTGCTCATTTCAGTTTTTATTATTTCATGCAACTCTTTCCATGCTTTTTCTAAAAATAGCTAGCTCATCATTTCTTATGGTAATATTCTATTACAATCAAATATCACAAATTATTTAGCCATTCTCCAATTGATAGGCATCCCTTAAATTTCTAGTTCTTTGCCATCATATAGAGAGTTTCTTAAAATATTTTAGAATATATAGGTTCTTTTTCTTTTTTCCCTAATCACTTTGGAAAACGAACCTAATAGTGGTATTGCTGGGTCGAAGGGTATATGCAGTTTAATAACTCTTAAGGCATAATTCCTGATTGCTCTCCAAGATGGTTGGATCATTTCACAGTTCCCACAACAGTGTCCCAATTTTTCTATATCCCCGTTTGTCATTTTCCCCTTATGTCATTTTTTTTTTTTTTTTGGTGAGGCAATTGGGGTTAAGTGACCTGCCTAGGGTCACACAGTGAGTAAGTGTCAAGTGTCTGAGACCAGATTTGAACTCAGGTTCTCCTGAATCCAGGGCCAGTGCTCTATCCACTGTGCCACCTAGCTGCCCTCCCTTATGTCATTTTAGCCAATCTAGTAGGTGTATTCAGATAAAATAGATTTATAAATACCCCTTCCTTTGTAACATGTATGAGATAATTGTACTAACTTTAAATACACTAACATCAACTTTCCTCGAGGGCATGAAGTATCAGGTATATGGGTCTATGCGCGTTTCTTTTATATCCCCAGTCTAGCATAATGCCTGATGCATTGAAAACAATAGAAAATAAGCTTACTTGTTATTATGAAGGATCCAATCTCACGATGTAGACTGACTGATATATGGTATAGACTAAGAATTCAGGCACAAGGTATTATATTCAATTTTGCATTGCAGTCTTCAGGATGAGAATTTGCACAAATCCTACTTTGAAGATAATTGAAATTTATTTATTTATCAACATTTGTAGCAAAACATGAAGAGATAAATTTTATGAAGAACTTGAAAAGACCCATAAAATTAAAGCACATTTGGACATGAAATAAGACAGATTTTTTTTTACATTACAAAATATAGTTTATGATTAAGAAACCAAAAAGTCCAAAAAATTGTAGAATATAAAGGACCCTCATGGCATGCATCATTTCTTCAAGAAGATAGTCTGGGGGTGGGGGGGGAAGCTAGGTGGCACAGTGGATAAAGCACTGGCCCTGGATTCAGGAGGACCTGAGGTCAAATCTGACCTCAGACATTTGACACTTACTAGCTGTGTGACCCTGGGCAAGTCACTTAACCATGATTGTCTCTCTCTCACACACACAAAAAGATAGTTTGGAGGTGCTGAACAGTGGTGAGGATTAAATGCACACAAAACAATGAAATTTACTACATTTTAACGTATAAGAAATAACTACTTGCTAATGCAGTAGTCATTTCAGTTGTCTGTGTACAAACCCAATCATAGATTTGTTCATGCAAAGATCAAAAGTAAGAAAAACAAAATTTTGAAAAACTGAGATAGTGTTTAACCTGTCAATTATCCTTGTGTATATGACCATAACACTTAGAAAGCTTGGCAAGTTAGGGTTAAGGAGGGAAATTTCCTGCTGGGCTAAAGGTTGACTCAACGTTCTTCAACTTCCTGGAGTTTTTTCTGACTTTGAGAGGTCATGGGTATGTAGGATGAAGAAAGATGCCAGGAATCCATGCCCAGACGTAGGTAGATAATATATAGCAACAAGATTTCAGTGAAGCTATGGGTGCTTATTGGGGCCATTAGAATACACATACAGTATAATGAGCAAATATAAGCGAGGAAGAACAGATGGTAAATTGTGGTGCTGACTGATGCATGAGCAGGGAGAACCAAGCAGAGACCCCATACTTTAATTCTTTTCCCTTCCATTGAAATAATCAATTTTATTTCTTACTAATCATGAGCTCCTGTTCTGTCTCTTTTTAGGATGAAGGGGAGCAATTCTCTTCCTCTCTCAAGATCTCAGTTTCTTGACTTGTAAAATGATGGTGTTGGAATAAGAGACCTCTAAGATCCTTCTAAGTTTTAAATCTCTTATCTCTGTATGACATCCCTATGCAAGGAAATTCCAGTTACAAATAGTGAAAGAGTGGTATCCATGAAAGGATATTTAGAGAAGTTGTTATGCAGAAAAAACCCTGAAAACCACAGAGACACAGTCCTTTAAGTGCCCCTTAAGCTAGCTTGTGTTCAGAATAACCAGCTACAGAATAAATCTGGTTTAATTCATTTCTTGAAAAGGAATTTACAACATATTGCAGTATAAATGGAAGAAAATAAAGTAGGTAGATACTGACATAAAGAAAATTAAATTTATTGTAATTGCACAGGAGCCATGAAGGGGGGGGGAGTTGTTGCTTCCTAGATAATGCATTTAAAAGCACTGTAGGAAAATTACATATAATCAAGTGCTTACTAAATGATAATGACTTTTTGGAATCATATTAATGGAACATTATGGCTAGCCTTTTTTATTAAGGATTCCATATTCATTGTTTTAACAGTAGCACTACATTCAACTAACCCCTGGTTTATGGATAGACTATGTATAGTCTTATGATTATACAACTTTATTGTTTTTATTTAATTTCCTTTTTATGGTAGCAAACTGTGATTTCATCAGTATGACTCCTGGTAAGGAAACTCCTTCTACCAAAGGACATAGACAACTTCTGTGTAATTTACTTTCTTAACGATTTGTCTCAGGGACTTAGAGATAAACTAGCACAGCTAGTACGTGTCAGAAGAAGGACTTGAGTCCAGGTTTTCCTTATTCCAGGACTAGAATCCAATCTCTTGTACTACATTAGATCTCAAGATTTTCTTATATATGAGGCAATATGCTTTGAAAAATAATCATGTCTGAGATAACATATGTATGGCACTTTTGCAAACCTTAGAGTGATAAATAAAAGGGTAAACAACAGTACTAGCTATTCCAACATTGTGTGTTGTGAATAAATATTTCCAATACATAATTTTATTTGTTAATAACATAACAATAATAAATAACCAAATGTAATAATAAAAACTAGTTATATGGAATAAATAATAACAAAATATTTTTACTTGTTATTATATACATAAAACAATTTTAAAAATACTTTTCCAACACAATATTTTAATGTGTACAGAATTTCCATTACATGAGAGAATTTAAATTATTGTGATGCCAAAATTTCCAAAGCTTCAGATAATAGTGCAGTAGAATGAAAACCCATTGTTCATACCATTAAATGAATACTTATTCATTGTAATCTTTAAGGAAAGAGATTGTTATTGTACACTTTTATAGAAATCTTTTCATTGGATGTATTTGGGGTCTAAGGTCCTGAGTGGAGATCCTTTCTTAGTCAACTTACTAGCTTTTTGATTTTGGCGAAGGTACCTAACTTCCAACCATGAATTGCCTCATATGTCAAATAAGAGAGTTAGTATAGAGGGCCTATAAGATCCTTTCCAGTTCTAAATCAAAGATCTAATGAAAACATTAAATGATTTCCCCAGTGAAACATATAGGCAGTGTCAGATGACTAGAATGATTACCATAGAATAAAATGTGTCAATCAGGATTTTAAAAAGAAGTCATTAGCTGTCCCACAATCTGAAAGATAGCAGATTAATTGTTTTCTCCCTAACTCATCAAACAAAATACATTAAGAAAAGGAAATGCATGGCAAATGAATAGTAATTAAAACCTGATCTGTAAGATAAAAAGATAGAAATACCTCCAAAGAGAAATCTCATGAAAGGACATCAACAACAAACAAACAAAACAACAACAAAACACACAAAAAACCCCAACAAGATAAATACTTAAAGCTCCCACTCACTCTCCCCACTTCCTGATCAAACCACACACTGGCATGGCCAGGACAAGCAGCCTTCCAGACTTGTGTTTTATGCTATCATTATGATAGGCCCTAACTGGGTCTCTAACTTGTTATTCAGTCTACAACTCCCCGACTAAGGCATAAAAGACATAGACTCTGCCCACCTACAGTATGTAAAGGGAATGCAATTTTGAGTTTGAAATTGGGCAGCTGGAATTTGACAAAGTTATGAGATTATTGAATTAATTAATGCTGAAAGTTATTCCATGTCCAAAGGAATGGACTTACTGTAGATTTGGCTTAGAAATTGCAATATTCCAAGATTCACATTGATAAAGCACCAAAAATGAATTGAATTCCAACTTAATTCAATGGATGAGAGTGTAGTCTCTAAAGGTTTCATGTCAGTTTAGAAGGTGGTGTAGACTTGATTCCAGAACTTCCTGGATCCATGACCAGTCTCTATCCACAATATCCTACTGCTTCTCTCAAAACACCCTCAAAAATATTTGGTGGCTTCATGATCCGTGATTTTTATAAGCTTTCAATTCACAATGGATTTTAAACTCAATTCTAAAAAGTGGAGATTAAAAAAGAATTCAGGACTCTTATTAAAGAATAAGAATGTCATAATTATTAATATGGTTATCATTGGAGGCACATAGAGTAGAATAAGCTAACATCTATTATAAAAATATAAGAGGTCACGTATACAGAGTCAAGATGGTTGATTGAAAAGAATACTAAAATTGGAGTCAAAAAACCTAAATTCAAATTCCAGTTCTGCTGTTTAAGGCTCATGGAACTATAATAGAGTCACTTAATTTTAATGGGCATCAGATACATCCTCCATAAAATAACAGTATTTTATGCACACACAACCCCTCCCCCCCCACATATCCCCAAATAAAAAACAGTTCCTATTTTCAAGAAAATTACCTTTTTTAAAGGGGAAATTAATATATCCAAGAATAATTAAATACAACACAAATGCAAAGTTATTTTGGGAAGGAAGAACACGAGTAATTGGGGTGAGGAAACAAGAAAGTCCTATTTTAGGAATTGCTACTTGAATCAATCCTGGGAAGAAGCTAAGGATAATACCAAGCTACTATTTCTATTCTTTACCAGGCAGCTTGATTTTTGATCCCTGCTCTTTAGAATCAATGAAAGGAAAATTCTTACAACCTTCACCATAAATGTATCTGGGTATAAAAATTGTTAGGCACCAAGTTTGAAAAATAGATAATAAAAAAATCTCAAAAATTCTGATCTGTAGGGATTGCATGCTTCAAGTTTGTATTGTGACAAAGTATCCACATAATACTCTAAAATAAAATGATGATGTTATGTTATGTGTCTTGGAAGGTAAAATTCAAAGTGTACCCTTGGTCATAAAACAGATTCCTGTAGCCACATAAATTTCATTTTTACCAAAATACTCAGAGCTGTCTAAGCCTTGTCACGGGAAAGCACTAAAAGCACCAAGTGTAAAGAATTATCACAGCTTGCAATTATCAGTATAAGAAGATTAAATGGCTCAGTTCCTTTTTCTCCCTCTTTTCCAGAGCTGAGTTTATCTTCCTTCACAGAATAACCACAGAAAAGGACTGACAAACTTCAAAGACAAATGCTATGCTGCTCCCAATTTCCTCTTGCAGGTGACTTTTCTATTTTACCCAAGTATGAAGAAAACCTGTCACTGACAAATAAAATGTAAAAGTCCAAGTGTTAGTAGAATTAATTCCTACTGATACAGAAGAGAGAAGATAGGGATGGGAGAAAGTAGTCCTATTTTTTCGACTTTTATTCTTCTCAAAAATAAATGCTGGCAAAGTCTAAAAACTTTATAGCTTATCATGATAAAACACTTGAGTTGAAATGTGACTCTGCAACACAAAGCAAGCAATGGGAGGTTTTAGGTTCCTATTCCTTCATACTGGGTTTACTGGAACAGTGCTAAGTGGTTGTCCTTTCTCTGCTGTCTTCCTCTTTGATGTGACCTGAAAGCCACTGCCAGGTAATGACATCACTAAAACTATGATTTTTTTGCACACATACATATCTGTATCTGTGTGTTTATATGCATATGGACAGATCCACACATATACATACACTCACACATGATGTATGTAATATGTACATTACATATAATATAACACGTTTAAGGTATAATATAAACATATATGTATATAAAACACACATGTATATGTATGTATACCTGTGTGTGCCTATTTCTGCATGTATGTGTACATATATGCACACACATACACACATACACACATACATACATACATACATACATACATACATACATACATACATACATAGATAGGAGATAGGACTCAAACACATAACTCCTTAGGACTCTATGCTAAGTACTCTTTAAATAGCACCATAGTCCTTTGTCAGACAACCTGGAATTTGAATTTAGGTTTTTTGACTCCAATTTTATATTCTTTTAAATCAACCATCTTGACTCTGTATATGTGACCCCTTATACTTTTATAATATATGTTAGCTTATTCTACTCTACCTGCCTCCCATGAAAATGATATTAATAATTATAAGACATTTTTATTCTTTAATAAATGCCCTTATTTCTTTTTTGTTTTGATTTGTGTGTGTGTATGTGTGTGTGTTTTTTGCGGGGAAATGGGGGTTAAGTGACTTGCCCAGGATCACACAGCTAGTAAGTGTCAAGTATCTGAGGTTGGATTTGAACTCAGGTCCTCCTGAATCCAGGGCTGGTGCTTTATCTACTGCACCACCTAGCTGCACCCCTGATTTCTTTTTAATCTCCATTTTTTAGAATTAATGAGCATAGAATACATTGTGAATTGAAAGCTTATAAAATCACTGATCATATGTATACACACACACACACACACACACACACACACACACACACACGGGGGGGGGGGAGGGAGGCTTCAGTAATGTTGCTCCCTACACAAAATTCCCAACTCTCTATAGGGTAGACACAAAACTCTTTAGCCTAGTATTCAAATCTCTATACTATCCTGTCACAATCTACTTTACCAGCCTTATTTTCCTGAGATCAATACTGTTCTCCAGCCAAATCTATTTACTCACTGTCCTTCAGGGTACAATGCTTCTACTTACCTACCTGAGCTACCCTCCATCCTTCTCCCTCTTGTTCCATAATCCACACATTCTTCATAATAGAACTTCTCTGTGAATTCTCCCCAGATCACACAATATTTTCTTCTCTACACTCATCAGACCTCAATGCCTACATTATTCACTGGATAATATAATAATAAAAGCAACTCTATTCATAGTAGCTCGTGCTTTTTTAGGACTTTATGGTTTTATAAAACTCTTTTCTCACAACACTTTTTAATAAATGGTTTAATTGTCATAAGATCTAGATTCAAAACATACCTTAGTGACCATTTAATGCAAACCGTTTTGTTTACAGTTGAGAAAACTGATTTGCCCAAGGTCACAAAGGGATTTTGTAGTTTAGCTAGGATTCAAACACATAACTCCTTAGGACTCCATGCTAAGTACTCTTTGCACTGCACCATAGCCCTTTGTCAGACCTACTATTGTTGTATGAAATGTAATTTAAATCTAGCTCTTCATACATTTTTACCTTTTCTTTATCACTAGACCACAAACTCCTTGATAGACTCACTATGCCTTAAAAAGCTTTGTAGCCTCTATATTTCTTGGCACAGCACACCAAATAGTCATTGTTCCATATAAACCAACAGATTTTTGATAAACAGAAGGATGTCATGTTTAGTAGATTGAAGCCCATACCTGAATTGTGACTGGGATAATAAAGGATTCGAAGATCATCAATTTAGAGTTTGAAGGGAATTACAAATTCATTTATTGACAGATGATTCTGTATCTTAAGACTATTACATGGGGGGCAGCTAGGAGGCACAGTGGATAGATCACCAGCCTTGGATTCAGAAGATCCTGAGTTCAAATGTGGCCTCAGGCACTTGACACTTACTAGCTGTGTGGCCCTGGACAAGTCACTTAACACTCATTGCCCAGCAAACAAAATGAAGCTAAACAAAACAAGACTATTGCATGGATATCTAACCTGTCATTATCTTTTTTATTAAATACAAAAAAGAAATCATTAAATATTAGTTCTTAAGTGGTAACTAATCTAGAAAAAGTTAGAACTGTAAGCTCTAAATTATCTAGAGAGAAATTTGGTTTCATTCCTTCATTTTATAAAAGAGAAGGAAAAGCTAAGACAGAGATATAAAAAGGATCCTAAGAGGTCATTGATATAATTTTCCTCACAAGCAGAACTAAAGCAGCACAAATGATCATTTTCCTGTTTTATCCAATATTTTATTATTGAATGTAGGAACTACGGGATGTGGAAATTCTATTCACCAATGGAAATCAGCATTTAAAATATAAAATATAGTGTCAGAAATTTATCTATGACAATGAGTGGTCAAGTGATTTGTCCATAGTCACACAGCTAGTATATGTCCTATGGTGAATTTGAACTCAGGCATACCTGACTCCAAACCAGGCTCTCTTTTCAGTATACCACCATGCCTTTCTAATTGAACCACTGATGGATGAATAACATATTCAAATAAGTTTTATTACTTGTTGGGTATTATAGATAGACAGTCATGAATTATTATCAAACTTTCTGGATAGGCAACAACTAGAAAGACATGAAAAAGCATAAACTTCCCTGAAGATGAGACTGATATAAAATAGTCCCAGTCAACAAGTCATTCAATAAATAAACATTTTTTAAACTCCTAAAATGTCCCCAGAATTATATTAAGCTCTGGGGATTTGAAGAAAGGTAAAAGACAGTCTCTACTGTCAAGGAGCTCACAGACTAATGGGGGAGATAACATGCAAACAACTTTATACAAATATACTATATACAAGAGAAATTGGAGTTAATCAGTACAATAAAGGCACCAGAAATAACATAGTTTTAGAAATGCTTCCTGTAGAAAACAGAATTTTAGTTAGGATTTGAAGGGCTTCAGGAGACAGAGATGAGATAGAAGAGCAATCCATTTCCAAAAGAAAGGAACCTGAAGATAGAAGAATGGAGATGCTGTACAATAAGTCACAGGGGAGATGGGGGCAAAGTTTATGTGCCAGGTCAGGGGATACTGACAGAGATCAAATTCAAAACTAAGGGTATTTAAATATATACACATAGCTGGTGGCATAGAGATAGATCACAAAATATCAAGTATGTGGGCAGAACAATCACAAGCCAGGAAAAAGAAATCTGTTCAAGAAAGCCTAAAGAAGAGAGAAGGAATAGCTAAGAGAAGCAGAATGTATCTATTGAGTCAGTGTTGTTCCCTTCGTTTTAAAAATTTACTTTACAATATACGCAACTATATTTGCAGTGAAAGCTGTAGCTACAAAATTATAAACCATAATGTCCTTTGTTAGTAAAATCTAATCTATACCAAAAATCAACAATAATGTAATATGAATTATAATAAATTCAGGGTTGTACACAGCCATTTGGAAATATAAGCCTTAATTTTATTATGAAATATTTGTCTTTATTACTAGAAGAAAAGAGCTCTCATAAAGATAATGGCATGATGATAAAGGGAATGCACTCAAATAACTTGATTTCACCCTTCAACACAGAGAGAAATAACCGCACTAAACAGATAAAGCTTTTGTGGTGATTCATTGTCTCCTGTGAGGGCAGTTTCTCAGAAGTCTGCATTTCAAGGACTTTTTACCTCTGGAGAACATTTGAACATATGGACTCTATGAATTTAAAATATTTTTCTTATCCACAATACTCTAGCAAAGATATAGACCATGAGCTCTATATCTTTGAGGGAGTATATAAAGGTACATACTTAAAAGAAAAAAAAAGGTATATTTCATGAACAAGAAATTAACAATATTTTATTAGAAGCAATCAATCAACAGCATTTATTAAATATTTACTTTGTTCCAGGAACTATGCTAAGTGTTAGGAATAGAAAGAAAAGCCAACAAATAAAAAGAAACAAATAGTCCCAGTCATTGGCAAGTATATGTTCTAATTTGAAGATAGCTAATAAATACCTAGCTCATTCAGTCCAAGTAATTAGTGCCTAGACCAATGAATACATGGTGATAGAGTGATAGATTTAACTCACAGTTGATGGTAAACCTTCAGCTTCACCCTAAGATAACAAGAGTTGACACAGAAGATGCATGCTTAGTTGGGCATTCAGGTGGGTTTTACTCATAGTTTATTAGGTCTCTAGAGGATGTTTCCAACAATATAGATTTTTTATTGGCTCTTCCTCTCTTCAATGCCAATCTTCATTAATTATAAGTGCTACAGAAATTTAAGAAGAGAAAGAGTAGCATGGACTATAGTAGTCAGAGGAGTCTTCCTGGAGGAGGTGAAGTGGGACACCCACTAGGATCTTAATTAGGGACATAAGGTGTAGGGAAGCAAGAGGCATACAACTGTTGTAAAATTCTTATGATAAATTTTAATTGAAAATTATGTATTGTGATAGTCCATTCAACTTTTTCTTTCCTTTTCACACAATAAATGCCATGTCATTCAACCACTTATGAAGTCAAAGTTCTAGATGAATAGTATTTTAATAGGTGTCACCTAAAACAAATTTTCAGCCTCGTAACTAAATTAAAGACAAGTTTTTTTCCTAAGGCATCAAAACTGTACACATATACATTCATGTATATTGTATATGTGTGCGTGCATACATATGCCATAATCACTCAATATTTATTAAGCACCTACTGTATCACAGGCATTTATGCTAAGCCTAGGGACATAAAAAAAAGTAAAAAATAGGCCTTGCTCTCCAAGATCTCACAATGTAAAGAGGTAGAATATTTGCAAAAAAGTATATACAAAACAAATTTATACAGGAAAACTATAAAATAATTAAGAGAAGGAAATCGCTAGAATTAAGAGGGGTTGACAAAGTCTTCTTGCCATACTTTTGTCTAAGCTTTTTATTTCCTTTAGAATTTTTTCATGCAGAACATTTTATTTACTTGTAACTCCATTTTTCATTTATTGTTTCATTTCTTCCATATACTCTTCTAGTTATTGTGACCAAGTTGTTGTTGTGCAAGGCCCTTCTTTTATATGCTTTGCATTACCCTCTTCTTCTAGGATCTACCCTTGATTGTCCCTTGATCAATAATATTTCATTATAATTTTTAGTGTTTTCTTCTGTTTACCTCAAGTTGTGATCAAGGATTGTATGACAGAGCCAGTTATCTCCTTCTCCCTTATTTTTGAGTAGTGTACCTGGCCATTATTTGTACAAGTATGACTTCCTGAGTACCTGCCACTGGATTCTTCTTCCCCTGTGTGTCTATGCTCAGTGTAATGGCAGGCCTTATTGTTTTCCTATTCTAAGTTTCATAGTTCTCTGGCCCCATTGCTTTGTCCAGGAAATTCCAAGCACCCTGATGGAATATCAATCATTGTGTTTATTTGGCATTCCTGCCTATTCACTTAAGTTTCTGCAATATTCCCAGGCAAGATCCCTTTTCCAATACATGAAATTTATCATTTTATTTTTGTGAAATCTTAGTATGGGTCTAGGATTTTTCTGAGGTTTTACTGATGTTTTTTCTTTGCATTTTTTGATCATTGTTGATCTAATTCAATTTTTGGTTCATTTTTATTGAATATGTAAAAAATCTGTTCTTCTCTATGATATTTTATATTAAAATCATCCAGACAGCTATACACACACACACACACACACACACACACACACACACACATCAAAATCAAAGTCAAGAAATTGACTAAAAAAAGGAGCACAAAAACGGAAGCCAACTATAGAAAGGTCTTATGGTGATGGGGAAGATCAAAACACAAACTAAAAAGAAGACAACAAATTCAAAACAGCTACATCCAAAGCCTCAAAGAAAAATGTGTATTGGTCTCTGTCCCCCCCCCGCCCCCCCAAAAAAATAAATTCTGGAAGAGCTCAAAAGGGATGTTAAAAATTAAAAAGAGAGGCAGAGCAAAAAAATGAGAAAAGAAATGAGAGTAATGCAAGAAAATCATGAAAAAAGAGTCACTGTCTTTTTAAAGGAGGCCTAAAAATATTGAAGAAAATATCAGCTGAAAAAACCCAGAATTTGCCAAATGGTAAAAAGGGGCATAAAAATCCAATGAAGAGAAGACCTAGTTGAAAAGCAGAATTGGTCAAATAGAAAAATTCACTGAAGAAAAGAATTCCTTAAAAAATAAAATTGGGGGCAGCTAGGTGGCACAGTGGATAAAGCAGTAGCCCTGGATTCAGGAGGATCTGAGTTCAAATCCAGCCTTAGACACTTCACACTTACTAGCTATGTGACCCTGTGCAAGTCACTTAACCCCAATTGTCACACCCTAAAAAAAAAAAAAAAGGAAAATTGTCCAAAGGGAAAAGAAGGTCAAAAGCTCACTGAAGAAAAAAGTCCTTAAAAATTAGAATTAGGGGTGGCTAGATGGCGCAGTGGATAAAGCACCGGCCCTGGATTCAGGAGGTCCTGAGTTCAAATCCGGCCTCAGACACTTGACACTTACTAGCTGTGTGACCCTGGGCAAGTCACTTAACCCCCATTGCCCTGCAAAAAAAAAAACAAAACCAAAAACAAAACCAAAAACAAAAAATTAGAATTAGGCAAATGGAAGCTAATAACTCCATGAGACATCCTGAAACAACAACAACAACAAAAAATTAAAAGAATGGAAAAAATAGAAGAAAATATGTAATATCTCATTGGAAAAACACCAAATTGGCTAATATTACATAAAAGAAAAATGACCAGTTTTGAAGGTGATAGGGAAATTGAGACATCAAAGTCCTGTTGGTAGAGGAATTTGGAAGTAACCCCAAAGGGCTATAAAACCATGTACACTCTGACCCAGCAATACCATTACTAGGCCTGTATGCCAAAGAGATAAATTTAAAAAACAAAAAGGAAAAGGAACTATATGTACAAAAATATTTGTAGCATCTCTTTTTGTGGTCATGAAGAATTAGAAACTGAGGGCATGCCCATCAGTTAGGGAATGGCTGCACAAATTGTGGTATATGATTGTGATGGAATACTATTGTGCTATAAGAAATGACAAACAGTATGCTCTCAGAAAAACGTGGAAATGGGTCAGCTATGTGGTACAGTGGATAAAGCACTGGCCCTGCATTCAAGAGGACTTGAGTTCAAATACTGCCTCAGACACTTGACACTGTGCCAGACACTTAACCCTCACTGCCCCACCAAAACTAACAAACAAACTTGGAAAGACTTACAGAAATATATGAAATGAGCAGAACCAGGAGGACATTGTACATAGTAACAGCAACATTATACAATGAACTGTGAATGACTTAGCTATTCTCAGCAATACAGTGATCCAAGTCAATTTCAAAGGATTTAAGATAAAAAAATGCTGCTAACCTCCAGTAAAAGAACTGATGGAATATGAATGCAGATTAAAACATACTTTTTAAAACCTTTGTTTTTCTTTTTCTTTTATTTTTGGAGGGGAGTCTGTTTTCTTTCACAACATGACTAATAGAAATATGTTTTGCATGACTGCACACATATAATCTATATCAGATTATTTGTCCTCTCAATGAGAGGGGAAAAGGGGATGTCAGGGAGAGAATTTGGAACTCAAAGTTTTAAAAAAAGAATGTTAATTTTTTATCTATGTAATTCTGAAAAATATCAAATATTTTAAAAATTTACCTAAAATAGATAAAGGAGTGGCATTTCAAAAATAATCAGAATCTCTGAAAACAATGACCAAAACAATGCCTTGATTAACTTATTTCAAGAAATTATAAAATAAAACTCTTCAGATCTATTAGAACCAGAAAGCAAAGTAAAAATAGAATCTATAAGTTATTTTTTTGAAGGGCAATGAGGGGTAAGTGACTTGCCCAGGGTCACACAGCTAGTAAGTGTCAAGTGTCCAAGGCTGGATTTGAACTCAACTCAGGTACTCCTGAATCCAGGGCCAGTGCTTTATCCACTTCTCCACATAGCTGCCCTGTATAAGTTATTTCTTAAAAGAAATCCCAGGGGGGCAGCTAGGTGGCACAGTGGATGGTGCACCGGCCTTGGATTCAGGAGTACCTGAGTTCAAATCCGACCTCAGACACTTGACTTACTAGCTGTGTGACCCTGGGCAAGTCACTTAACCCCCATTGCCCAGCAAAAAAAAAAAAAAAAGAAAAGAAATCCCAATCTGCAAACAGCAAGGAATAGCATGTCCAAAATAAGAATTTGAGAAATTACCATAATATGATATCTCAATTGGTAAAAGATGAAGAGTTATAATCAAGGCTATTTATTCCAAAAGAACTCATTAAAATCATATGGGGAGATATAGACTATTAATAAAAAAACAATTTTAAGCATTGCCATGTAAAGACCAGAGTTGAATAAACTTTAAATGCAAAGAGTGGAGGGAAGAGAAAAATAGAAAAGCGAATAAATTTGAGGAATTGGAAGTAGTTAAATGATGATGAATTGCTTACCTTGTGATAGAGGAAGAGGTCATAAGTGTTGCTTCAGAGCTTTAACATTTTCAAGGGTCAAGAGAAAAGTAAATAATACAGACACAGGGATTGGGCATGGTTTTAAAAGAATGAGCATACAAACATGGAAAAGGGAGTGCAGGAAACGAGTGTTGTAAGGATCTTGTAGAAACAGGGACATTTTGAAACTAGCCTGATGTATTTGTTATTAAAAACAATTTCTACATAATGGAGAGGAGCAGTTTTACAATCCACATGTTCTCTTCTTTGCTGCTAAAATTATTCATCTTTGTTGGCGTTTTTCAAGATTAGAATAATAAATCAACTATAAAAAAGAAGGGGTAAAAGTTGATTACAGACATAATTAACGAGAGGTAGTTCCAAAAGTGAAGCAATTGGAAAGTAAATATTAAAGTCATTAAGCTTCCAGAGTTTGTAATAGCAATCTAAATCTGATGTTATTTCTGGATTTCTTAACAAGGAGATTCAACAGGCATATAGAATCAAAGTTTTCTCAAATTAGAACTTCAATTCTTATATATTCGAAAGTATGAGAGCAAAAAAAAACAAATAGAAAACTTTATACGTTCTTAGCATATAAGCTGATCATCCCAAAATGGCTTCTATTCTCCTTTCTGTACTTTTAATCTAGCATGAAAATCATCTATGCATTTGTATCATGTGTTTTTGCTTGTTTACTTTTTAGACCTTATTACTTTAAGAACCAGTTTCTGGGGGCAGCTAGTTGGCGCAGTGGATAAAGCACCGGCCCTGGATTCAGGAGAACCTGGGTTCAGGTCCAGCCTCAGATACTCAACACTTACTAGCTATGTGACCCTGGGCAAGTCACTTAACTCTCATTGCCCTGCCAAAAAAATTAAAATAAAATGAAAAGAACCAGTTTCTGGTTAGTCCTCTCTATGTTAATTACAAATTATACTTATTTGTAATTTCCAATGAACAAGTATCACTTATCTTTTCATTGTACTAATTCCAGAAACTTTTGTGTATGTATATAATGCTGATGAAAATAGAAACCCCATAAGAGTTTACATATATCTTTTTAGTGATATGTTCATACACACACACACTGAGATATATATGTATTGTGTATGTATATAACTATATCTATATCTGTATCTATATTTATACAGCTCCTTTCATTAATTTTAAAAAATATGTCAATGAAATTAAATGTGTGACTTTTTGCAAGATCCACTTGTTTCTCTGTATCTATTTTGGGATGTGTGAAGTTGCAGTAAGATGAACTCTTCCAGGATTTGGAAACAGTGTTTGAATGCTTCAAGTAGCAAAGGGTAGCATTTACTTTCTAGAATGAGACTGCCTATATACTCTGAGGTTAATTACTGACTGGCTACAGGTGCTGTACACCACACAAGATAAAAGCAATAAAATTGAAAAATAAGTCAGAAAGTCTCTCAGCTTATCAGCTTGACAAGACCTTAGTCTCTCTTATATGTCATCCATTATTGACTTGGCTAATACCCATGATTTAGACCTTCCCAAAGTAATAATCACATCTCTAGAAAGATTAATCTTCAAGCCCTTTTTTATATCTTGTGCCTTTTTTCTCCAAAATTACAAATCTCCAACTTTTCTCCCTTTTGACCCATCTTCCCAACACAAGTCCAACTCTGATACATTTAAAAAAAATTCAACAAAGTATTGGGCTATAATCTTCTATGGGAATTAAAAGGTCATATTTCTTCATTATAACTTTCCATTGACTTAATCTTCATACATATATTTACATTTGTTAAATTTTTATATGGCTTTAGACTTCCAGACTTATAACTCCAGACAACTAGTGCATGGATGAATACCATGCATATTGTAACAAATAGAAAAACAACAACAAATATATCCTTAGGATATTTACCTGCCATAGAATTTGTTATACTTAATTAGTTTTATACTTTAGCTAAGAAGCTAAAGTACAGATACTTGCTTATATATGTAAGTATGTATACTCTATTGAAATGTAGTTTTTGACATTTTAAAAAATCAGTAAGTGAAACTCCAAATTAATTTAAAATTAGAAATATGAATTTTTAGTGAAAGTATTCATTTTAAAAAATATTTTCCTTTATTAAACAAGGTAGAATAAAATTGAAGTAGGAAAAGAATGATGACAACCTGGATACAAATCTTAACATGTAACTGAGGAGCTGGTTATTGTAATTTATTTGCATTTAATTTATTTTGTAATTAAAATAATTTAATTTCTCTGAGCATCAGTTTTCTCATCTTTAAAATGGGGATTAGAATAATAAATGTAGTAGTATGGTACAGAGGCAGCATGGTATAGATGATAGACCACTAGTTTTTCATTCTGGATAATCTGACTTTAATCCTGCTTCTGAGTTTAAACTCAGTTTATTGACTATATGAATAAATAAATTCTTATCTGTTTGTCATAGTGTCCACATCTGTAAAATGAGATAAATACCTACTTCAGAGAGTTGTTGTGAGGTTTAAATTAAATAAACTTTCACTGTAAACTGCATTGTAAGTTCGAAGAATTCTATAAATGGGAGTTGTTACTGCCATTGTTAGTTACCTCACAGGATGGTATGGGGCTCAAATAACATGAAGTATTTGAAAGAGTCCTAAAAATGGCAGTTACTATTTTTTTTTTTTTAGTGAGGCAATTGGGGTTAAGTGACTTGCCCAGGGTCACACAGCTCGTAAGTGTTAAGTGTCTGAGGCCGGATTTGAACTCAGGTACTCCTGAATCCAGGGCCGGTGCTCTATCCACTGCGCCACCTAGCTGCCCCGGCAGTTACTATTTTGACTACTGTATTTTATAATAGGCAAATAATACACTAACATTTGCAATTAAGGAATTGAAAATATAGTAAAAGACAATAGTATAATCAGAAATTTTTAACTCAAAACAAAATATAAATGTATGACGACTAAAGAACACAAAACAAGAAATAATAAGAGTGAATGGTCAGAACCAGCTTTGCAAATCAGAGGTTCCATTGAAGAGATGACATTTGATCTAGGTCCTGAAGGATGGGTGAAAATGGTCAAAGGTATTTCACAGAATACTATAGGACCGGGTGCAGTGGATAAAGCACCAACCCTGGATTCAGGAGGACCTGAGTTCAAATCCAGCCTCAAACACTTGACACTTACTAGCTCTTTGACTCTGGGCAAGTCATTTAACCCTCAATGCCCTGCACAAAAAATAGTATATTATAGGACCAAGAAAACAAAATATGCACACAGAATATGAATGTTTCAGTTTGTTGAGATTACATGCAAAGTACCTGGATATTCTAGAACCAGATTGTGGAAACAATAGGGAGTGATGGAAGTTTCTGAATAAAGAAATAAGATAACCAGAGCAATTGAATGGAAGGATTAATCATCCTTCCTGTTTAGGATTGCAGAAGAGAATTCTGGTCAAAATTTGGGAGGCTATTGCAATAATCCACATTAGTGGTATAAACTCAAATAGAAATGGGGGCCATTGAACCATTCCTTGCAGGCCATATTCTGACTTAGAAAACCATATGTTGATAGTATGTTCTACTATATTTTTATTTCTTCTTTTTTCCTCATAGTAACAATAGAATTTTAATGTTGGAAGGGATCTCTCAACATTGCTTAGCCCATATACAAAGGGACTCTGTAATATACTATTTAAATGGTCATCCAGACTCTGCTGAAAGCCTCTAAGGAGGGAAAACCCACCACTTCTCAAGTAGGGCAAGGCAACCTGTTGGGATTTTTTTTTTGATAAAAGTATTTTATTATTTTCTAGTTACATGTAAGGATAGATTTGAACATTTGTTTTCATAGGATTTTTAGTTCCAAATTTTTTCCTACTCTCCCTCCTCCCCAAGTATATTTTTATTTCTTTGTTAAATACTTCCCAATTACATTTTAATCTAATTCAGGTCATTTCAATGTCACCTGCAATGACCTGTAGGTCTTGTCCATTTGACATATCTGATCCAGGTAATAAGGCCTAAATCCATGAAGTGGTCATAAGAATAGGAAGGGGTGGGGGAGCTAGGTGGCGCAGTGGATAAAGCACTGGCCCTGGATTCAGGAGGACCTGAGTTCAAATCCGGCCTCAGACACTTAACACTTACTAGCTGTGTGACCCTGGGCAAGTCACTTAACCCCAATTGCCTTACCAAAACAAAACAAAACAAAACAAAAAAAGAATAGGAAGGGGCAGAGAAGTATAACACAATAGAATATTGAAGAGGAAATGAAAACAATAAAAAACCCTCCATTTTCTCTCTCTTACAATTATGGTCAGATTTCTATGTTTAGCATTTAAAAATCTTTAACAATATGGCCTAAGCCTACCTTTCTGGGTTTATTTTATATCGCTTCCTGAGCACATGCCATAGTCCAACTATACTAGTCCCACTATTAGTTCTGTCAGGTATATTGCTCATCTGCTCCCCTCTCCTCTCTGACTTTTAGAATGACTAGTTTTCTTTGAAGTTCAGCTCAGGAATTACCTCACACAGTAGAGCCAAGATGGTGTAAGAAAGGCAGTGACTTGCCCAAGACCCTTCCAACTATCTTCAAATAATGTCATAAGACAATTCCTAGAGCAGGAGAACCCACAAAAAGACAGGATGAAATCATTTTCCAGTCAAAGGCAACTTAGAAGGTCAACAAGAAAGGTCTGTTGTACCAGGGTGAGAATGGAGCACAGCCCAGCACAGGCCATGACAGCACACCCAGCCTCAGCCCCAATATACCAGGAGCAGGCCTTGGGGGCCTCTGAATCATCAACAGCAGCAGAAGCAGCAGCAAGTGCTTCTGGAACTCAGCCCACATATGTTAAAGTGATTGAACAATTGGCCAGAGGGAAATTACAGGGATCTCTTTACCAGCACTGAGGCGGGACCCTGTTGTTTTGCTGAAACTCAGATCCTTGTCAGAGTCCTGGGTGGCAGGTCCCAGGTTGGGGAGGAGAACAAGCACACAAGAACTTGGAGTCAAAATGGAGAGGGCAGAAAAGCAGGCTTATGATTGGCTGCAGACCAGAGCACAAGCCAGGAGAGTAGTAAACATACCTCTCCTTAAATTACACTACCTTGGAAGAACTAAAAACTTAAAAATTCCTAGATGTATGTCTGAAAACAACTGCACAAACCCCTGAAGCTTGGTACAGTGCATCTTCCACCCTGGAAGCAGTGCCCCATTTTAACAAAAAGATAAAAATCAATAACAAGGCTGGGAAAAGGAGTAAACAGAAAAATGCTGACCCTAGAAAGTTTTTATGGTGACAAGGAAGATCAAAATACACCCTCAGAAGAAGATAACAAAATAAAAGGTCCTATACCCAAAGCTTCCAAGAAAAATATGAATTGGTCTCAGGACATTGAAAGGCTCAAAAGGACTTTGAAAATAAAGTAAGAGAGGTAGAGGAAAAAAATGGAAAGAGAAATGAAAGTGATGCAATAAAATCATGAAAAAAGTCAAGATCTTGGTAAAAGAGACACACACAAAATACTGAAGAAAACAACACCTTAAAAAACAGATTAAGCCAAATGGTAAAAGAGATAGAAAAATCCAATGAGGAAAAGAATGCCTTGAAAAGCCAAATTGGCCAAATGGTAAAAGAGATAGAAAAATCCAATGAGGAAAAGAATGCCTTGAAAAGCCAAATTGGCCAAATGGAAAAGGAGGTACAAAGCTTTTTAAACAAAATAACTCCTTAAAAATTAGGATTGAGCAAATGGAAGCTAATGACTTTTTTCAAAATTCAAGAAACAATAAAGCAAAAATTAAAGAATGAAAAAATAGAAGGCAATATGAAATCTATCACTGCGAAAGTAACTGAATTGTAGAATAGATCCAGGAGATAAAATTTGAAAATTATTGGACTACCTGAAATCCATGATCAAAAAAAGAGCCTAGATGTCATCTTCCAAGAAATTGTCAGGGAAATTTGCCCTCATATTCTAGAACCAGAAGGTAAAATAGAAATTAAAAGAATCCACCGACAACCTCCTGAAAGAGATCCTAAAAGGAAAATTCCCAGGAATGTTATAGCCAAATTCTAGATCTCACAGACCAAGGAGAAAATACTGGAAGCATCCAAAAAGAAAGAATTCAAGTACTGTGGAGCCACAGTTAGGATAACACAAGATTTAGCAGCTTCTACATTAAAGGATAAAAGGGCTTGAATATAATATTCCAGAGGGCAAAGGAAGTGAGATTACAACCAAGAATCACTTACCCAGCAAAGCTCAGTATAAACCTTCAGGGCAAAAAAAATGGACACTCAATGAAAAAGGAGTTTTAGAAATTTTTTATGATAAGAGCTGGGCTGAATAGAAAATTTAACATTCAAATATAATACTGTAGAGAAGCATAAAAAGGTAAACAGGAAGAAGAAATAAAAAGGGATATTAAAAAGTTTAACTGTTTACATTCCTACATGGGAAGATGATATTTGTAACTCATAAGAACTTTCTCATTATTAGGCTAACTGGAAGGGGTATGTTTAGACAGAGGGCACTGGTGTGAGTTGTATATAAAGGGATAATGTCTTTAAAAAATAAAATTGGTGAGAGAGGAATGCACTGGGAGAAAGGGAAAGGGAACATTGGAATGGGGTAAAGTATCTCACATAAAAGAAGCAAGAAAAATCTATACAGTAGAGGGGAAGATGGGGGAGGTGCTGCAGCGTAAGTGAACCTTACCCTCATTAGAATTGGCTCAAAGAGGGAATAACATACACACTTAATTGGGTAGAGTGATCTATCTTACCCTGTAGGAAAGTAGGAGGGAAAGGGTATAAGGGGGGTGATAGAAGGGAGGGCAGATTGGGGGAGGGGGCAGTCAGAATCAAAACATTTCTGAGAAGATATAGTGTGAAAGGAGATAGAGAATTGAGTAAATATCATGGAGAGGGAATAGAATGGAGGGAAATATAGTTAGCAGTAGTAATTGTAAAAAAAATATTGAAGCAAGTTTGTCTGACAAAGGCCTCATTTCTCAAACACATATATAACTGAGTCAAATATATTAGAATGAGAGCCATTCCCCAATAGATAAATGATCAAAAGATGTGAAGAGTTTTCAGATGAAATAATAAAAGATGTCTATAGCTATATGAAAAATAAAGTGCGCTGACTCACTATTTATTATGTATTTATTTATGTATTTATTTATTTTTGTGGGACAATGAGAGTTACGTGACCTGCCCAGGGCACACAACTAATAAGTGTCAAGTATCTGAGGCCAGATTTGAACTCTGGCACTCCTGAATCCAAGGTTGGTGCTTTATCCACTGAGCTATCTAGCTGCCCCCTGACTCACTATTGATTAGAAAGATGCAATTCATGGCAGTGGTGGAGTACTCCCTCAAACCTATTGGATTGAATAATAGGAAATCAGAGGAAACCAATGAATGTTGTAGGGGATATGGGGAAAAATGAGAAATTAATCCATTGCTGGTAGAATGACTTAGCTATTCTCAGCAATACAATGATCCAAGACAACCTTCAAGGACTTATGAAAAATGTGATTCATCTCCAGAGAAAGAACTGATAGTGTCTGAATATACATTAAAACATATATTTTTAGTTTCTTTTCCTTGAGTTTTTTGTTTGTTTCCTTTCATAACTTGATTAACATGGAAATGTCTTACATGACTACACATGTATAACATATTGAATTACTTGCATTCATGGTGGGGTGGGGAGGGAGGAAGAGAATATGGAACAAAAAGTTTTAAAAGTGGAAACTGAAAAATTTTTATACATGTAATTGGGGAAAAAGAAAAGTCTAAAAATTCTAAAAAAAAAAAAAAGAAAAACAAAATTTAGCAGCTTCTATCTTAAAGAACTGGAGGCCTTGGAATATGATAGGCAAAGAAACCACAATTACAACAAAGAATCATCTGCCAAACACATAATTTGGGGAAAAAAAGTAAAATTCAAAATAAGTGGAAAAAAAAAGAATTACCTCACTTATCAGCCCTTTTTTATTATGTTCAATAAATAGTGTGCCTTTAAATTACTTCATTATTTTGGATATAGTTTGTATCTACTTTTGTGTCTACATATTTCCTCTCTTTAGAGAATGTGTTTCTTTCTGGTAAAGCCTGTTACAGCATGTATATTTTAGTCTAGAGAGAAACAATATCAAAGGTAATTCCAGTATTACCTATGTGGGTCACTGGGAAAATTGCAGTTTCAGGAATAGACATACAGATAAAGAGTAGGTTTTTCAGGAATGATGAAAAAATCATAGAATCATTTCATTTTTTATTGTTTTAAAAATGTCTGCACAGTTTACAGCAATGCCTATAGGTACCTATGGTACAATACTTTGAGGAAATAATCAACTCAATAGGCTATTTTTTTTTTCCTTAAGAATGACAGAAACTTGGGGAGGTTTAGTTGATTGAATGAAGGAGCCAATGGATAGAGAGAAATTAAAGACTGTGGGAGGAGTGATGATCATGGAAGCAACTGGAGGATATGTTAAGGATTGGTATTAAGGGTGCAAATAAAATAATTTGTCTTTGCAATGCAAATGGCTCCCACTTTGTCAGAAAAAGGGAGGAGAAAATCGGATAGGTGAGTGATACTGAAGAGTTATTAGAACTCTTGTAGGGAAAAAGTGGATGTAAAAGAATGTCCTCAGTTTTCTAAGTAAAATATAAAATGAGAGCTTTCATGGAGAGGGATAGGAAGAGATTTTGAAGAAAATTATAAGAGAGATATAAAACAGCTATTGTGAAGAATGTCAAAAAGAGTCACTTGAATGGTGAAAATGATTGCCTTGTATAGTGGTAAAGCCTTACTAACATACATTTTTAATGTAGACAGTATCTTTGTGTTATTTTCTCCATTGCAACATGGCATAATGTGAGTATGAAGATATGGTGAATATGAGGGTGTTGAATGGACATGACTTAGGCTGATGCTCTGATACTGTAGGTTTAATGTTAGAAGAAAATAAGACATCCTTCAGTCCTTCAACAATTAGCAATACAAGGTTTACTTAGCCATAGCATAGGAATATATATTTAGTAAGGATACTAAGTCTCTTAGCTTAGGTAGATCCAGTTCTCCTCCCTATATGTGGCAATAGGTCAGGTCAACAAGGAATTTCAAGAGTGTAGGACAGAATAAATGTGGACCACTTAATTATAGAATTGAGATAGGGAAGGAAGGAAAGTCAAGCCAGAACAGGGTTGATAGCATGGGAATGCACTGAATGATGGAGGTGTGAGGTCAGTGAGAATGAAAAATAGGTTTCAGTGGAGTAAGGCATAGGGAGAGATGGAACAGTAAGAGGCAATATTCAGAGAAATGAATTTTAGAATTCTTGTTCATGGAAGTGAAACTCTTCTGGGTGTCAATGAGATCAAATGTGTTTAAGATCAAGGGACCTAACACATGTGTACATTTGAATAATTATATTCTAATTCAGGGATTCTTAATCTGGGATCCATGCAAGGTGCCCATGGATAATTTCAGGGCATCTGTGAATTTAGATGGAAAAAATGAATTTTTATTTTTACCAACCTCAGTAAAACTGATCATTTCCTTCAATCATGAATATAGACAGCAAACATAACATTATTAGTGGTACCTATAGCTTTGTCATCCAGAGAAATCACAGATGTTTTCATATTACTTTATAGTTATTAAAGATGTCTCAAAATATTGCACTAATTATTACTTCAAAATTACTAAAGAAGCCCATACTGCTAGATTGTATGTGCTTATCTTCTTACTGAACCTCTTGACATAGCTGGTGATCTATTAAGAAAGTCTCCACATAATTGTCATTCAACCCCCAATTGCAGTTTCATGTTCTCACACTGGTGGCTTAGACAGCTTTCCAATATTCCCTATCTACAAATATTTGTGGCTAAACATGTAGAAGTTGGTTAATTGTTTTCTTTGTTTATTAGAATGTGTGTTTTGTTTGTTTGATTGTTTGTTTTTCTGGTGGTGGTGGTTTCTTTTTAGATTGAACAGCTATATTGAGAATTCTTAACTCTCCATGACATGGTAGGGTCTTTTGAAACCTCTATGGCTACTAAGGTATACCAGGAAATTTAGATATGTCTAATAGTTGAAACATGTTATTTAAAGTAACTATCATTGCCAACAATTGTGAAGTCAGATGAGTCTTGCACAAGGTTGTAAGTTCTGTTGAGTGGAGAGGTTCTTTGTGTTGTAAAGTAAAAGTATGCAGAGTATGTTGTAGAAGTCATGGTCCTGTATTATTATTCCATAAAAATATCTCACATTTTAAAATTAACTTTACAAGAAAACTGCAAATTATATCAGAAATGAGGACCATCATTTTGAAGAAGGCACAGGAAGCTGCACATTTCCATGCCTAGCAATTGTTGAATTCTTAGAAGGACATAATTTTGGAGCAATTATTGTGACATGGACATCCATCTAAGGGTTAAAATGTGTTAGATTGGAAACTCCTTGTGGGCCAGGCTTTACTAGACTGCCAAAGCAATGCAAAACATACACAATAAAGTTGAAGAAACCTGTCCAAATAGCTTCTTAAGCAGAACTTTCATTCTGAAAAAGAAATTTTTAAATTTTAATTCACTTTACCATTAATTGCTTTTTAGCTTGTCTTTTAAAAAGTAGTATACTATTTGTAATGGTGTGAGACTATTTTTGTAGGATAATAACTATATTGTCAGACTCCATTATTACAGTGGTTATTTTTTTATTCTCTCTTAGAGATTTTATCATAAGGGATATATTGGGTAGGAGCTGGAGGAGAGATATATTCAGAAATGAAGGTAATGAAAATAAAAATATATCAATAATTTTTGTGGGTTTTTTTTGGATTTCCATAGAGGATGGATGGAAATTAAAAAAAAAAAACTTTGGGTTCTAAACCTAAGTTTGCTGCTAAGTGCATCTGTCTGTCATCTTGGGGACATGATTTCACCTCTCTGGGTTTCATTTCCCTTACCTGTCAAATGATAATTTAGGTCCAGGTGACCTCTGAGGTCTCTTTCTAATAGTCATTGATTCTGTAAATAAGTAACATTGATTTTACTTCATATATGAGAGCCTCCTATTCTTGAATTTCAACTTCACTCTTCCCTTCAATGGTCCTAGAAGTGCAAAGGGAACATGGATGAAAAGAAATATAAATGATGGTGACCAGATTTGCATCTCTCTCCACTTTCAACCCCTGCACCACTTCTGAAGGAGTACAGAATTAGTACAGCATCAAATTTGTCCCAGATCCCCTAGGGCACTAGAAATAATGAATCATTTCTCCTGGGTGCCTAAGTTGCTCTCTAAAAGTAACTGAGGTGTGTAGGACACTAGGGTACCACTCGATGCATTGCAGCAGTAATTATGTTTCATTTGGGTTACCATGCAGTTAATCCTATGGAATCCTTTCCCTAATTATACTGTCTATACCCTGGAGCCAGCTGAGCAATTAATCTGGGTTCTAAGATTAGTTCAACCCCCAAACTAGAAATTGTTTTATATTTGCTTTTAATTAGGCACATGTAAAGGAATGATAATGATAGCTGACCATTATTTAGCACTTTACATATTTTTTCTCATCTGACCCTCACCACTACCCTGTGAAGTAGGAATCTGAGCTTCAGAGATGTTTCTTGTTCATGGTAAAGCTCTTAAACATCAGAGGTGGGGTTAAATTCCAGAATCCCAGAAACTCCAAATCATTAGGGACTTTGGGGGTCCTTTAATCCCACAATCTTCCTTCACATGATTTCTATCAATAAATCACTCAATAAACATTAATTTCCTACTATGTGCCAGGCATTGTACCAAGGACTGGGGATACAAAGAGAGTTAAAGACAATCCTGGCCTACAAGGAGTTTCCAATCTAATGGGGGTTCCAACATATCCAATGAGGACAACAAGCTATTCTTTGAAGAACAAAAATGATGACGAATCCACTATCTATAGGTGTATCCCATTACATTTTGGAAAACTCTGATTCTTAGAAACTCTTTCTCCTATTATATAAAGTTTATTTCAATTATTTTCTAGGCAAAATAGCCTTCTTACTATTATTTTCCATATCCAGCATTCCATATTTTACCTTGGTTCCTTTATACAGACTTTTCCCAAAGCAAGAAATGCTTTCCCTTCTTATCTTTTTAACTCAGAATATGCAGCTTCCTATGAGACCCAGTTCAAATGGCACTTCCTTCAAGGGGCCTTTCCTAAGCACACATCACCTCCACTTATTGGTTCATCCCTATGCTCTCCTCATGATCTTAGAAAGAATATAGTATTTACTTCGTATATATTTATTTTTTCTTTTCTTATCTGTGAATATGTTGTATTTTCTCTATAAAATTCATAGTTCTTTGAAAATAAAGACTGTTTTTATATCCCCAATGCCTAACACACTTTCTGGCATATAATAGATGTTTAATAAATGTTTGCTAATTGATCAGTTTTCAGAGAGCTGCTATGTATTCCTTCCTGCCCTCTAGTCCCCAAATCTGAAATCATCCTCATCAGAACACATTGTGAGGGACCTTGACATCTCCTACCTTCCAGTTCACTTTAACAAGTTCATTCATGGGATTATGAGAAGTGGCCCATTGCCAGCCAAATGATATGTAGCCTGACCTTTCCCTTTTGCTTGCCCACTCATTAACACAGTTACTGTTACAGTTATTGATGCATCATTGGACCCCTTTCAAGTGTTCTACTCCCATCAGAGAGTCAGTGCTGGATCACTGGGCATGCTTAGGGAAATAAAACATACATATATATTACCCACCCATGGCTATGCAATTCCACTGCCAAAACACATCAGAAAGAACACCATGGGACATACCCTGATGGTGGTCCCACTAAACTTTTTTTTTCCTGCCTCACTGTTTTATTCTGAGTGATTAATGATAAGAGCCCACTTACTGTACAACATAGGAACTTTTATATATCCCTACATTGACCTTGTCTCTATCAACTGCCATCTTTAACAAACTTTTCCCCATTCAGAAATGTCTTTGTGCCTATGGTAAGGCATTGCTGGAAGAACAAAGAAATAGATGATATAAGTTCCCATTCTCTCTTTTCTTTGTTTCTATTTCTATACCTCTTTGTCTCTACCTTTCTCTGACTCTGTCTTTCTCTTTGACTCTTTTACTCTCCCTTTCTCTTTGTCTCTTTCTTTCTCTTTCTGTGACTATCTCTGTCACTATCTCTCTGTCTCTTTCTGTCTCTGTCTCTTCCTATCTCTCAGTCTCTGCTTCTGTCTCTGTCTCTTTGTCTCTGTCTATTTCTTGCTCTCTCTCAGAAAGGAACAGGTTTTATTTAAGTCTTTTCCTAACCATCAAATCATACTTATGTCTAGAGGCCTAGAGAATTTAGGAGTAAGCAGGACAGTGGAATAGACAAAAAAGGATAGTGCAAACAAAAAAAAAATGAGAGAACTAGGTTCAAGCTACAGTTTTTTCTCTAAATAGCAATGTGGCCTTGGATAAGGCATTGAACTTCTCTGGATTAGTTTTCTCATTTGTAGGATGAGGGAATTGAGCTGGATGACCCATAGGGGTACTTCCAGATCATTCATTCTTTGCTCAGGGTTAGGTGAGTAATAAAAGAGGTAGAAAGGTAGAATAGGCTTTAAAAAGAAGAGAGATACCTGATTTTGATCTTTTTTCTGGTTCAAGTCTGTGGTTAGCCAAAAAACAAACTAGCAAGCAAACTAACTCACTCCAAAAAACAAAACAAAACATATGTGTTTTACTTAGGCTTTTCCAAGAACTGGAAACTACTTATGCAAGTTCATTTTGTTTATTACTTTCATGCTGTCAATGAAAAAGATGTTTCCAATCATTTGAGTTTTGTAACTCAGAGTTACGATCATCAGCAATCCAGTCTCTTATAAGACTTCTTAAATCGTTACTTTCATGCTTTCATTTTGTAGAAAAAAGTTTTAGTGGAGAATTACATTAGGATTCATAAATATTTCAAATTGGATAAAATATGTTATCTTCTTGCCTTTCTCATTTGACATTGGTTGGAATGTATCAAATGCCTTGTAACCACTGTTGATCTCTCAGTCAACAACATTTTTCTGGTCAAAGGTATTTTATAAGTAGTATTAAAATATAGAAAATGAACTCAGTTTGAATAAACAAAGAATCTATGATTTTGTCAGTATGGAGAAATCCCATTGTAGGAACTTCCTCCAACAATACTAAATGGAACAATCTACTATGTGACTTATCAGATAAATCCTAAATGTTTAGTGAGCTTCCCAAGGCCACAAAGTTCACAAGTGTTTGAGATGAGATTTGGTCTTAACTTTTTCTGACCCCAAAGCTAAAAATCTTTCTATTGTGCCTTGCCTACTTTTAGACCTACATTCATTCATTTTATTCAATACACATCAAATTACTGCTTAATATGGGTAAGGAATTTGGGATATGAAGAGTAATATAACACATATTATAACTTTAAGAAAGATATTTACCTAGGAATAGGATGGAGAACTCTGTAAGATACAAACAGAAATAACTATGGTACAAAAAAGGATGAAATAAATTTGAAGGAAAGTGTTAAGGAATGGATGAGAGTTCTCACCTTCAATATCAAGATTTTCTAGTTGTTATTGCTCTCTCCCTCCCCAAATACAATTTCTATTTATATACATTCTTTCTCATTCTCAGTAGAATATGAGCTCCTTAAGAACAATTGTTTCAATTTTGTCTAGCATATATCAATGTCTCCTACATAGTTTTTAATGAATACATGCATATAGAATTGAATTTAATTGAGGGTGGAGATGTAGATTTGAAAGTCATTTTTGCAGAGGTGATAATGATACTGTAAGAGAATATATTTCCAAACAAGAGTGTAGAAAGAGAAGAGGGTCAAGAACAGAGTGTTGAAGGACACCTATATTTAAAGGGTCAGAAGAGTATGGGTCATCAAAAAAAAAAAGACAAAGGTCAGTCAGAAGAGTAAAAGGAAAACCATGAGAACCTATGCCTTATTTGGAACTTACGTTAGGAGAAATCCCAGATCTTGTCCAACTCTACCATTCTAAAATTCTTGAAGGAGATGGATTTTATTAAAGTCACAGGTGAAATACTCACCATCTAGGATGGTCTACCACTTGCTTGAAAACTGGATAGATGGAAGAAATGAGGAGTAAAGTTATAGAAATTTTGAGAAAAATGGAGGCTCTAACAAGACTTTTGTTTAAAATATAATTGAAAATGCTTATACTTCCTGTAATAAAAAGGAAGTTCCATAGGCTTCCTAGGTGCTTTAACTGCTACCTATGCAGAACTTCAAAGAATTTGGAAGAGGCTAGACACTTTATAGGGCAAGAAAATCGGTATGGTGAAAACCAGTATTGATGGAGACTCTTGTTAAGACTGATGAGATAAGATATAAGCCACACAAGTAGTATATACAAAATCAGAAGGTAATGATAAAGACAATGATAGAGAAGCTCTAGTTGAGAGAGCCCAGGTGGCATGAATTTGTGCAGTAAGTTGTTTGGTATATCAATAGAGGCCTGAAATAAGTTAATTTAAGGAAGAGCCCTAGACAATCAAGTTTTTTTTTTTTTCCAAGAATTAAAAGTGACATTGAATCAGTTGAATGAATATATAAATTTTAAGTATATATTTAAAAATTTACTATTAACAAGAAATATGATAAATGTTGGGAACAAAATTAGAAGAAGAAAGACAGTTCATGCTCTCAAGGAGCTCATACTTTGAGAGACATCATATACCAATGAATACATCTTCAGGACACATGAAATAGTCTGAAGGGTTTAAGGGTTCAGCTTTATGGTGGTTGACAATGTACAGGAATCTTTAAGTTATATCTGCAGGTCAAATGGAAGTATCTGAGGATCTGGAGGTTATAGTGTGAAAGCTAACTATAAAGCCTGACTACTTTAGAATGCAATGGCATTACACATAAGGTATGATGCTCCATTTTATGAAAAGAATCACAGTTGGTGATTTCTGGTTAATTCAAGGGGTTTGGGGTAGTCATGTCTCTCTTAATGCTTAGCAATCAGGGTCAGTCTTGAGAGGTTTAAGAAGAGAAGATGCAGGGAGCTGGGGGAAGGTAAGGAAAATATATGACTTCACCTACTGGTGGCACTTTTTGCTCAGCCATTTCAGTGATGAAATATAATGATTTCATCTGTGATTTTATTGTTTATAGCATGTATATATATATATATATATATATATATAAAAGATTGATACTTTTGTTTCTATATTACCTCCCCTTCCCAATATAACCTTTCCACTCTCCATAAGTTATTCCTTATTTAAAAAGAAAGAAAAAAGAGGGAGAGGGAGGCACTTAGGAAAACTAACCAAGATATCAACAAAGACTGACATTATAGAACATAGTACTGCTAAAACAATCAGAAGGTAACTCCCTCTCTCCAAAAAGAAAGGGAGAAGTGCTATCTCATTTCTATTCTTTGATGAGAAACATGGTCAACATATTTTCATATCTTTAAGTTTTAATGTTTCTTGGTTGTAGTCAATATGTATATATATATATATATATTTAAATGTGTGTGTATTTTTGTATATGTGTATATATATATATTTTTCCTATATCTACTAATTAGATTTTTACCAGTTGATTTGTCTTCCCATGCTTCTCTGTATTTAACATATTCCTTATTCTTCATTTCCTAGAGCAGGGTAATATTCTCTTAAATTCATGTCATCAAACCAGGTCTACAAGCATTTAATAGAGGCTTGCTATGTGCCAAGCTCTGTGCTAAGCACTGGTGATTCAAAGAAAGACAAAAACATTTCCTAACCTCAAGAGGCCCAAATTCCTTTTTTTAAAATTAAATTAAAATTTTTTATGGGACAATGAGGGTTAAGTGACTTGTTCTGGGTCACACAGCTAATAAGTATCAAGTGTCTGAGGCCAGATTTGAACTCAGGTCCTCCTAAATCCAGGGTCATTGCTTTAATCACTGTGCTACCCAGCTGCCCCCAAAGCCTCAAATTCTAATGGAGGAAACAATGGGAAACAACTATGTACATACAAGATATGTATAAGGGAAATCAGAAGCAATATCAACGTGTAGGCACTACCATTAAGGGAGACACGGAAAAAGCTTCTTGCAAATGGTAGAAATTTAGCTGAGACTAGAAGGAAGCCAGAGAAATCAGGAGTTAGGAAGAGGGATGGAAAGCATTCCAGTCTTGAAGGAAAGCCAGTGAAAAATGCAGAGTCTAGAGAGAGTGTCTTCTGTTAATAACATCAAGGAAGTCAGTGTTATTGGATTGGTAAGTACATGGAAGGAAGTAATGGCTAAGGATACTGGAAAGGTCCAGTTTTTAAAGGGATTTTGAAGTCAAACAAAGAATTGTATATTTAACCCTAGAAGCAATAGGAAGTCACCAGAGTTGATTGAATAGTAAGGGTGAATGATCAGAATTGTGCTTTAGGAAGATTAACATGACAGGTAAGAGGAGGATGAATTGTTACAGAAAGAGACTTGAGGAAGGCAGAACAAGTGGCTGGCTATTATAATAATGTAGGTCTGAGTTAATGTGAGCCTTTACCAAGGTGATGACAGCATTAAAGGAGAATAAGGGAGAATATGAGAGACACCGGGAAGGTAGAATTGGTAGCACTTGGCAACTGGAGTAAGGGTGAGGTAGTATGAGAGAACATGAGATGTTCAGTAAGGTATGGAGGTGGCTGTGGTGTTCAAAGACTGGGGAGATATCAGTGGGCTCCATAGTGATAGTAAAGTTTGCAAGAGGGGAGGATTTTGAGGGAAAATTATGAATTCAGTTTGGGAAATGTTGAGTTTAAAATATCTGGGAAATCCAGATCAAGATGACTACTAGGTAGATTCAAAACTGAAAGTCTGAAGAAAGCATAATGATGAATAAACAGATCTGAGAATCATTGTCATTGAGATTATAATTGTCCATAAATGAGGCAACTAGGTATCACAGTGGATAGAGCAGTGGCCCTGGATTCAGGAGGACCTGAATTCAAGTCCGGCCTCAGACACTTGACACTTACTAGCAGTGTGACCCTGGGCAAGTCA
The DNA here is from genome assembly GCF_019393635.1 of Dromiciops gliroides. Taxonomy (NCBI): domain Eukaryota; kingdom Metazoa; phylum Chordata; class Mammalia; order Microbiotheria; family Microbiotheriidae; genus Dromiciops; species Dromiciops gliroides. Next base: position 86,162,902 of record NC_057864.1, read on the forward strand.
CTTAACCCTCATTGCACTGCCAAAAAAAATGTCCATAGAGTTGAGTTTACATCAAACAAAATTATATAAAAGAAAAAGAGAAAAATCTGAAATTGGAAAGCTTGTATAAACAAAAGTTGAGAACTATCTTTACATGTAATGGCAAAAATAAATAAATAAATAAAATTTTAGAAAATTTTAAAAAGGGAAAAGAGAAGACAGGCAAGTACAAAGCCTTAGTGAGCATCCACATAATGCTGGCATGACCTGGGTAAAAATTTAGCAAAGAGAATAGATTAGGAATAATGAGACATGTAGTGGGAGTACCATAGGAGGTCAGTGTCACTAAATCCTAGTGCAAAGAGAGGACCAAGGAGAAGAGGATGATAAATTGTCAAAAGCTAAAAGGCAAGAGGGATGAAAATTGAGAAAAGTCCATTAGATTTAACATTTAAGAGATCTTTGACAACTTTTGAGAAAGCAGTTTCATGAACTAAAATTTGGTAAGCTACCTTCAATTGACATTTCTTTCTTTTCCAATTCTTTGCTACCAATAAAAGTGCTGCTATAAATATTAGGACACATATTGGATTTTTCTTTTTGTCATCAAACAACTCCTTGAGTTATATGTAATACAGACTCAAGGTACAAAGGTATGGACATTTTATCCCTTTCATAACATCATTCCAAATTGCATTTCAGAATAGTTGAGGCAATTCACACTAAGTATCACACTCAATAAAGGTTTTCTTTTTATTTCATATATTTGTTCTACAATGAAAAGAAAGCTTTTAAATGGAGGAGTTGTCAGCTTCCTTGGCTACAAAATTCCCTAGTTTCTTACTGGTTTTAAACAGTAGCAGTTATATTCCTTAAAAAACAATTCAGACACTTTGTGGTACAGTTGCCTATGGTAAGCAATTATAGGACAGTTTTTTGGTTTGATTTGAAATTTTCTGAGATTTATATTCTTCCTTAGAAATACTTATTGTAATGTCAGACATTTTTCTCATTGTTCTATTTAAAGTGTTACCTGACGTGGCAGAAAAGAAAAAAGAAGAAACAGTTAACTAAGTATTGCATAAGCATCATGTGATCTTCATTGATGAAAGAACAGTGAGAATGCCTTACCAACAAACAATATGCTCCTGAAATAAATGGACACTGCCATAGACTCTTTGGCAAAAGTTCCCACAATTGGAAGCAAATAGAGCATTCTATTGTGCAGAAGAGTGGAAATGTATATGCAGCGGCAAAATAAGTGAAGTTAGAAATTTTTTTTATTAATAAAGTATTTTATTTTTTTCCCATTACATGTAAAGATAGTTCAACTTTTGTTTATACAAGCTTTCCAATTTCAGATTTTTCTCCCTCCCTCCCTTCCCTCCCCCCTCCCATAGACAGCAGGTAATCTGATATAGGTTACATATATATATATAATAACATTAAACATATTTCTGCATTAGTCATGTTATAAGAGAAAAATCAGAGCAATGATGAAAAACCACAAAATAGAAAAACAACAGCACTAAAAACAAAAGAAATAGTATGGTTCATTCAGCATCTACTCCACAGTTCTTTTTTTTTTCCTGGATTTGGAGATCCTCTTCTATTATGAGTTCCCTGGAACCCTTCTGTATGATTGCATTGGTGAGAAGAATATAGTCCATCACAACACACAATGTTGATGATACTGTGTGCAATGTTCTTCTGGTTCTGCTCATCTCACTCATGATCAGCCCACGCAAAACTCTCCAGGTTTCTCTGAACTCCTCCTGCTCATCGTTTCTTACAGCACAATAGTATTCCATTGTATTCATATACCAAAACTTGTCCAGCCATTCCACAATTGGTGGGCATCCCCTCAAAAGTTAGAATTTTTTAACAAAATCATGTAATGTCAATAATTAAAGTGTAGAGTACTATAAATTAGCCCTTTTTGGTGTTAGGGCAGAGGTGAGTGACACTGTAAGTTTTCTGAACCATTGGTACATTGAACAGAAAACCAAGGAAATATTTTAAAATATATTTATTACTCTATTTAACATAAATACCACAACTAATGATAAATTACATATTTCCTACTGTCATCATCATAATCATCATCTTTATCCATCCATCCAATAAACATTATTAAGTACCCACCAGGCATTATGCTCAGTAAGTGCTAGAGATACGATAAATAAAAGAAACACAGTATCTGCCCTCAAGGATCTTGAAAACTAAAGGTGGGGGCAAGGTGGACAACAAATAAAAGGGAGTACTTGGAATGGATATATATTATTCTATGAAGTAGAAACTAGGAAGAGAAGCAGATGCAGTGAGGAGTGAACCAAAAAGTTCTGTTTCTGCCCTCTATAGGGAAAGCATTAGCAGGACTTAGGTACTCTACCCATCAATTAAAGGACTGAGGAGATGGTATCAATCAAGGTTTGATTTTGCAAGAATGGTGATGAGTTTTAAGCTTGGAAATGACTTTTCTTCCATGGAGTTGAAACCAGTCAGAGCAACAAATTCAGAGTACAGTGAAACTATCTCTGATATTCTCTGATTTCCCTAGGTTGAGCAGAGATGTAGCAGGGTGTAGCAGATAGAGAGTTGGCCTTGATATTAGGAAAACATGGGATCAAGTCCTACCTTTGACACATACTGGCTCTATAACCTTGGGCAGTTCACTTGAATGATCAATGCACTAAGCACTGACTATAAGTGAAGAGGAAGTACAAATCTGCATTCCATAGGAGTTACCTTAACCTAGTGTTTCCAGAACCATAGTCCCTCTCTCTAAAACTATCTTTAAGACTCACTCTTTGTGTATGTATTTTCCTTCTCAAAATATAATTTCCAAATAGGAGACAGGGACTATATTGTGAAGAAATGCTAAAAAAATGTGTATGCATGCATTGGCACTATTGCTACCCATTGTAAAAATTTAAGTATTTGTAAGATAGGTGGGCAGATGAATGGCTGCATGAGATGGATAGATAGATAGAAGATGAATACTGTAGAGTTAGAACATGATGGAATAAATTGTAGCCCAGAGACAATACTTTAAAGGAGATCCCCTTTTTATTTTCAAGTCTCTAGGTTTCACTATAATTGAAAGGATTAGATAGCATCACATAGGAAGCCAAAGTGACTTAGCATTCATGAATTATTGGGCCAATAGGTTAGGTGTTAAATTATTCACTGAAGTGCTTTGAGAAACCATTTAAATTGATATTGAAACATAGATCACTCATGATATAAAAGATGAAAAGTCATACTCCTGAGATGTAAGCCTGGGTGAGTATTATTCTGCATAACAGAATGCCACCTGGAATGACAATAAATTGAGGAATTCAACAGAGTATTCTAACCATTAGCCCATTTCCAGCCCCCCTCTTTTTTATCACCCACTTCCTCTTATATCAATCATTCAAATGACACCCCTTAAGTGTCTACTCTCTGGATGGTGTTGGAAATATTTATTTATTAATAACATTTCCTTGTATAATACATGTGCTCTTTAGGGAAAATTTGCTAAACTTTAGAGCTCAAAACAGCATTCATCCTCTGCCTAACATCATCTTATTTTTTTAACCCCCTCTGAATACATGTATTTGAATAATTTACCCATGTTGTTGGTGCATTAAAAAAAACACAAACTATTCTTTTCTGCTGTTGTTCGGCTTTCTTTTCTACTCTCTTCCCCCTACTACTTTGGATACTTGACTATTCTTCAAATGAAGCAACAAAAAAAATTATTCTGCCATCATTATTTCTACTCCTATTTATCATCAGAATAATAGACAACTTAGCTATTGATTGTTTCTGGGGTATAATTTTAAAATAAATCCCCTCAGGCATGATAGATTTAGAACTGGAGGAGGTCTCTGAGGCCATCTGGTCCCACCTCCCCATTTTACAGATGAAAATGATGCTGAGATATATCAACAGTCACAAGCAGTTTTCACTCAGATGCTCTAATTGCAAGTCCAGCACTTTGTACTTGACAACACTTCCATTTACATAATAGAGTATGATTAAAAAATAACATCAGGGGGCAGCTAGGTGGCGAAGTGGATAAAGCTCCAGCCCTGGATTCAGGAGAACCTACCTGAGTTCAAATCTGACCTCAGACACTTGTCACTTACTAGCTCTGTGACCCTGGGCAAGTCACTTAACCCCCATTGCCCTGCAAAAAAACAAAAAACAAACAAAAAACAAAAATAAATAAATAAAAAAACATCACCATCAGCAATAACAGCAGAAGAGTAGGTAATTTTCTGTAGCAGGCAGAATATGCTGCCTTCCTACCTTTTTGCCTAGGTTGGACATTACAATATGGCATGGATCTTGAAGGCTCTTTCAAGCTCTAACCTTCTGTGGGGCTGTATTAGAGATTGCATGCTTCTGCAATCAAAGGATATCATAGATTTTTGTTTATTTATTTAAAATTTTATTTTCCCCCAATTACTTGTAAAAGCAATTTTAATATGCATTTAAAAAACTTTGTCTTCCAAATTCTTTCCTTTCCTCCCTCCCCATCCTACCCCCCTTTAAGAAGGGAAGCAATTAAATATAAATTATACATTTGTAGTTATACAAAACATTTCCATATTAGTCAGGTTGTGAAAGAAGACAGACAAAAAAACCTCAAGAAAATATAATAAAAAAATTATGCTTCAATCTGTATTCAAACACCATCAGTTCTTTCTCTGGAGATGGTTCTTATTTTTCGTCATAAGTCCTTTATTGTTTTCGTGGATCATTGTATTGCTAAGAATAGCCGATTCATTTACAGGTGATCATCTTACAATATTGCTGTTACTTTGTATACAGTACATTTCACTTTGCATCAGCTCATGTAATATGTCTTTCCAAGTTTTTCTGAGAACATCCTGCACATCATTTCTTATAGCCCAATAGTGTTCCATTATAATCACGAACTACAATTTGCTCAGCCATTCCACAATTGATGGACATCCCTCAATTTCTAATTCTTTGACACCAGAAAAGAGCAGGAAAAGGGGCCCTACCAGCTCTCCCCACTGAATCAGCAGCAATAGCAACTGCTTCTGGAACTCTGCCCACAGAAGGTAAGAGGGTTGAACAATTGCATAGAAGGAGATTACAGGGGCCTTTTGCTAGCACTGAGGCAGAACTGTATTGTTTTCCCATACTCTGATGTAGGCCACAGTCTTGAGTTGTGGTCCCAGAGTGGGGAATAGTAGTTGCTATTGCTGCTGATTCAGTGGCTCCCAAGGCCTACTTCTGGATTGCTGGGGCTGTGTCTGTGCTGGCTGTGACTGAGCTGGTGTAGCCTGCACTTGACTGCACTCTACTCTCACCTTGGTGCAACTGATCTTTCCTGCTGAACTTCTAAGTTGTCTTTGGCTAGACAATTATTTCACCCTCCTCTTTTGTGGGTTCTGCTACTCCAGAAATTGTCATGGCATTATTTGAAAGTATTTGGAGTAGTCTTGGGGAGAGCTCAGACATGTCACTGCCTTTCCTCTGCCACTTTGGCTACACCCCCAGGATGTTATAGTTTGTTTATGTTGTTGTTTTTGTTGTGTTCTGTTTTGGTTTGGTTTTGCAGGGCAGTGAGGGTTAAGTAACTTGCAAAGGGTCACACAGCTGGTAAGGGTCAAGTGTCTGAGGACAGATTTGCACTCAGGTCTTCCTGAATCCTGGGCTGGTGCTTTATTCACTATGCCACCTAACTGCCCCCAGGATATCGCAGGGTTTTTTGTTTGTTTGTTTGTGGGCCAATGAGGGTTAAGTGACTTGTCCAGGGTCACACAGCTAGTAAGTGTCAAGTGTCTGAGACTGGATATTTGAGGTCATTTTGTTTAACCTTAAGATATATATTCTCAGCCATCTATGCAAAGGCAAGGATACTTAGGAAATTGGAATTGAAAAGCTAATGAGTTGTCACAGCTTCATTTTCCACACAGTATGTGAAATGCTGAGAGAGTGACAATGTCTTAAACCTATATTGGTCCTATTCTTCATACATAATTTTGTTTCTCACCACATTTTTCCCTCTACCCATTTTGTCTCAGCCCTTTAAGGTCCACTTATATAAATCTTAAAACTCAACTTCTGTAAAGAGGCAGAAAAAAGATATATATATATATATATATATATATATATATATATATATATATATATACACACACACACATATATATATATATATCTTGTTTTTCTCTTTACTTTTTTATTTTGCTCAACCTATTTCACATTGAAGATGTTTCCTCCATCTCACCATTCCTTTGTCAACCATTTCTTGCTTCTATCTTGAGCTGAAATCCTTGCTTCAATAGTTTTATTCCATCCCCTCTTTGAAGATTCTACCAGTGATGAGGTACTTGTGATCTTTTGAAGGAGATGCATCTATTTTCACAAGATCTACTAGTAAGGAAAGTTTTCCTTATATAGAGTTGAAGATTTTTTCTTTCCAATTTTTCCAACTTTGCTGGAATTTGTCCCATGGTACCCAGAAAAAAGTTTAATTCTCTTTCTACATAAAAGCTACTGCAATACCCAAAGGCAGTTATTATGTCACTCTTCTCTAGCAGTTTGAATCTATGCCCAAAGGGCTATAAAGCTGTGCATACCCTTTGACCCAGCAATACCACTATTAGGTCTTTTTCCCAAAGATATCATAAAAAGGGAAAAGAACCCACATGTAAAAGTATTTATAGCTGCTCTTTTTGTGGTGGCAAAGAATTGGAAATTGAGGGGTTGCCCATCAATTGGGGAATGGCTGAACAAGTTGTGGTATATGAATGTAATGGAATACTATTGTGCTATAAGAAACGATGAGCAGGCAGATTTCAGAGAAACCTGGAAGGACTTGCATGAACTGATGCTGAATGGGATGAGCAGAACCAGGAGAACATTGTACACAGTATCAATAACATTGTGTGTTGATCAACTATGACAGATTTGATTCTTCTCAGCAATACAATGGTCCGACATAGTTCCAATGGACCCATGAAGAAAATGCTCTCCAAATCCAGAAAAAAAGAACTGTGGAATCTAGATGCAGATTGAACCATATTGTTGTTTTTCTTTATTGAGGTTTCTCCTCTTTGCTCTGATTCTTCTTTCACAGCATGACTAATACAGAAATATGTTTAATGCGATTGCATATATATAACCTATATCAGATTACTTGCTGTCTTGGGAGGGTGGAGGGAGGGAGGGAGGGAAGGAGAAAAATTTGAAACTAGAAATCTTATAAATACAAAGTTTGAAAACTAACTGGAAAATAATAAAATATTTATTAAAAAAGATTCCTTTTCTCTAGATATATCATTCCTGGATTCTTCAACAGTGTCCTATTGACTGGATTTCATTTCTATCTCTTGGAAAAATCTTGATTACCTTTCTTTTCTCAGGATATCAAAAACTAAATCTATTTACATGTTATGTAGTTCATATACTATGATAAAACTTTTGAATCTTCCATATAACTTCAATTAGTACTTATACTTTTTTTACATGAAGGTGTGAAAACCATTTAAAACAAGAGTCTTTAGTCTTTAATGTTTTATATTGCAATATATTCAGATGACTATCTTCAATGACTTTATGCTGTTCTATTTTGGCTTATTCTTTGGTCTTCAAGGAGAAGAAGTTGAGGGACAGAAAAAATGATGCAAATATGGAGTACTCATAATGTTATGTAATAGGAATTGTTTTCTTTTACCAATTTGGAACCCAGCTTTCAAATGTAGAACCATCTGTAATTTTTTATTGCAGTCATTATGATAATCAATTCAATTTCATGTGGGAATTATTCTGTGTCACAGCTAGGTTTTTTTTCGAAGATTCCATATGGAAAATGCTTGTTGTTCTATTGGAATCTATTTGACTGTATTAATGCCAGGATTATAGTCAAGAAGCACTTGACCTATATTTGATCTGAGAGGATATAGCAAATTAGTCCAAAGTTATACACAACATAAAGTGATTGGCTTGACATGATTTTTCCAAAAAGTTCCCTCACAATAGAATTTTATATTTTCAATGATGACACATCCCACCTTTAAACTTTTCATATTATATTTCCTAAGATTTTGGTTTTTCACTTTTGTTATTGAAGGCATTATTCTTTTTATCCATGTTTTTCAATGTTACCTTTAAGACATTTTTTGAATAGTTGTCACTAACATGATACTGATGGAATCTTTTTATATGCCTTTTAGTTATCAGTCAATAGTTATTTATAGATTATTTTTTTAAACTCTACTTGTCACCTGCTATTTTAGTTATCATCCTTATAAGAATAATCTGAATAACATAGGTATAATGGGGGGACTCGGCAATGATCCCATTCCTTCTGAAAATGCAAAGCATGTTCAGCTGATGCAATTCATCCATGGACTTTGGAATTTGCATAGACATTCTATAAATAGTTCTAGCCTGCTATCTATATGAAAATGAGCTTTTTCATTGGTCATGTAGCTAAAACTATGGGGCATTCCAAAAGAACAAATAAGGTACAACAAGGTTCTTGGTTCTGGCTTTTCCTGGAGCGGCTAGCATCAGGGAAAGAGAAAAAGTTTCAGATTTGGATTTATCTATTGCTTTCTTTGTGCCAAGCATTGTGCTCAGAATGTCACAAATCCTATCACATTTTATCCTCACAACAACCTTGGTAGGTAGGTATTATTATTATCACCATTTTATAGATCAAACAGAAATTAAGTATCTAGCCCATCATCACACAGCTAATAACTATCTAATACCTGATTTGACCTCAGTTCTTCCTGACTTGAAGTACACGGATCTATCTTTCTCACCATCTTTCACCTGAAGTTGGCATCAAGACAAAATTTTATGGCTCTGTTCTTCTTTTTCTGTTCATTTTTTCCCTTTTCTTATGCAGTGATATTTAATAATATTGGGATCGTTGAAAAGTCGAGTTAGCTACCAGAAATCTGGGAGTTAGAGTCTATTCCAGGATTTTCCACAAGCCAGACAATGACAAGCAAAATCTAAAATAACTTGTCCATCCCAATGCAGCATTAACAGAGATTTAGATTGATCCATTCATTGGCTATGATACATTTGGAAGTTATTTTGGTTGGATAAAATCTACCTTATATAGACCCACTATACTCAGGGACCAAAGTGGTATAAAGCAAAGTTTCTTAAACTGTGGGTCACTATCTCATATGGTATCACATAACTAAATGTGGGAGTTGTGAAAAATTTGGCAGTAAATGTTTGATTTGTATACCTGTTTTACATACCTATATACCTGGGGTTGCATAAAAATTTCTTGGGCTAAAAGTGTTGATAAATAGAAAAAGCTTAAGAATCCCTGGTATATAGAGAAATGTACACCCAGTTGTTTGGGCATGGTTATTTGTACTTTCTGTTCTTATTAAATCTTCACAGCATATATGCTTTGGTAAAACCTAATTGATGCTAATTGGCTACATGAATTGATGAATAAAAGTGGGAAGAAAATGCCTGAATGGTGGCTCAAGCCAATGGCATCAGAGAAAACCACTCTATGGCCCCTCAGGTGTACCCCCTCAGAACCTGCAGGGGAAAAGATGTAGCTGGTTTCACTATAGGACAGTGAGTTTAGAATCTTGCTACATAGCTCTCTATGATTTGTAAAGTGCTATGCAAAAATATTTTCTTTTGATCCTCATAACAGCCCTCTGATTTTAATAATACAATTATTTTCACCCTTATCTTTTAGGTGAGGAAGCTTAGGTCCAGAGAGTTTAAGTGACTTGCCCAAGGTCATGAAGCTAGCATGTTATATAGCTGGGATTCAAATCCTGGTTTAACTACTCTATGCAACTTCCTTTATACACAGCTGTCTTCCTATATGGTATCATGTTTTCATATGACATATTTATATTTTATCTAGGCTGGAATTATCTAGTCAGTTATGCTTTTTGAAATACTGTAGAATCTTGTGACCAATAGCTGAAGAATTTAGAACGCTTAATCATTTAATATCTTTCAGAGTAGTTGTGAATTCAGTGAACCATAATTAAATATTAATTGTTGATAAATAAATTAATAAAATATTTAGAAAGAACAGGATACTATTTATAGAGTAGATGATACATAACTATGCTATATTAAGTCCTCTATTTTAATTATGTCCAAAATAGACCAATAAGGGTTTTTGAAGGACCTAACAACTCTAGTCAAGAAAAATAATTCAGGGCCAGCTAGGTGGCACAGTGGATAGAGCACCGGCCCTGGAGTCAGGAGTACCTGAGTTCAAATCTGGCCTCAGACACTTAACACTTACTAGTTGTGTGACCCTGGGCAAGTCACTTAACCCCAATTGCCTCACTAAAAAATAAATTAAAAAATAAAAGAAAGAAAAATAATCCATCCAAAAGACTAACAAAGACAGCAATGGCAACAACAACAATCGTAAGCATTTATAATACAATTCATGGTTTGTAGATCACTTCATGTAATTTAAATCATTTGACCAAAGAATCCCAAATTTTAGAACTGAAAGAATCCTTAACATCAATTTAGTACAACATACTGAAATGGGATCATTATTTTAATACACTAAACTATTTAATTATCATTAATCCTTGACTATAAATTCCAAATTTTTGCATCCAGCTATATGAATGTGATGTATGTTATCTTCCATATGTAATTTGGCGTTGGTTATGTGAATCAAAGAAAATAAGAATAAAACACCTCTAGGGTCTCTTGCTCCCATCCTTCTCCAACAGATATTTTAATTCATTCCAGGAAGGGAAACAGGAGTTTGGGGCTTGAGGATACCACTTTGCTCTCCTCAGAGAGGAGAATTAAATCTATATGCTCTCTTAAATATTAGTCTAATGTAACATTTAATATTTAAGCTTAAGCTAAGATCTTGATTTCTATTTCACAACTGGGGGAAAGTGGACTTAAAATTTTATATCTAAGGTATTACCCCTTTTCTACACAATTCTAATTCCATAAAGAACATATATAGAAACCCATTTATTCTGGTTGATATAAAAAAAAAGAAAATGTAGATAGTATTATATATACATATATACCAAGCAATACATATTAAAGGGAGGCAAGGAGGGAGAAAGGAGGGGTGGGGAGAAAGAGAGAGAGAGAGAGAGAGAGAGAGAGAGAGAGAGAGAGAGAGAGAGAGAGAGAGAGAGATCACTTAATGGGGAATTCTCTGAAGTCTCTAGTGTAACAATTTGAGAATGGGGATATGTTGGATATTCTATTAAGTTCTGCATGTCAGGTTTTTCCCACAATCTTGGTTCTCCTTTTAGTTACCTGAAGAAAGGTTGGCATTGTGGAACTTCTGGGAAGCCAGAAAGACCAAAACATACTAAAGAGACCAAATTTCTCTTCTTTCCCATTGTCAGCAACTCTACAGTGCCAATCAAACAGGTGCAGGGCCATTGATCCCCTAATGAGCAGAAAGTCCCATATCAATGAACTTTGGGACTTGGTTTACATTCACATAGGTACTTAATAATCTTTTCATTTTTATCACGCCATTGTTTGTGAAAATTGATATACAATAGAAGAGGAGAAGATCAAAGAGCCCTACAGGTTTTCTGAAAAATAGTTTTACCTTAGGTTGCTTTGCTAATTACATCTAAGCCATTGTGGTTTTACTGATACTTTAATCAATATTTACCAATCACAAGCTACTGCAATTGGAAATAACACTGGTTTGGACTTCAGATTAGTTTTAAATCCTCTTGACATGATTTTGTGACCACACTATATTATTTAAGTTCTTTATTTTTTCAGTTAAATAGAATCATGAAATGCTTCCTTAGTAATCATGTATTCTAACCAACCACTTCATTTTACACATGAAGAAACAGGCTGTTAAAGGCAGGCTTAATGCTAGCATTCTCTTGGTTCAGGATTGATTTTAGGATGAAATGAAACATGTGTTAAGTTATTGAAGAGTTAACAAAACTGAGTTTTACTTTTCTTTAACACAGCAACAAGGATACAGTGGTCCTTATGTTCGTTTTAAGTAAACACAGCCTTCCTCATGCCCTACCAGAGTGCATTTGGAAAAATGCAGGTTATAAAAATATAGTGACTTGAATACTTTTAGGCACCTCCCAAGTCTGAGAGGACCCAGACTACACATGGTTGCTACTTTTATTCCCTTACGTGATGAAGAAGCTTCTAGGAAAGCTGAGTCCAAACATGTATAGGGTAATCCCTAGGACAGCTTTGTCTCCTTTTGTGTAAAGCTAAGAAGGTAATGGGAAACCACTCCAGTATCTTTGTCAAGAAAACCCCAAATGGGCTCCCAAGGAATTGGACACAAGTGATTCAACTGAACAACACAAACAAATATCTGTCTCAGGAGAAAAGGAGTGGAAGTAGGGATAATCCATGTTGTGACAAAGGGCTGTTATTCATTAATCTTGTCACATACGTCTAGAAAAGCTAAAGGCCTTGTTCAAAATCAAATAGCTAGTTAGTGGGAGAGCATTATTAAAATTCAGGACTCTTACCTCTTAACCTAGTCATCATTCCAATATAACAAAAGTTATAATTATCATTACCTCCTGGCTTATGAGATTCTCTCTGTCTCTGTCTTCTGTCTCTCATGGATTTTTTTTTATTCATCTGTGTAGAAAACTCCATTTATGAAACTCCTTCCATGAATGCAGATGAGCACTTAGCTCTGCAGTGTATAGTCTCAAAGAATAGAATGATGGTAAGGATGGGTCTGATGTATTTGTTAGTTCATATTTGATGTTGGGACAAAATGAGACACTTGAAAGTCATAGGTGGGGGGCAGCTAGGTGGCACAGTGTATAAAGCACTAACCCTGGATTCAGGAGGACCTGAGTTCAAATCCAGCCTCAGAAACTTGACACTTACAAGCTGTGTGACCCTAGGCAAGTCACTTAACCCCCATTTCCCCAAAAAAGAAGTCATAGGTAAAAGAAAAGTGCCTAAAAGATCACCTTCAGGACAATCATGGTTATCAGCATGATATGGATAAAGTTCTAACAGAGAAGACTAAGAAGGATTTGTCATATAGATTAGAGGTGAAGTTGAGAAAATAATGTCATATAAACCTAGAAAGGAGAGAGTATCCAGGAAGAGATCGTGAACAGCAATACCAGAAGCCACAGGGAAGTAAAAAAAAAATGAGAACCAAGAAAAGGCTTTTAGAATTGTTAGTTAAGGCATCATTGCTAACTTTTGAGAGAATACTTTCTTTGAATGTCTAATGACTAATATACAAACTGTGGCCTTTGATGACCACACATTTCTTTACATTGATGTTACTGACTGCTTTTTATAAGGCAGTTAATATATAAGCTTAAATCATTTAACAAAAAACAGTATATTCTCCAAAATAATGGTTTAATTATTTGAACAAAATGAGTTTGTTTTTAATGAGTGATTTTTCTTGCCTTTTTTGTAAGCATTATAAAGTACAGATCATTTTTATGCTCCATTGATGAGGCATTGAAGCATTTTTCAGAGTGAAATTAAATGTCCAAATAAACAATTTATAGAAAGAGGTCAGAGACCTCAGGGATTTCTAATTTAATATTTCAAGTTAAGCTCCAGAGTGCAAATTTACAAGGGAAAATGCACTAATGACTGACCAGAAAAGATAAGTGTTTCTGGCAAATTTATTTTACAGCTTATGTTTGTGTTTTATATAGATAATGGTAACACGAATATTCATGAGATATCTTTATAATCTCAGAACAGGATGGAAAATTTTATCTTAAACCATATTTGTTTCCCCAGAACTCTGCAAATTTTGATGTTATCCTATTTTATCAATATCTATTATGTTGATTCCTCCTGTACATGATTGGCTATATTTTTAGAATCACGGATGGTGATATTTCCTTTTAGATATCCTAAGAGAAGTAGAAGAGTGAATGACTTATTATGTCTATCTATACCATAACAGGAATATAGGTTGTTGTTCAGTTCTGTCTGACTCTTCATGACCCTATGGACTATGGCGTGACAGACTATTCTATCCTCCATCATCTCTTGAAATCTGTCCATGTTCATATTCACTGTTTCCATGATGCTATTTATACATCTCATACTCTGTTGTATCCCCCTTTTTTTTCCTTCAATCTTTTCCAACATCAGGGGTTTTTTCCGATGAGTTCAGTCTTTTTATTATGCAGCCAAAGTGTTTAAGCTTCAACTTAAATATTTGCCTTCCAGTGAAGAGCCTGAATTTCTTTAAGTATTGACTGATATGATCTCCTTACTGTCCAAGGGACTCTAAAAAGTCTCCTGCATCACAATTTGAAAGTGTTTCTTCTGCGGTGATCATCTGTTTTCTATAGTCCAAATCTCCCAGCCATTTATTGCTACTGGGGAAAAAAAGCATAGATTTAACTATATGGACCTTTATCATTAAGATGATATCTTTGCTTTTTAGGACGCTGTCTAGAATTGCCATAGCTTTCCTTCCAAGGACCAAATGTCTTAATTACATGGCTGTAGTTGTCTTCTGCAGTGATCTTTGTGACCAAGAATATAAAATCTGATGTTTCCATTTCTTCTCCTTCTGTTTGCTAGGAAGTGATGGAACCAGGTCTCGATTATTTCTTTTTTTAATGTTAAGCTACAAGCCAGATTTTGCACTCTTTTTTCACCCTCATCAAGAGACTTCTTAATTCCCTTCCACTTTCTTCCATCAGTGGTATCATCTATATATCTGAAATTGTTGATAGTTTCCCCAGCAACCTTAATTTTGGCTTTTGATTCATATTGTCTGGCATTTCACTCTGAATTTAAGTTAAATAAATAAGGTATCATACTGCTTTTTTGATTTTAAAACAATTTTTCCATGTCTAGTTCTAACTGTTGCTTCTTGACCCACATACATTTTCCTCAGAAAACAAGTAAAATGATCTGATACTCCCTTCTCTTTTATGACTTTACATATTTTGTGGTGATCCACACAATCAAAGGCTTTAGTGTAGTCAATGAACCTGAAAGATGTTGTGTTTGTTTTTTTTTTTCTGGAACTCCCTAGCTTTCTCCATAATCTAGTGAATGTCGCCAATTTGGTCTCTGATTCCTTTTAATTGAAAAAGAGGGCTACTCTATTTCTTCTAAGTGATTCTTGCCCATATAGCAATAACCTGAATGAAATATAGCGATCCCCATCAATTTAAGTACACTGACGCCCAAGATGTAGATGTTTAATCTTTGCATGTTTTGTTTGACCAGCTTACCTAGGTTCATAGATCTTATATTCCAGGTTCTTGTGCAATACTGATCTTTATACCATCCAATTTTCCTTTCATCCCCAAATGCATCCCTAGCGAAGCTTCTTTTTTGCTTTGGCTCAGACATTTAAATATTACTGGGGCTACTTGTAGTTTTTCTCCACTCTTCCCCAGTAGTGTATTGGATACCTTCCAACCTGAGAGGCTCATCTTTCAATGTCATCTCTTTTATCATTTGAGTACTTTCCATGAGGTTTTATTGACAGAGATTCTGGAGTGGTTTGCCATTTCCTTCCCCAGTGGATCACCTTTTGGCAGAACTCTCTACTATGGCATGTATAACTTGGGTAACCCTTAATGGCATAGTTCATAGTTTCATTGATCTACTACTGAGTAAGTCTTTCCACTGGAATGCAGGGTGGGAGGAACGGAGGGGAAAGCTGTAAATATAGGGAAGAATAGAAGCCACATTATACACATTCTTGAGGACATTATGATGAACCAGTGTGTCTTCCAAAATTTTTTTTCTTTTGTTTTCTTTTGGTGTTTGTTGAAGGAAAGTGCCCTCTTTCTGATTTTACATGAGGACTGATTATTTTAATGGTTTTCTTTTATTTGTTATTAAACTTTTTTTTTTTTTTACACTGAAGAGTTAGTAAATCATAACAGATAGATCACTGGGCTTGGAGTGAAGAAGAACTTAGTCTAAAGAAATTCTTTCTTTCTTTTTTTTAATTAATAAAGTATTTTATTTTTTTCCCGTTATATGTAAAGATAGTTCTCAACCTTTGTTTATACAAACTTTACAATTTCAGATTTTTCTCCTTCCCTTCCCTCCCTCCCCCCTCCCCTAGACAGCAGGCAATCTGATATAGGTTATATATATATACACACATAATAACATTAATCCTATTTCTGCATTAGTCATGTTATAAGAGAAAAAAAATCAGAGCAATGAAGGAAAACCTCAAAATAGAAAAAAAAACAGCATCAAAAACAAAAGAAATAGTATGGTTCATTTAGCATCTATACTCCGCAGTTCTTTTTTTTTTTTTTTTTCCTGGATTTGGAGATCCTCTTCTATCACGAGTTCCCTGGAACTCTTCTGTGCCATTGCATTGGTGAGAAGAATATAGTCCATCACAGTAGATCAACACTCAATGTTGATGTTACTGTGTACAATGTTCTTCTAGTTCTGCTCATCTCACTCATCATCAGCCCACACAAGAGCCTCCAGGTTTCTCTGAACTCCTCCTGCTCATTGTTTCTTATAGCACAATAGTATTCCATTGTATTCATATACCACAACTTGTCCAGCCATTCCTCAATTGATGGGCATCCCCATAACTTGCAATTCTTTGCCACCACGTAAAAAGCAGCTATAAATATTTTTGTACATGTGGGTCCCTTTCCCCCTTCCATGATCTCTTTGGGAAAAAGACCTAAAAGTGGTATTGCTGGGTCAAAGGGTATGCCAGCTTTATGGCCCTTTGGGCATAATTCCAAATTGCTCTCCAGAATGGTTGGATCAGTTCACAGCTCCACCAACAATGGATTAATGTTCCAATTTTCCCACAGCTTCTCCAACATTTATTATTTTCCTTTTTTATCATTTTAGCCAATCTGATAGGTGTCAGGTGGTACCTCAGAGTTGTTTTTATTTGCATCTCTCTAATCATTAGAGATTTAGAGCATTTTTTCATATGGGAATAGATAGCTTTGGTTTCTTCATCAGAAAACTGCCTGTTCATATCCTTTGACCATTTGACAAAAACTGCTGGGAAAACTGGAAGATAGTATGGCAGAAATTAGGCATAGACCAACATCTTACACCTTATACTAAAATAAGGTCAAAATGGATACACAATTTAGACATAAGAGGTGATACCATAGGTAAATCAGGAGAGAAAGGAATAGTATACCTATCAGATCTTTGGAAAGGAAAAGAGTTTTTGACCAAACAAGAGATAGAGTATATTATAAAATAAAGAAATTATTTCTTAATGCCACATACTACCATTATAAAAATAACACATATATCTAGAAAATTTATAAATATTGTAAAAACCCAGAAATATTAAATTTCCTTACCAAGCATAACATAATCAAAATAGTAATAAATACAAAAAGCAAAAAATAAAAGAAATCAATCTAAATATGGACAATAGCAATAGAAATTATATGAAAAAGATAAATATTTTTCCTTTTTTATTTTAAAAAATATTTATTTTAATTTTTCTCAGTTACATGTAAAAATATTTTTGAGTTCCAAATTTTTCTCACACCCTGCCTTCCCTTCCCACTCCTGAAGCCAGTACACAATTTGATATAGTTTATACGATTACAATCATGTTAAACATATTCCACATTAATTAGAACAAAAGGAAAGAAAAATGCAAGAAAATATAAACAAGAATAATAACAAAAAAAGCAACAACAAAAGTGAAAATAATGTGCTTCACTCTGCATTCAGACTCCATAGACCTTTTTCTGACTTTTGAGAGGAAAATGACCCCTGCTCAATAATTCTCTGGAACTCAGCAGTGGTGATGTGTCAAAGGCTCATTTATTCTCATTCTTGCAAGAAACGGCATCCCAATGTGCAACTGGTGGGTACAAAAAATGGGGGCTCTCAGTTCCCAATATAACCCCTAGTCACTAATGTGAATGGACCCTCCCCTTTTTCATCACTGGATGGATTACTCAAGGGTTAAAATCTATGGAGGAAAGCTAGATAACCAGAAAGCATTTTTCTTTTTTTTTTTTTAAGAAAGCATTATTCTTAACCCTAATTTCTATAATTATTCTTTGAGTTCTTAAGTACTGGGGAGGGGACATAGGGGCATTCCTTCAATCCACCTGGGAGAGGATCTAGTTGAGACCAGTTCATAGCTACTTGAATCATGTGATCTGTTTGCCAGAGGGGAGGGAAGGGGGACTGAGATCTTTGTCCTCAAACACATCTGGAGGAGTATAATTTGAATGGTGCCAGTAATATCCTTATTGAGAGGAGGTCATTATTCATTTCCTCACACTATGGAGACAATTTTCCACCATAAGTCTTTTGGTACTGTCTTGGATCATTGTATTGCTGGGAAGAGCCAAGTCCATCACAGTTGATCACAAAATGTTGTTGATACAGTGTAAAATGTTCTCTTGGTTCTGCTCATTTCACTCAGCATCAATTCATTAAGTCCAGGTTTTTCTGAAATCCCTCTGCTTATCAGCTTTTATAGCAAAATAGTATTCTGTTACATTCATATACCACAACATTTTCAGCCATTCCCCAGTTGATGAACATTCCCTCAATTTCCAATTCTTTGCCAACACAACAGCCTAGGACAGAATAAAGGTGTTACTAAAAATGTCATGATGGGTTTGGAATGACAGAAAAGGCCCCTTTTATCTACATGGATATGTCCATTAAAGACCACACACTTTTGAAATGCCGAAGACTTTGTTTTATAATTCAGGGATTGATGTTTTCCTCCTAGCCTTGAGCAAGAGGTATAAATTGATCTAATGTAATTATAAATTATTTACCATATTAAGGCATGCATTTAAGTATGTGTTTGTCTAAGTGACACAGTGGATAGATAAGATGAAGAGTGGGACACAATTGAAACAACTGAACAACAGTAACAACTAATATAAATTTAAGGGGGCAGCTAGGTGGAGCAGTGGATAGAGCACCGGCCCTGGAGTCAGAAGTACCTGAGTTCAAATCTGGCCTCAGACACTTAACACTTACTAGCTGTGTGACCCTGGGCAAGTCACTTAACCCCAATTGCCTCACTATAAATAATAATAATAATAAAAATAAAAATAAATAAAATAAATAAATTTACGGGTCATTTACACAAAGATGATTGAATGTATGTAAGCTGAAGAGTTCACCAAGAAAGGTGCCATAGAGAGAGACAAGAAGAGGGCTCAGAATTTACTTATAATGTGCACCTCACTTTCAGATATAGTCTACAGTAATAATTCAAGAAAGGAGATTCTATAAGTTGTGATTTTTACTTCTAGAGCTGTTGCTGTCATTCAGTCTTTTTAGCTATGTCCAACTCTTCATGACTCCATTTGGGATTTTCTTAGCAAAGATACTGGAGTATTTGGCCATTTCCTTCTCCAACTTATTTTATAGCTGAGGAAACTGAGCCAGACAGGGTTAAATGACTTGCACAGGGTCACATAGCTAGAATGTATTTGAGATCAGATTTGAACATAGGTCTTTCTGACTCCAGGCTTGGAACTCTAACCACTTCACCACTTAGCTGTGACAATTCTTGGGTACAGGTCAACAAACTATGGCCCCAGGGCCAAATCTGGGCACAATTCTGCTTTTAGTAGTTCCACATAATTTTTCTTTACATTTTAAAATATTAAAAAATGCTTAGCTCATAGTTGTGCAAAAATAGGTGATATACAAGATTTGTGACATAGGGGATTTGACTTCCTGACCATAGTTTGTCGACTTCTGCTATAAAGGATTATGGTAGGCAATCTTAGGTTTAGTTTTCTGTCATTAAGAGGAAAATATCAAATTTTTTAAATTGCTGTATTTGGGCCAAAGGCAAGAATCACCCTTTCTAGCAGTTTTATTATTTACACTCTATGATTTGATTTAAAACAGAAAACACAAATTGTCAAAGGAGCAAACAAAAATAATAATTTCAGCAAACATTTCATAACCTCAAGAACATTTAGAAGTTCTTGTAATAGTTCTTATATGACCTTAACAAGTTTATCCAAGCTAAGATTAAAATATTTATGGAACATGCTGTGGTCCACAAGGACTGTCGATTCTATTCTAATTGTATAAAATTTACAATCCAATTATTTGGAGAACTCAGTGTTTGATAAATCCAGTATACTTTCTTATTTTACATTTTTTAAAATAAAATTGTTTATTACTTAAAAAAAGAGAATGGGAAGGGACACTAACCAGGGCACTGCCTTACTCTAAGTCTTCATCACCTCTCACCTATACTACTATTGCTGTTGTTTAGTCATTTTAGCCCCTTTGGGGATTTTCTTTCTTTTTTTTTTTTTTTTTTGAGCAACAAACATTTATTTTATTTTCCAGTTACATGTAAGGGTACTTTTCAAGATTCATTTTCATAAGATTTAGAGTTCCAAATTTTTCTCCCTACCTCCCTCCCTTTTCCTTCCCCCTCCACAAGATTGCAACCATGTTATAAATGTACAATCCACAAGTGTTCTTTTAATCAGTTCTTTCTATAGGGGTGCATAGCAAGCTTCCTCATTAGTTCCTTGGGATTGTCTTGAATCATTGCATTGCTGAGAGTAGTTAAGTCATTCACAATTGCTCATTGAACAATATTGCTGTCACTATGCACAATGTCCTCGCAGCTCTGCTCACTTCACTATACATCAATGTTCATTAGTCTTTTAAGGTTTTTCCGGGATCATACTGTTTGTCATTTCCTGTAGCACAAGACCATTCCATTACAATCATATAGCACAGCTTTTTCCATCATTCCTCAATTGGACATTCTCTTGATTCTCAATTCTTAGCCCCCAGCAAGAATTGCTATAAATGTTTTTTGTACAATTTTTCCCCCTTTTCTCTTTTTCATGATTACTATTGTTAACTGTTTCCCTTCCATCCTATTCCCTGCCCCATGATATTACACTATATTATCCATCTTCTTTCATCCTGTCACTCTTCAAAAGGGATTTCTTTCTGTCTGTCCCCTCCCCCACTCTGCCCTTCCTTCTTTTGTCCCTCTCTCTTTATCCCCTTCCCCACCTATTTTCCTGCAGGGTTAGAGAGATTACTCCACCCAATTGAGTGTGTACATTATTCCCTCCTTGAGCCAATTCAAATGAGATTGAGGTCTTTGAGCCAATTCTGATGAGTGTTAGGCTCATTTACTGCCCAGATTAAATAGATTACTCCACCCAGTTGGGTGTGTGTCTTAGTCCCTCCTTGAGGCAGCTCTGATGAGTTTAAGGTCTTTGAACCTTTTCTGATGAGTGTAAAATTCATGTACTCCCCTGCTCCTCTCCCATCTCTTCCCCCCACTCCATAAGCCTTTTCCTATTTTTTTCTTGTAGGATTTCACTCTGACTTTC
Organism: Dromiciops gliroides; assembly: GCF_019393635.1. Taxonomy (NCBI): domain Eukaryota; kingdom Metazoa; phylum Chordata; class Mammalia; order Microbiotheria; family Microbiotheriidae; genus Dromiciops; species Dromiciops gliroides. Next base: position 86,184,195 of record NC_057864.1, read on the forward strand.
CCCCTCCCCCAGTGAATTCCCTTCACCCCTCAATTTAACCCTAAAGATGTCATCACCTAGCTATGTGACACAGTGGACAAATCATCTCCCCTGGACCCAGGGGGATCTCAGCTAAAACCCAGCCTCAGACACAAGACAATCGCCTGCTGTACAACCCCAGGCATGTCCCCCAGCTCCAATTTTTTATAGTTCTCTAGGATCTTGTTTTTGAAAGTCAAATTTGCCATTCAGTTCACATCTTTTCATCACAAATATGTGAAAGTCTTCTTTTTCATTAAAGTCCCTTTTTTTCTGCTGAAAGTTTACGATGAGTTTTTCTGGGTAGGTGATTCTTGGTTGTAACCCCATTTCCTTTGCCCTCTGGAATATCATATTCCATGCCCTCCAGGCCCTTAATGTAAAAGCTGCTAGATCTTGTGCTATCCTGACTCGGGCTCCACAGTACTTGATTCTTTCTTTTTGGCAGCTTGCAATATTTTCTCCTTGATCTGAGAGCTCTGGAATTTGGCAATAATAAAAGGAATTTTCCTTTTGGGATCTCTTTCTGGAGGTGATTGGTGGATTCTTTCAATTTCTATTTTAGCTTCTTCTTCTGGAATTTCAAGGCAATTTTCCCTGACAATATCTTGGAAGATGGTGTCTAAACTCTTTATTTGATCATGGTTTTCAGTTAGATCAATAATTTTCAAATTATCTCTCCTGGACCTATTTTCCAGGTCAGCAGTTTTTCCCAGGAGATACTTCACTTTGCCTTCTATTTTTTTATTCATTTGGATTTGCTTTATTGTGTCTTGGTTTCTCATACGGTCACTGGCTTCCATTTGTTCAATCCTCATTCTTAGGCAATTATTTTCATCAGAGAGCTTTGGTACCTCCTTTTCCATTTGTCCAATTTGACTTTTCAAGCTGTTGACTTTTTTCTCATGTCTTTCCTGCATCTCCCTCATTTCTCTTTCCATTTTTTCCTCTACCTCTCTAACTTTATCTTCAAAGTCCTTTTTGAGCACCTCTATGGCCTGAGACCAATTCATATTTTTCTTGGTAGCTTTAGACATAGGGGCCCTGATGTTGACATCTTCCTCTGAGGGTGCTCCTTGGTCTTCCTTGTTACTGAAGAAACTTTCTATGGTCCTCACCTCATCTTGCCTTTCTTTTACTTGACTTTTGGCTCCTTAAAGTGGAGCACTGTTTCCAGGCTATAGTATCCCAAGTTTAAGAAGTCCCAGGTGGTATGATTTAAGGAGAATCAGGTTCTTCCCTTGCCCGGCCTGTTTCCTGGTCCTATATGACCACAGACCAACTTGCTAATCAACTAGCTTTGGGTGTTGTGGTTGTTAGCTGTGATGAGCCTGTGCCTCTCCCCAACCTGGGCCACTGCTACTCAAGCCTACCTCCTGGTTCTCAGCAGGGGTGTAAGATCCAAGTTCTGCCTTAGCACCAGCATAGACCCCTGTAGTCTCCCCCCTGCCCAGGGCTCAGCCCACTCACCAGACTGTGAGCTTAGTTCCAGACAACACTGGCGTTTCAGCTGATTCGGAGGCTCTGGGGGTCTGCTTCTCTGATGAGGCATTTCCTGGGACTGGATCTGTGTCAGGGTGACTGTGGGGTTAGGGTTGACTCCTGTATTAGTACAGCAGCTCCCTCCTTCTGACCTTCTAAGCTGGTCTTGGTTAGCAGATGATTTCAGCACATTCTTCTGTGAGTTTTGCTGCTCTGGGCATTTTCCTAAGGTGTTATTTGGATGTTTTTTTGAGAGATCATGTCATGAGTTTTAAGAGCTCAATGCCTTTCCTCTACCATCTTCTCTTATTTTACAAATATACTATTTAGTAAAAAATAATAATAGCAATTGTACAACCTAATGTCCTTTAGAATAGTGACCAGAAGAAGCTATATTATATTTCCACTAAGCTCCATGCTGATCATAGATCATCTGGGACAATATGTTCCATTCTGGAACTCAGGGCACTTGATTTTATACATCAGTCATTAAGAAATTCCTAAGATCTGGAGCTATTAAAAAATGAATTGTTCAATCTAGTGGGAGAATGAGTAGGAGGATTGAAGGGAAAAGATAACTGACAACTTGATGGGAATAATGGGCTCTTTGCTCCCTCTATACTATTTCACTTGATGATCTCATCAAGTCCCATGGATTTAATAACCATTTCTAAGCTGTTGATTCCCTGATCTACCTATCTTACCAAAACTGCACTGCTGACCTCAAATTTCATGTCATCACTTGCCTTTTAGACATCTCCACCTTGATGTGTAATAGAAATTATAAACTCAATATGTTCAAGATGGAATTCATTACCTTTTTCCTCCACTCCCCATCCCAGTCCTTACTACTTTCCCTATCACTGTCAAGGGCAACATCATCCTCCCTGTCCCTCAGGCTGTCAATTTAGGAGTCATCCTGCATTCCACATTATCTCTAACCCCCTTTCCCAATATATAAGGTGTTTCGAGGCCTGCTGATTTCACCTTTGCAACATCTCTCAACTATACTACCTTCTTTGCTCTGATTCTGCTACCATACTAGTACATGTCCTCATTACTTTATGTCTGGATTATTTTAATAGCTTATTTGTAAGTCTGCCTGTCTCTAGTTTCTCCCCACTTGAATACATTATCCATTTAGCCACCAAAGTGACTTTCCTAAAATGTAGGTCTATCATGTCACCCCATTCATTAAATCTAGTGACTTCCTATTGCCTCAAGAAGCAAATACAAAATACTTTTTGGCATTCAAAGCTCTTCAGAACCTTACCCCCTCCTATCTTTTCAGTCCTCTTAAACCTTACTCTGTCATGTACTCTTCAATGCAGTGACACTGGCCTCTTGGCTTTTCTATGAACAAGACACTCTATTTCTCTGTTCTGTTCCCTTCATAATCTCACCCTATACCTGCACTTCTGTCTTGATCCTATCGTCTCAGACTTTCATGCATCATCAATCCCCACTCTTGCCCCCCACCTCAGAAAATCCACTCCCCCTTTTAATGTATCTACCTTCCATTTTAAGAAATCTTCAATATGATAGTCCTCATTGTTAAATAATTGATGTCATCCAAATTCTCTGCTGTTCCTGAGTTATTTGGCTGAAGGAAGTCACAAAATCGAACCCATTTAACCCATTATAAATGTATAGTATACAATTCCATTTAAGCTCATTGCTGCTTGACAATTTTTCTACTATACTTTAAAAATAAATATTGTTGCTTTTATTCTTTTATACCAGAATTTTTTCCCTTTACCTACCCACCCATCCTCACCAACAATTCAACACTGACTCATTATAAGGAAAAACATTTATATAGAACTCAGCAAACCAGAGAGTGAATTCTGGCATTGTATACAACAGTCCATATTTACTATCTCCCTCCTCTAAGAGTGACCATCACCAATATTTTCCTTTTTCCTCAAGCAACCAATAACTATCTTCTCCTATTTATATCATATAAATGTGGTTGCCCTATTTCTGTCCCAAGTGTAGGGAAAATTAGCTGGGGTTTATCATATAGATGTTACTTAGAAATTAGAGTCTACTGCAACAGTTTGGGGCATTAAGCATTTATTAAAGCATATTAAGTATTAGTAAAGAGACCACACATGGCTCTGAAAGATAGGAAAGCTTAACTAGGAAATAGATGAGAGAAGAAAGAAAATGGGGAACCCTAGTGGGTTGCTCTCACCACGTTCCCAGACAAAAAGAGAGTGAGTACCTGTGCAAGCTTGCTGAGCCTGCCCATATACATTGTTCAAAGCTAATTGGGTGGCATCACTCAAATCTATTGGTTTGCTGGATTTGGGGGTGGTTAAGCACAGTCATGCTGAGGTCAGAGCCCAGAGAACAGATCCTAGGACTGAAACAAGGCTTTCAGGTAGGTGTGGTTTTGAATGAGGTAACTTCCTCATTCAAAGATTCAAGAAAGAGTTCACCTTAAGAAAGGTCAGACCCAGCTCTCTTAGTGGGGGCCCCTGGGAGTTCCAAAACCCCTATTATTAATAATTTTCTCAAGTAATGTAGGAACAGCTAACAGTGGATAGAGCACTGGTCCTGGAGTCAAGAGGACCTGAGTTCAAATTTCATCTCAGACATTTAGTAGTTGTGTGACCCTGAGGAAGTCACTTAACCCCAATTGCTTTAAAACATCTGGGGCCATCTCTAGTCATCCTGATGTATATCTTGCCATTGGACCCAGATGACTTTGGAAGAGAGAGTGAGATTGGTGACCTTGCACAGTCCTCCCTCACTTAAATCAAATTAAGTTCAAGTCATGATATCACCCCCACATCCTGGTCCTCTTTGAGAAGGAAGGACAAACAACAACAACAACCATATAATGCTGATAATTTGATTATCTGAAAAAATTAAGACCATTTGAAGAAAGCTCCTTTAATCTACCCCAGTGTTCCACAGGTCTAAGTATCAGCAGAGACTCAGTCCTTCTTATAGTCACAAATCTTTACAACGATTAACTCTTTTTTGGGGGAAGGGGGGCGGGGCAATGCGGTTTAAGGGACTTGCCCAGGGTCACACAGCCAATAAGTGTCAAATGTCTGAGGCCAGATTTGAACTCAGGTCCTCCTGAATCCAGGGCTGGTACTTTATCCACTGTGCCACCTAGCTGCCCTCATGATTAACTCTTTTACTTGGTTCTTGATTCCACCCCCTCTTCTTTGCTTCTGGATCTTGCTCCAACAACCATTCCCTTCCTCATGCATACTTAATCTCTTAAATCTTCACTGGTTTCTTCCTGTTTGCCTATAAACATGGTCAGATTAAACGAATTCCAACAAAGACCCTGGACAGAGTAACCACCCAAACTCTTTCTTTCCTTTTACTGCCAAACTTCATGAACAGATTCTCTGCACGCAACGCTCAGTTTCCTAGTCAATTAATTACTGCCTTTTCTTGCTGCCTTGTATCTGGCTTCTAGCCTCACTATGCATTCTTGAATGGCAGTAGTGACAAAGTCCAATGTTTATTCAGGTCTCTTTTTTTAATATCTCTGGAGTATTATTTTTTATGATTTCTCTTCCTGGATATGCCTTCCTCCTCCTCATCATCAGTTTGGAAATGATGCACAGGCCTAGTTTCCCTAATACCTACCTATTTGTCTGCTCTTCATTATCCTTTGATAAGTCTTCTTGTCTTAATGTGAATGTTTCCAAGGTTCTCTCTTTGGCCTTCTCTTCTTTTTCTATACTTTAGTGATCATTCTCATTCCCATGGTTTCAACTCATAGCTCTGCATGGATGACTCCCAAATCTCTTTTTATATCCCTCAGACTTTTCGCAAGCCCCAAAATCACATATCCAACTTTTTCCTTTTAAACAGGATATCCCATGGTTATTTAAACTCAATGTGTTCAAACAAAATATTATTTTTCTGCCTGTACCTGCCCTTCCTTTTTTTTTTTTTTACTTTTCTGGTTCTGTCAGTGATAAAATGAAAAAAATCTCATAATCAAATTATTTTTTTTCCTTTTCCTCATCTCTCCTATACAATTCATTGCCAAATAACTTTGATTTTACTTTGCTTTCACATTATGTCATGAATAGATCTCTTCTCTATTTTCCTTGTCATATACTAGTATGGGCTCTCAATAGACCCACTTGGCATACTAAAGAGCCTTTAACAATAATTCTTATATATTTAATCTCTCCAAAACAATCTAGTCTTTCTATTTTGCATGGTTAATCTTCCTTTTTCATAGATATACTCATGCTATCAATGTGCTCAAAATTTTTCAATGACTCCCTTTTGCTTTCTCAGTAAGAATCAAATTATGTTGCCCGCTATTATGTTTTCCAGAATACTACACATTATTGGCATTTATGCACTTGATTTTTCAAACAAACTTTTCAATGCCATTCCCCAAACTTGGCATTACATCTCCCACCTTGCAGGCATGCTTTATCATCTCAAGTACCTGAAATGTACTCTTCACCTTTACTTCTTAAAAGTATTAGCTTACTTTAAGGGTCCAATTAGGTATTAAAGCTATGGTATCCATTCCAGCCTTCCAAATTCCTTCTCCTCTTTTCTGCCTGAGATCTTAACAAATCTCACACACCCCTCCACTTCCCTCAGGAATCTGGGAGATGGGTCTCATATCTCACTTGGCCTAAAGCCCCATCAATTCTGATCCCTCAATTTTAAAGGTTCAAGCACTTGCATTGTACTTAATTACTTAACTTTTTATAGAAAACTATTTACTTCAAAGGTGTAACAATATCAAGTAGGGAAACATTTTCCCTCAAGAGGTCAGGGGTATAATTGCTACTTTTCCACCTTGGTAAAAGTGGAGGAGGTTTAAGTTTGCAGCTTTCTTTAATTTCTATATAGTATTAGTTTCACAAATCTAAAGTTCAAAGTTCCCCTGGGCTTATATTTCTAGACCTACCTTCTCAGAGGTTCCTGGCTGAGCTAGTTGTAACATCCATTTTAGAATCCTGGGATCCAAGGTCACCATGGCTTAAGCTCTAGGTCCCAGACTCTACTATGCACTTAGAACTTAAAAAGATAAACAAAACAAAACCCTAACATTAAGCCTGTTTTTCGGGGTCACAGGGAGTATACATAAGTAGAGGTATCAAATAGCATGCTGCCAAGTGCAGCCTGCAAAACCCCTGAGCATAATTTGAAACAGATTAAAATGTAATTGTTAATTGTTTAACAAAATAATATTTTTAAAAAATACAACCTAGATAATATTAATTCCACATTTTCTAATTCAACATATGCATTACCTCATCCATTTCTATTCAAGTTTAATGCCACTGCACATGTATACACATGTGAAATATAAATATGGATGTGAACATATAAACACACATATATTTATATAAAACACGTTTGTTGTGCAGTTTTCTGTCTTTCTGAAGGAAATCCTGAACAGGTAATGTTGGCTTTCTTGCTAAATAAATAAATAAATAAATCAGGGTAAATGGAAACCTGTAAAAAATCATAGCCTAAAGTGGCTTTTGACCAGGAAAAACTGAATAGTGGTGCCAGAGCCATAAAGCCTGATCAAGTTAAAAAAATAGTATTAGTTAAATCTATTCAAGCAAGGGAGTAAATCAGTCCTATTATGTAGTATAGATGAAGAATTCAATAGTATCTTACCCTCATAATCTAAATGTTCCTTCAAAAGGGTAGATTAACTACAAGTTCTAAACTAAGTAGAAAACAATTTTAGCACGTGAAATGAGCCTTCATGCTACTGGATTAGGAATTTTGGATGTAAAAATGTCCAACTTTAATGCATACATCTTTCAAAAGTTTATTTCTGTAATGGCTTCTGTACTAAAATTGTCCTTTCAGAAAAGTTAAACTCATCAACAAAAAAATCAGCTTCTACATGGGATGGTAGGAAGTGTTTACAGTAAGATGCTCAATTACATTGTTCAGATAGGACTCACTGTGATCTTTCAAATTCTTAATTTGTCCCTTTGAGGGGTATTATGGAATCAAAACAATAGGCTGAAATAGCCTTCTTCCATTCCTTCTTGTACAATAATAACCTTTATTAAGCAAAAATTACCTGGGACTGCTGGGAATCTCGGCTGTGTAGGTTCTTTGTTTGAAATAATTAAAAGGAATTGAGAGAACAAGATAAGGTGGTTATTATAGAAAATGAGAAAGGGAAATTAAGAGTTTGTAAAAGAGCTGCTAACATTGAAATCAAAACAACAACTTCATGCAGAGCTTATTGCTTGACCTGATATATTCCGGCTCATTTAATGTATATAAGTTCCAATGGAGATTGCCATATTTGCCACATTTATTGTGTTGTTTTTTACTGAATGCCACCCTTTATAATCCTGGCTATAACAAAGTATATTTCCTATAATAATGATCTTCCAATAAAAACACAGCATGTCAAGACAATCAGTTGATGTGGCTTTTTTTCTCCCCTAATATAGAATATTTAATGACAACTTGTTAGTTTCTTATGACAAGTCATTAATTAGAAGTTGTAAAGGGGAAAAAGGAATCTTTCTTTAGTTCATTTTCATAGCAAGTATTAAAAATATGTATTTGATGATAGTTACATGTTCTCAGTTTGATGGCTGGGGAGAGAGGAATGTTGAAGAAAGTTCTGAAAAAAGCTGATTTTGAACTTTAATCAGGAACACTTTTGGAGAATTCTAATCTCTGGGTCATGAATTAAAAACTATATTTTTGAGAAAAATGGGGGAAAAGGACCATTAAATAAGCATATGGGTAAAAAATAGGTATATTAATGTTATTCATGATATATCCCATTATAGGATTCCTTAACATATATCTTTGACCAGTTTTTAGTACCAAAATTATCAATACAAATAACTAAATTACATGGCTGGGGTGTGGAGTAGTATATTCATAATAACTTGATATTTACCTTGGAGTCTTTTCATTTCCAACTGTCTTTGGGAACTGTTTGAAATTGAGCTGAAAAACAAAAATCTGCGTAATGATTTCTTAGATTTGGAATTGTACTTTTTATTGACCATTATAACAAGACAGAGCACACATCTTTCTCAGGACATAATAATAATCCCTGTCCCAATGCCACCAATAGAAAACACAGGAGATTGAGAGGACCATGCATTTCTCTAATTGGTTTTAAAAACTGAATAAAATCATCTTGGAATCTGATTTCATCACTAATTAAAGTTCAATAAAATGTAACAAATTCAAATATTTTGATTCTTTGAATTTATAGTAAAATTTTAGAAATTGAGAATCCCTCAGGGTAAAATGATGCCTGATTTGTGTATATTTATATTTTAGTTTGTTAGTTTAGACTCATCTTCCTGAGTTCAAATCTCACCTCATATACTTACTAGCTTTATGACTCCAGGCAAGTTACTTAACCTCATTTGCCACAATTTCTTCTTCTGTAAAATGAGCTATAGAAGGAAATGGTAAACCACTTTAATATCTTTGCCAAGAAAACCTGAAATGGGGTCATAAAAGAGTCAGATATGAATAACAACAACAAGGTGGTGCAAAGGATGAAGCCCTGGGCCTAGAGTCAGGAAGACCTGAATTTAAATCTAGCCTCAAACATTAACTTTCTCAGCCATGTGTTCACTCTTTATTAATATTTGGTATGCTTAAATAAATGCAAATTGCCCAAAGCTGGTGCTAAAGCTTCTAATTTATAAATAGCAACATATTAGAAACCCCAGATATTTTTTCCTGAACTTGGGACAGAAATAAGGCAATGACATATGATTATAAAAGCCACATAAGGAGATTGAAATAGTTTATCTATTGGTCATTAATGAATTAAAATCATCTGGCCCAGGTGAACACCCTTGAATAATGAAAGAATTAGTAAATATTATTCCTGATACAACATCAGTGATCCTTGAATAATCATAGAGAATGAGAGATGTATGAGAGAACTGGGAAGAGAAAAATGCCCTGATTTGGGCGGGACATGGGAGGGGGGAAGAAGAAAGAGGATAGAGGCAACATAGTATAATAAAGTGAGTTTGACATAGATTCCTGGAAAGTTTCTAGATCATTACAGTTATGATTAATGCACACTTAGAAAAGGAAGCAATAATTTCTAAGAGCCAGGCTAATATCATCTTATTCTGTTTTATTGACAGAACTACTCAACTGCTTGATCACGAAAGTACTATAGATATAGTTTACTTATATTTTTGCAAAAACACCAAGATCAATATCCTATCTTTTGGTGGAAAAGTAACAATAAGAAAAATTGATCAGGAGATCATAGAGAGATATAGATTATGTGACAATACTGTTAAAAGGATTCAGAATTTTTCAAACAGAGTTACAAAGTAATGGTTCAATGCTAACGTTGAATGTAGTCTCCAGGAGAAGCCCCTAAGGATCTCTGTTTTGCCCTTTTCAGTTTAACATTTTTATCAGTGACTTAGATCAAGAAATAGATGGCATGTTTCTCAAAGTTTCAGATGACACAGAACTGAAAGGCATGGGTAAGACCCTGGGTGACCGAGTCAGGAACCTACAAGCTCTTGACAGCTTAGGGCATTGTGCTGAATCTAACAAGATGACACTCAATAGGGATAAATGTGAAGTCTTACATTTAACTTTAAAAAAAAAAAGACTTCAGAAATATAAGATGTGGAAGGCAATGTTAAGCAACACTTTTTCTGGGAAAAAAAACAAAAAACAACAACACAAAAAACCCTGGGGTGGTGGTGGGGTTGGGTTAGTAGACCACAATCTCAGTATGAGTCAGCAATGCAATATGGCAGCCCAAGGATCTAAGTGCAACTTTTGACTATATTAAGAGAAACATAGCTTACATAAATACAATGGTGATATATTCCATGCGCTCTGGACTGGTCAAAATAAAACTTCACTATTTTGTTCATATTTAGGTTTGATGGCTTAGTAAAGACACTGACAATTGAGATTCATAGAAGGGCAACAAGGATGGCAAAAGACCTTAATTTTGGTATGTCAGAATTATTTAAAATAATTAATAATATTTAGCATGGATAAAATAATAATTGTTGTTCAGTTGTGTCCAACTCTTTGTGACCTCATTTGGGTTTTTCTTGGCAAAGATACTGGTGTAGTTCACCATTTCCTTCATTTTACAGATGAGGAAACTGAGACAAACAGACTAAACAGACTTGACCAGGATCACACAGCTAGTATTTGAGGTCAGATTTGAACTCAAGTCTTCCTGACTCCAAGCCTAGCATCCTATTCATTCCACCACCTACCTACCTCCAGCAATAACAAAGGATGATATGAAGCTGTTTTTAAGCACTTGAAGGGTTACCACATTGAAGAGATATGAGAGTTGTTCTTTTTGGCTTCAGAGGACAGAACCAGGAACAATGTATACAAGCTACAATGAGACAAATTTAGGATTTTTTTTTTTAAGGGAAAAATATATTCCTGGCAATAAGAACTCTCCAACAGGGAAATGGGCTGCCTTGGGAAGCAGTTTGTTTCTCTTTACTGGAAGTCATGAAAGAGATGTTGGATGAGAGCTTATTTTGTGTATTATGAAAAAAAGATTTCTTTTGAGCTATCAGTTGGATTAGATCACTTTTGAGACCCCTTTAAAGTCTAAAATTCTCTGATTCTGTGAAATACTGAAGGACTGACAAAACCATGAGAGGAATTCATGATTTGGAAAGTATGTGAGCTGGTCACAGAGTGGGAACAATTGATAACAAAAGGATAATAAAGAGTTTAACTGGTACCTGCAAGTGTCCCAACATGAATGGAACATTGAAAATTTCTCTTTTCATATCCTTTGATCATGTATGTATTAAACATTTAGAATTATACTTAATTTTTTGCATCTCCCCCAGTGTGTAGAGCAGTACTATGTGCATAAAAGCTTCTCTTTATACATCCCTTGAGTGAATGGATCTAATGAATTAATTCTATGAAGAAAAGAATATTTGGGGGAAATTAATTGAAATTAATGAACACACATAAGTCATTTTCACCATAAGTAATATAATAATGATTTTCCATGGGAGCTCTAGTAGCATATACATAACTATTGACATATTTCTATAGTTTCTAGTACTGATGAGCTGTCCAGTCTGCAAAGGAGGATAGATTGAAAGAAAATAAATTTTGATAGAAAGAAACATATTAATATGAAGGTTCATGCCTTTAGAGAATAAAATAAAACATACACTCATAAGTAACATATACAGATGCACACAAACATACTTTCCCAGATATATGAGCTAAAAAGACTTACATAAAATTCATCTTTGTTTATTTTCAGAGAACAATAATGAAGGGAATTCAAATTTTATACTGAGGTTACCAAACTGGTCAAAGAGTAAAAATGTTCAGATCACTTAGTTAACACATATTCAGTTTTGTGCCTCTCTATAAGGGTAATGACATTTAAAAAAAATCATGTATGGATTTTCTGTTCTCAGGAAGCAAATAAAACTAATTTATAAATTTCTACTAATCTGTAAATGTCAATTCTTTGTCAGTTATTGTTTTGAAAAAGGGGCCATTTGGCCCTCCTATAATATATTTCTTAAATGAAAATGAATTTGTTGCTGATTATTTATTTATTATAAGTTTATTAATAATTATTTATACTACTGAAAAAGCCTTCATTACTATTACCTAGATTTTTCAAAGAGTTATGTAAAAGGATATAAAAACATATTCCATGTTATTTCCAATATGTGCAGTGCTTTATAATTATTGGTGTATTCATCTGCTTCCAAATATATTTAGTTTCTTATTCACTAAGGTTTAATAAGACCAACAAATAAATATAATTTCAGGTATAAAGACTATTCATTTTTAGAAAGTACTAATATATTACAAATATTAGAAAACTATTTTCGTTGGTCTGAAATATCATTCTGAAATCTCCTAAATGACCTCAAATTATTCTTAAACCAAAATATCCCAAAAGTTTGATTCTCTGTAAGATGTTCACTGACATATTAAGACTGAAGTCTTAGACTGAAACAAGTTTATTCAGATTAAAATTTGAATCTCAACACAAAATCTACACAAACCAAAGAATCTGGATGTCTTTTCAATACAGTGTTTAAAGTAGGAAGTCAATTCCCATCCCTCTTCCTTTTGTAGGAACATGGGGAGGAAGGAAACATGCAAGGAAGGAAGAGAAAGAAGGGAGATTAAAAAGAAAAAGAAAATCTCTTGACACTTTATGGTATGTTTATTTTCTTCTATCACATTAACTGCTGCCATTGGACATTTTAACAGATTCCCTTGTGCCCTTTTGGGCTTGTGAGACTAAAGATCTCCATGATCTATTGTCTTTCTCTCTCTTGTTGCCTATACCAGCTAACAAATTTAATATAATGAATACCATGTTTGGGCAATTCAATAATAGCTATGTTTATGCCCTGTTGTGTCCCACATTAATGTTTATGTCAGAAAGGTTATTTCATTCAGGTTTTAAATGATAGCAATCACAAGGAGGAAAACCACAATATGATGAGTGCATTTTGGGAAATTAAATTTCTGACATTTGCCCTCAGCTCTCAGGCCTTTATTTGGTGTGTGATTATTACATGACAGTGTGGTATCATATCAAGGTGCCCTTCATGGTCCTTGTCATCTAAAATTCAGTTGACAAGGACATCTTACTGAGATGAGGTACAAAAGAATGGATACAGAGTTCAAGTATGCCATAGAAAGATCTGGTGTATATTGTGGAATTTTATTTCACAACCTATTATCTAGTAATTGCAATGCTAAGCAAGCACAAAATGGTCAGACTTCGCATTTCTATGACTCTAGTATCCAGGGGTCATTTATAAAATCCTATCACTCAAAAAATAATTTAATGCATTAACCTGATAGAAGTTATTTTCTTCTGGGTAAAATGGACAACTAACTTGATATTTCACTGGAATAAAGGTATGTCAATATACCTTGAAGTAAAGTTGTATAATAAAGCTTTGATAAATAGGAAATGAGATAATCTTGGTTAATACCCACTACTTCTACTCCCTCATCACAGACTCACTCCTCAGGCCCTATAATCTGACTTTCACCAAGAAATAAGCACTGAAATTGTCCTCTCCAAGAATTCTAAATCTTGGCTTTTAAATTCAGAGGTTTTTAAAGTTCTTATATCTATCTTTTCAATTAGACTATGAGCTCCTCAAGAAAGAGGATGATATTGTATCTTTCCTTGTATGCCCAGGGCTTAGCACAGTGCCTGGCACATAATAGGTGCTTACTGAATATTCATTGACTTCCTTAATGACAGGATGATAAAAGATAAGTTCACAGAAGAGGTAGTGGCTTTACTTAGCTATAAAGGAAGTTAAAAATACTATTGATGGAGATAAGCAATAAGTTGACTCCTAGCAAGGAAAGGGGAATATTTCTGTGTAAAGGTAAAGAATGAGAAAATGGAATGTTGGTTCATAGGGTGTCATCCATAACTAAAACATATTTGAACAGCTAAAACACAATGCTCAAATGAATATTCAATTCAAAAATTCTGGTGTTTTATTATTATTATTTTCTTAAAGATACAGGTCCAATGCCAACTTTCTATGAGGTTTTCCTTAATTGCTTCATATGAAGATCCCATCCTACTCATGTTTCTTCAGGGCTTTATTTAAATCCTTCCAATGGCCTTATCCCTCAAAAGTGAAACTTACTAACCTAGTGATTCTGGACAAGTCACGAAAACACTTTGTGACTCTTTTTCCTCATATGTAAAATGAAGTCCCTCTAAAATCCCTTTCCACTTTAAATCCATGATCCTTTATCATACATTCTTTTTGTACCTAATAGATCCCCCTCTATTCCTATCTATTTGTTTTACCTTTGTATCCCAAGTGCTTAGCATAATATATTGCAAATGAAAATACTTAATAAACTATATTGAATTGCATTTTGTATTTAACAAATAAACAGAAATCACTTTAAAAAATTGAGTAGTGATAACTAGAATTTATATAGTTCTTAAAGTTTTGCAAAGTGCTTTATAACATTATCTCATTTGAGCCTTATAATAATCTTGTAACATAGGTAGTATTATTATTACCAATTTAAAGATGAGGCATACAAAAGCTAAATGACTCAGTCAGGGTCAAACAGATAAGGTCTTCCTTCTCAGTCCAGTTTTCTATCCACTGTACTACCAGCTTTTTTTATGAAATTAATTTTTCATGTTCCTGACTTAATAAGTTTAGCCACCTGAGCATAATGAAATCTGTGATGATTGAGGAATTTGTGTGTATTCAGGGCCATCAATTTTAATTGTACATTCTTATAGCTTTGAATAGAGAAGGTATAGAAGATTGACCTGATCACAGTGCATAACATTATTATAAACTGATTGACTGGAAACCCTTGGAGTTATAAATTTAGTTCTCTACATTTGTTGCTTTTTGATAAAGGTGAATAAAGGCAAAAATAAAAAAAAAATTATGACTGCATTTAATAATTAAACAAATTGAAACTTTAATTTGTAGGTTATAAATATAACATTCAATTGATTTAATTATATTTATATACTTTTATGTTTATGTATTAAAAGATTATAATTTTCAAAATATTATAAAATCTCATGATTTTTCCATTATTTTTTTTATTTTTCCATTATTAATGGAAACAAAAATTAACTTGTGTATTGCTCAAGAGTTTGGCACTTGTTTCATTTTCTAATACTCATATCTTATGATCTATCAGCAGTCTCTGAAATAATAACAACTTAATAATCATAGTAATTCATTTTGTTTCCCATCAAAAGAATGATTTACTCCCAAAATGTATGCATTTTAGCACAGTTGAAAATGGGAAATTTTAATTTGTTCATTGCTTAACAGCCATAGAAAAAATAGTGACTTTAGTATATTTTTTTGACTTCTAGGTGTATGTGTGTATATGTTTCATATATGCCTTCCTACAAATAGATATAAAAACAGATGCTAGCTCAATGGATGAGTAAATGGATAATAGAGTTAGATTTCATTTGTATAAGGAACTATTTTTTGTAAGAACTTCCTCTGTCATTAACAATTGCTAACTGCTCTACACTGAGAGGAAACTTAACTTGCTGATCATACAAGTAGGAAGTATCAAAAATGAAATTCAATTAATTGATATACGTCTTTTTTTTAGATGAATTCTCTTTACCTGTTAGGTCATGTTGCATTATATCTATGTATACATACATGTGTTTACGTGAATTTCCTAACAGGCATACACACATAATGTACACCACTGGCACATATGTGCATCATGCACAAGGCATATATGCATGCATTTTGCATGTGTGTATTTGTGCATGTAATAGGACCTTGTCAATGGCTACATCATGAAAGATGAAGACCCCCATGTGAGAGACAGCAGGTACCTGCTTTAGGAAAAAAAAAACACATTCTTTTTTTCTCTACTGTATGTATAAAATCAACTTATTTTCATTTATTGCATAGCCAAAATGGTCTGTAACTTTTTAAACTACCAAAGTAGGACTCACTTTCTCTCTCTGTCTCTGTCATCTCTCTGTCAACTCAGTCTCCGTATCTTTTTGTCTGTGTCCCAGAAAGAGAATTGAAGTTTTCATCTGTTTCCTTTGTCATATTGAGTTCTATACATAGGTGATGAATTTAACAGAGCAGAGAGGCCAAAATATGAAAATCTTGGAGTCCAAGATTCCAGGTATAAGATGCTTCCAGTTAAGAAGAGAATCTAGAGGACTTCCAGGATGGAGCCAAAATGGCAAAGGAAAGGCAGTGAGCTCTTGAAACTCATGACATGATTACTTAGGAAAACAACAACAACAACAAATGATGCCATACAACCATTTCTGAAGCAGCAAAACCCATAGAAGAATGTGCTGAAGTCATCTTCTAACCAAGGACAGTTTGGAAGGTTGGAAGGAGGGAGCTGCTGTACTGAAATAGAAGTGGAGCCCAACCCCACAGTCATGATGACATATATCCAGTCCCAGGAAGGCCTCCCAAGAGAAAGAGACCCCTCAGAGCCTCTGAATCAGCTGCAGTGCCAGTGTCATCTAGAGCTAAGCTCACAGTCTGTTGACAGGACTAAGCCCTTGGCAGGGGGGAGACTATAGGGGTCTATGCTGGTGCTGAGGAAGAACTTGGGTTTTTCACCCCTGCTGTGAACCAAGAGGTAGGTAGGCTTGAGTAGCAGTGGCCCAGGTGGGAGAGGGGCACAGTCTTATTGGAGCTAACAACCACAACACACAAAGCTGGTTGATTAGCAAGTTGGTCTAGGGTCATGTACAGAAAAGAGAACAAGCCTGATGAATGAAGAACCTGCTCCTCCTTAAATCATAATACCTGGGACTTCCTGAAGCTTCTGATAGTGCAGTCTGGAAACAGTGCCCCACTTTAAGGAGCTAAAATCCAGTAAAAGAAAGGCAAGATGAGCAGACAGAGAAAGGTAAGGACCATAGAAAGTTTATTTAGTGACAAGGAAGATTGATGTGCACCTTCAGAGGAAGATGTAATGTCAGGGTCCCAATATCTAAAGCTTCCAAGAAAAATATGAATTGGTCTCGGGCCATAGAGGCATTCAAAAAGGACTTTGAAGATAAAATTAGAGAAGTAGAGGAAAAAATGGAAAGAGAAATGAGGGTGATGCAGGAATGATATGAGAAAAAAAGTCAACAGCTTGAAAAGCCAAATTGGCCAAATGGGAAAGGAGATACAAAAGCTCTCTGATGAAAATAATTGCCTAAGAATTAGGATTGAACAAATGGAAGCTAATGACTTTATGAGAAACCAAGACACAATAAAGCAAATCCATAAGAATAAAAATTAAATGGCAATGTGAAATACCTTCTTGGAAAAACTGCTGACCTGAAAAATAGGTCCAGGAGAGATGATTTGAAAATTATTGGTCTACCTGAAAACCACGATCACGGAAAGAGTTTAGACATCATCTTCCAAGATATTCTCAGGGAAAATTGCCCTGAAATTCCAGAAGAAGAAGCTAAAATAGAAATTGAAAGAATCCACCAATCACCTCCTGAAAGAGATCCCAAAAGGAAAACTCCCCGGAATATTACAGCCAAATTCCAGAGCTCTCAGGTAAAGGAGAAAATATTGCAAGCTGCCAAAAAGAAAGAATCAAGTACTGTGGAGCTGCAGTCAGGGACAGCCCAGATCTAGCAGCTTCTACATTAAAGGCCCGGAGGACATGGAATATGACATTCCCATGGAATTGGGATTAAAAACAAGAATCATGTATCCAGCAAAACTAATCATAAGGTTTCAGAGGAAAAATGGTACTTCAATGAAAAAGAGGACTTTCAGGTATTCATGAGGAAAAGACCTGAACAGAATGGCAAATTTGACTTTCAAATACAAGATCCCAGAGAACCATAACAAAATTGGAGTTGGGGGACATACCTGGGTTCGTGCAATAAGTCTTGCATCTGAGAATGGGTTTTGGCTAGGATGCCCCTGGGTCCAGGGTAGATGCTTTGTCCGCTGTGTCACCTAGCTGCCCCATGATGACATCTCTAGTGTTAAATTGAAGGTTGAGGGGGAATGCACTGGGGGAGGGGGAAGGGCAGAGGTAGCATGGAGTGAAATACTACATGAAAGAAACAGGAAAGAGCTTATGGAGTGGGGGAAGAGATGGGGGAGGAGCAGGGCAGGAAATGAATATTACACTCCTCAGAATTGGCTCAAAGACCTTAAACTCATCAGAGCTGCCTCAAGGAGGGACTAAGACACATGCCCAATTGGGTGGAGTAATTCACTTAATCTGGACAGTAAATGAGCCTATTACTCATCAGAATTGGTTCAAGATAGGAATAACATACACATTCAATTGGGTGGAGTAATCTATCTAGCCCTGAAGGAAAATAGGATAGGAAGGGGATAAAGACAGAGGGGCAAAAGAAGGAAGGGCAGATTGGGGGAGGGGACAGACAGAAGCAAATTCCTTTTGAAGAGGGATAGGGTGAAAGAAGATAGATAATAGAGTAAATAAAATGGGGAAGGAAATAGGATAGAGGGAAATAGTTAAAAATAATAATTGTGAAAAAGAGAAAAGGGGGGAATATTGTACAAAAAATATTTATAGCAACTCTTTGTGGTGGCTAAGAATTGGGAATCATAGGAATGTCCATCAATTGAGGAATGACTGAAGAAGCTGTGGTATATGATTGTAGTGGAATGGTATTGTGCTATAGGAAATGACAAACAGGATGATCCCAGAAAAACTTGTAAAGACTGATATGAACTGATGTATAGTGAAGTGTGCAGAGCTGGAAGGACATTGTGCATAGTGACAGCAGTATTGTTTGATGAGCAATTGTGAATGACTTAACTACTCTCAGCAATGCAATGATCCAAGACAATTCCAAGGGTCTAATGATGAAGCATACTATCCACCCCCATAGAAAGAACTGATAAAAAGAGCTCTTGTTGATTGTACATATATAATGTGGTTGATGTCTTGTGGAGGGGAGAGGAAATGGAGGGAGGGAGAAAAATTTGGAACTCTAAATCTTATGTAAATGAATGTTGAAAACTACCCTTACATGTAACTGGAAAAAAATAAAATAAATGTTTGTTACAAAAAAAAAAAAGATTTAAAAAGTTAGAATAAGAGGAGCTAGAAAAGCAAAGATTCTGGAACATGAGTGTTTGTGTGTGTTGGGGGAGAGGGGGATGTTGAACTTGGAATTTGGTGAGACTAGTTTATATAAAAATAAATTAAGTGGTGAACCTGATTCTCCATCCCTTCTAGAGATAGTGTCAATATGAAAAATATATTCCCTTCTCCTTATTCCCACCCCAGGTGAGGGGTTAGGGAAATGTTTGTATATTTGTCATTCTCATACCTTTGAATTACATATATATATATTTTTAAATTTTTTTTGTAGGGCTATGAGTGTTAAGAGACTTGCTCAGGTCACAAGTGTCAAGTGTCTGAGGCCAGATTTGAAGTCAGGTCCTCCTAAATCCAGGGTTGGTGCTTTATCCACTGAGCCACCTAACTGCCCCTGAATTAAATATTAGTAATGGTGAATCTGACTGGGATGCTAGGGGACCCCTAAAATTGAGAGAATACAGTTGGTAAGGTCTTAAGCCAATGAGAAAGACTACACATCCCTTTTTGTGTAATGGAAGCCAGAGAAGTCACAGTTACATATATGTTATATGATAATATATGAAGATAATATAATACATAATACATTAGATGTGTGTCATAAAAATGCTACTTCTTAGTTCTATGGAATAAATTAATTAGAACAAACCTTTAGTCCAGGACTTAGGTATGGCTGATAGTTACTTTCTCCTGAGATTTCCTAATTTATGCCTTACTAATTTATGACTAATTATATTAGAATTCATCAAAATATAATGATTAATCAATACCTTTTTATCTCTTAGATCTTTGGAATAGCAACAACAGAACTTGCCTTTCTTGATCTCCCACTCCACTCTGTCCTACCAAGTTACCTAGGGTATTGAAATGGAGGAAGCAATCAGGCATATAAGTATATTGAGGTTATTGTCAGTTTCTTATGAGATAGAACTCTCTTATTCCAATACTGTCATGTTCTTTCACTCGATAGGTTGATTTTCTACAAAATTACGTGATGAACTGTGATCTAGAACTTGTAATGCAAAAAAAAAATGTTCATTTTCCCCCTTTAGAACCTAGAAGAAGACTTGAAAACTGCAACATACTCATGTAGCACTTTCACTGCAACATCCCTGTGAGGGAGATAGTCTAAGCATAATTATTCCCATTTTAAGATGTGAAAACCGAAGTGTCAATACCATACGTGGATTGTGATGAAATAACCTAGACAGCAAGTCCTAGAGCTATAATTTAAACCTAGTTTTTCAACTTGTAAATCCAGTACTCTTTGTACCACAAATAGAGCCAAGTACTATTCTTGCAATCTTGCCTATTTTTTTAATAGCCTGGGAAAGAATGACAGGAAAAAAGAGAAATGAATCATCCTTTCTCTTCTTTTGATTCAAGAGGCCAAAGTAGGTAGCATCTCATCATGTTTTTGTCCCATTTCAGGGACCAGATGAAATTCTCAGCAAATATTAGAGTAACATGCCCTAGGTGGAAACCACTTCCACTTATATAAATTATCAAATTATCTCTAATTAATTTTCTTAGAGGATTAGCTAGAAAACTTACAAGTTTTTTCTATATGGTCTTACAGATATTGACTTGATCTTAAGTCTTCCTGACTTCATACCATGCTATGTCTCTTACATATATACAAATATACTTTATTGAGATTCAGTCCATTGCAATGCTCTATTGCCCCAAATCAAACTATTCCAGTTGTTATTGACTGAAAAGTCAAATTACAATGAAACCAAACTCCTTAAACACTGGTATTCATTGCAGCTAGTAGAGAGACCTTCTTAAATTCCCATACAGACTGGACAACAATAATATTAAGCTTTCTTTGGAAACAGGTAACAACTATGCTAAATTTATGTGGGCAAACATACCACGGCGTGTCCTTGACTTATGAATATTTAATGGAAGAATAAAATAGGCAAGGGGCTAGAATTGTTCTGGCTGACCACCAATTTAATGTCTTTAGTTCTTCAATTCATAAAAGTGGAGATGGCATGGTAGTCGTCTAAGCAGATGTTAGAGGGTTAATGCTTGCATTTATTCCACTGAAGAATCAACTTTATTACATATTGCCAGCCCAAAACTAATATATCTGATCCAAAATGTTATGTAGGTTGTTAGATTTATTCCTAGCATCATAGCTTGTAACTAAGAATACATCTTTCAATAGAAATAATATCATGGATAGATGATAGATGGATGAATGATGGGTGGATGGATGGATAGCATGCCAAGGATCTCTTCCAGAGCCAGGCTGGGTAACAGATACTCATAGGGTCAAGAATACCTCCAGGTATTAGAGTATGCTCTTCCTTATTAAAATTGGCTCACAAACTTGCTGGCAGTGTCCCTCTCATTTTAAGAGCCTATGCATAATGTCCTAAATCCAATTATCCACTTAATATCACTTGAATTTTTAAAATGATATTAACTTCAAGATAAAGCAAGATGAAATGTATAAAACACCTCTCCCCCACAACCCTTCAGGGGAGGTAAATTCTTTATAGCCCCTTGGTTTCTGGCAAGGTCAGGTTTATAATTGAGTTCAGTTCCTAAATAGCATTATTCACACCAAATTCATGTGCAGATTCAGTGTAACTGCTGTATGATTCTGCCCCCATCACAACTACTACTGGGAAGGTCATTCTCAAAGATTACTATTTGATTTTTGGCCATTGATTCTCCATTGGTTGCAATATTCAGCCCGGATTCTAACCACTCAATTCCTGCAGCTTGCTTTCAAACCTTGGAAACTGCCAAGGTTGCCATACTCAATTAGTAGACACTAGTCACTAAATGAAGACAATAGAAAATGAGGCAAAAGTGGAGGTAGTGGGAGCAGCTACATGGTCCAGTGGATAATGCACTGGCCCTAGATTCAGGAGGACCTGACTTCAAATCCAGCCTCAGACTTGACTGACACTTACTAGCTGTGTGACCCTGGGCAAGTCACTTAACCCTCATTACCCCTGCCAAAAAAGGAAAAAAAAGTAACTGAGACTGACAGGGCTTTTTGAATACTTCTACAGTTAATCAGTGAAACTCCTTTTCTTCAAAATGTGGTTAGCTGACCAGAATCACTTACATGATATCTTCCAGTGTTCAATGGTCTTTACAAGATATTTCCCTTACATGTCATCACATTATCCCTGAAGTAAACTTTCTGGATTTTCCCAATGGAGTGAAGATGCCTCCATGAAGACACAATCTCACATTTCTGAGACTATCCTTTCATAAGAACACTAAGTAAAATTTTAAATAAGTATTAAACTGTTTTATAAGAAGTATGGGTTATCTTTTTTCCTTTAATGAGAGAATGTGTTCTAAGAGATTTGGATCCCCAGCTTTGCTATAGTATGGTGTTTGTTGTTTAATAATGCACAAATCTTCATAATCCTATTTGGGGTTTTCTTGGAAAAGATACTGAAGTAGTTTGCCATTTCTTTCACCAGCTCATCTTACTGATAAGGAAACTGAGACAAACAAGCTTAATTAATTGCCCAGGGTCACAGTTACACTATCTGAAGCCAGATTTTTAACTCAGGTCCTCCTGCCTCTGGAGCCATCCATCCACTGTGGTACATAGTGGCCCTATAATATGGTGACTATGTATAATAAAAAAAAATCTGATGCATATCATTTGTACAGATTTATTATTTCATGCCATAAAATTAGAGCTCAATATGTTGTTTAATCAAATTTATGAGGCAAGAATAGCATTAGAGTTCAAAGAACATTAAATATAGAATCAAAAGTTCTGAGTTCTAGTGCTGATTCTTCTAGAGATTAGCTATGTAACTTTAGTCATTTTGTCTAACCCATCTTGGCTTCTTTCTTCATCTGTTAAATAAGATGTTCTCTAAGTTGTCATTTAACTCAAAAAAAGATTATAGGACCTGAAAAACTAAATATTAACTAGTTCAATTAGATAGTTGCATCTTCATAATTAAAATGATTTATTGATTCCACATGTCTGACTTTTCAGATTTCCTTGGCACGATTGAATTATTTAATTTGTTGTCCTAGCTGAAGCAGGTCTATTCTATTCCAGGAGAGAGATGATATCCTTAAAGTTATTTGGGCATGAGCAAAATAGAGAAGACTCTATAGCATGGTCTTTTTTCATCAATTGAAAGTTATTCCTTTTTATTTTAGCTAACTATGTGTTCTACCTTGGTGTCTTACACTTCCATGGAACATTGTATTAATAGAACTACATAGGCCATAATCCATAAGGTCCCATTGTCACTGGACCATTCTACTGGTAGCTAGTTACTTCCTCAGTGAGAACATGATCCAGATTCTCTGGGATAAAGACCACACATTCTCCTGGTATGCCTTGCATTTTTCAAATGAGATTATATACTAAGGTGCTTAGCATAGTTTTTGGCATATAGTAGGCATTTAATGCATATACATTCTCTTTCATTTCTTCCTTTCCTATTTGCACATGAAATCATACTGTCCTCCTTGATTCTCCAAACTGTACTTGCCCCCTACACAACAACTCTCTGATCCCATTCATGTCACTAGTTTCTAATTTGATCTTGGTCAAATCACTTCATTTCTCTGGGCTTCAGTTTCTTTTTCTGCAAAATGAGGGGTCTGATTGAAATTAATCTAAGATTAGATGTAAGATACATAACATATCTAAGATGTATTCCAGAGCTAATGGAATATAATCACATGAGTTTATTAAATGTAAACAATTAGTAAATATTCATTAAGTATTTCCTTGGTATCTCACAGTATGCTACTCTCAAATATTTAAAAATTAATCAAGAATCTTATGATCTAGTTGGAGATTAAAGATAGACACTCATGAAACAATAATAAAGGCTACATATATTTTTACTGATAGAATCTGTGAGTCAGATTATATTCACTCAGAAATATTTTAATTTGGAAGTACTTTATCTTGGATATTTTAAATTTGCCATGGAACATAATTGTTAAAATAGGTTAATTATCTTTGGGTAAGAAACATCCTTTATGATGAATTTGTGAGGACTTAATACCTTCCTTCCTGCACATATCACTAACAGATGTGCAATTTATTTTTTTAAAGAGGCTTTCAAATTTATATCTGAAGAGT
The DNA here is from genome assembly GCF_019393635.1 of Dromiciops gliroides. Lineage (NCBI taxonomy): Eukaryota > Metazoa > Chordata > Mammalia > Microbiotheria > Microbiotheriidae > Dromiciops > Dromiciops gliroides. The sequence goes on from NC_057864.1 coordinate 86,208,388, forward strand.
TGAATGACTCTCCCCCCTTAGGGCAGTCATCTATAAAATGGTAAACTGGTAAATACTGTGAATCTGGAACATCAAGCTGAAAAGCTTGTCAGCAGAAACAAGACTTCCAGCTCTCAAACGGTTCCAGTTCACTGACTGAATCCATAGACTAAGAACAATTTGAGCAGAGTTCAGACTACGGCTGTCATTATTTGTATAGCAAGTTTCACTGCTGTGCTGGTTCACTAGTAATACCTAGTAGAGAGGCTCAAGACAAGCTTGGTACTGAGGGAACATAGAAGGAAAAAATATGTCTCAAATAGCCATGGATAATAGATTAGATCTTTGTCAATCCCTGTATTGCCACCAAAAAGAGAATTTTGACATAGTAGATGATTTATTAACTATGCTTTCCTCCAATGCCTCCCCGCCCCCATATGGGTTTAAAGTATAGCAATAGGAAAACAAGTACAATAGAATTATAGGATTCAAAAGAGAAATTTATGTGTTTTGTATACCTCATCATCATATTTTTAAAACCTCTACAGGAATCAGGAATGTCTAAAATCACTTCCACTATTAAAACTAATATGAAATGATAAATTTTTTGTTGTATATTTTGTTTAGCATTATTGTTATCATCTGATTTTCACCAATTCAATAAATACAATGTGATCCAAAAGTCTTAGTGCAGTTTGTAGTTATAGACTTTTTGGGACACACTGTATGGGCAATTTACCACACTGCCTTTCTTGGCATATTCTTGGTTTTTTGTTTGTTTTTTTATTTTTCAGATATACATTTCTTGAAGAAGTAGTCAGTAATTAAACTAATATAGTCAGTGTACTGTCCTTTTTTTTCCCTAGAATTGGTAATAGGTGCATTAATGGGTCCCTCCTTGTATAAATTATAGACATGTTCACAAATTTTAAAAGTGAAGTGTGTTGAAAGTGCTTTTAGTTATCTAAATCTATTCCCATGATAATTTTTCACAATATTTTCACTTAAAACAAAAAAGAAGGGTTTTATATTTTTTATGAGTCAAACTAATTTATAACTGCCCAAGTTGAATACTCAATAAAAGCAGTGTGAGCCATGGACCATGGCCAAATGAGAAAAAATGACAATTATCCCTAGTTTCTCTCTTTATTTTGCCATATTTTAAAACTATTATTAACTAATGCCATGTAAACAGTTCATCAAATAGACAACCTGATGTTCCCCTTCTCATCTCCTCTCTTTACTCATAAAGTTCACAGAAATATAATAGTATTTCTGTCATTCCAAATGACTTAACAGAATAATTTACAAAAGAAGAAAAACCTGGGGCCACAGTCATGCTCCATGGGTGAATTTTTCCAGTTTCTTGCTTTCTTCGGGTAATTCTTATATTTAATTCTTTTGATTAACTTTCCTAGGAATCTTTGGGGGTCACCTTTTGTGATTGCAGTAGACTCTAGTTCAATATCTCTCTATCTAAAACTACCACATGATTTTATAGAGAAATGATTAAATAATTCTACCCTTTTAAAATTAGATCCCTTTCCCATACACTGTTTCAGTTAGAGTAGGGGGAACATTAAAAAAGGCATATGTCATATTTTATCTATGTGTCCCTTTAGAAAAGAACCCCCAAAAAGGGAAATAAATTTTCCTATGCAAGCACCTTTTATAAGACAATATAAACCATGACTAAATTTTTATTTGTGAAAAAAATTATATAAAATACCTTTTCTAATATATAAATCCAGCAAATTAGTGGCTAATGGATTCTATGAATAAGAATAACGTAATTCCAAAAATTATACAACTTTAAAGAGCAGTACACAAAAGAATAAACATTTTTTAAAGAACTAATTATCTCAGGCTAAGAGACTACTAGGAGGGAGGCAAAAAAAGCTTGTTTCAAATAGCTGAGCTTTATACATATAGGGAATGGGGTGCTGGAGGGTTGTTGTTGATTATGTTGTTGTTGAAAAGCAGCCACTGGGCAGCTAAGGGGATGGTTGTGTTTGTGTTCTTGCCCACATACAGCCAAGCAAGCTCCCTTTTCCTTCTTTCCTTTTCCCTCAGCACCTTTCTTACCTTCTACTTTCTTCTTGGCATTCAGTGGTTCATTATGAGATACTTGCTTTATTGGCAGGTGAACTTAGTTGACCACTAAAGAAAATAGTAGGGTTTCTGTTGCTTGAAGTGTATAAAGAAGTTTAGCCTAGAGAGACAAGTTTCAAAAACTTCTCCTCAATACCTGCCTGCTGCCTTTCTGCCTTGTTGTCTCTGCTGGACTAGGTAATGTTTTAATTAATTTAATTGTATACATTTTAAACATATTTTCTTTCAAGTCTTAAATAACAAGGTAGTTTTACAATATATAAGTATTCATTGCATTTTAAACTTAGAACCTAGGAAGCTAAGCCTAATTTAGTTCTAGGCCATAATATGTAAAGAAGGTTAATTTTATTATCCCTTTAATTGAGATAACTAGAGGGATTACTAGATAACTAGAGGGATCTTCCTTAAATGAACAGCTGGTCTCCTTTTGAGAAAAAGAAGACTTATTTTGGCTTGGTGAGAAATGTCATTCAGCCAGTTTTATTTCCTCCCCATAGCACAAATCTAGCCTTTTCTGATTCAGAGAAAAGGGTTCACACTTCCTAAAAGATTAACAGGGTGATAAACCTTGTTAACACATGAACACCTTTGGGGAAGGGGAAATCAGTTGGTTAGAGACAAATGTCCTCCTTTTTTACAATGAAAGACAAAAAGGAACATATTATTCTTTAATAAATAGGAATCAATGAAAGGCTTTTCTGGAAATAAGTTTATAATCTGTATGGGAAAATAAGGCTAAATCATACTTATTATGAATGTCATTCTTTTAAAATAATTTATAGCACTATATTCTGAGAACATATATAATTTTGCTAATTTAAAAATGCTACGTGAAATAAAATGCAGGATTTATTATAATCTGCATGTATGAACTAACCTCTATAGAAAGAGAAGTGAAAATCTGAGAACAGAATTGTCTATTTCTGTATATTAACCATTTACCATAGAATGATCATTTAACAAAGGTATTGTTTTTAATTACTTCTGACTTCTTATCAGAAAAAAGCACTCCCATGCTCAGAACCTTCTATTATAATTTATAGCAAAGAATGTTAGACTGTATATCCTAAAGCTAAACAATGAAAAAAGTAATATGCATATTATGTTTATATATTCACTATCACCTTAGTCTGTGTCTCATTGGAACATAAGCTTTGTAAGGTTGTGCAAATCTAAATTGTCTTTGAGTATGGTCTTGATGTCTAACTTCACTTGTATTTCTTAAAATCCATAGTTGCCAAGTTTGGAAAGGCTTATCACAAGAGAGTTGCAAACAAGTGATGACTTTTTCTTCAGGTGTAAACATTCATTAAGATTGTGTACTAAGGCACAGAAGGATAACTCATAAATAAATACTTGTTAAACTAAATACCAAAGTGCATTGGTATAAAGAATAGGAGCAAGAATTAAATAATGAATTCTTGAAATATTAAAATATCTACCTACCCTGTATATAAAATGAATTTATATACAATTACATATATGTATACATATGTATGAAAACTGTAAGGATATGTTTGGGCATTCAGTAATCAGAGATGGAATTTTAAAAAGGATCATTAGCTACTGGGGATGGAAGAAATCTGGAACAACATCATGAACGAGGTTTGTCATGGGAAATTTTGAAGTTAGGATCCAATGCAATTAGATTTTTCAGAAGGAAAAGTCATTTTAGGTAGAAAGGAAAGGATAGAACTTTTTTTAGTTGAGAGAGTATGAATCCACTCCTGTGATGTATAGCAAATATATTTACTTGGATAAATTGGAGAGCATAAATTCTTGGAATAAGACTGACAGTTTATAAAAACTGCCCAAACTTACCTTTTTCAATAAATTCTACTGCGTTAAACCAACCTAAAAGCTACTCATACCATTCTAGATTATTTTCATTTCTGCTTATGTAATATTTATTTCTGTCTCTGTACAACTGGGTAGCTTGGGAAGAGAATTGAATAATGTGAGGTCATGATAAGAAACATTAAACTGATTTGAGATATATGAAAAAACACCCTTCTAAGAGAAGGAATGGCGAAAGCACAAAATGCTTAGCAAAGATAACTTGTGTAAACTCTAAGAGGAACAGATTAGAAGAGAAAGAATAGCAAATAGGAAATCAACATAGCCATAGGATGATAGGGTTAGTGGTAAAAAAAAACCTCAGAGGTTATGCAACCCCCTAATTTACAGATTAGGAAATTGAGGTTGAGAGTGGTATGCCTCACAAAAGTTCATAATGCATCATATTTTGATGTATCCTATGATACATTAACAATGGCCTCCTTGCTCTGCCTCTCACTATATACTCCCTATTCCTATACCCAGCATTTTTAACTGCTATCTCTAATTAATGGAACTTTCTCTTCATCTCTACTTCCCAGTTTCCCTGAATTCCTTCAAGTTTCCATTAAATTCCCGCCCTCTTCAAGAAGCATCTCTTGGTTCCCCCTTAATTCTAGTGCCAACTATCTGTTGCTTATCTCCATTTTATCTTGTTTATATATAACTGTTTGCATATTGTCTTAAGGGCAGGAACTGTCTTTTGACTTGGCTCATTTCTCTAGTGTATGACACCTAGTAGGTGCTTAATAAATGCTAGTTATGTAACTGATTTATTGGGAATTTAACTCAGGTTTCTTGACTTCAAATCCAGTATTCTTCCCACTGCACGATAGTGCTTATACATGAGTGTGTTATAAGACTTTAGGATATCTAAAAATAGAAAGCTTGTTAAGTAACTCAGTGACAAATTAGTAAGTAGGACTGAGAAGAAAACATAATTAAAATTTTTCCAAATTATTTTTGCACTTCTGTATTCAGTAGAAAGTTGTATAATAGCTAATGGTAATCAACTTAAAGAAAAGAAAGGCCTGAGATGAAAGATGAAGTTAATTTTGATCTATTGTCATTTATTTAATGGGAGAGCATTCAAATATATATTTTCAGGGGTACATGTAGAACTGGAAATCCCATTAACAGACAGCTCAGGTAACTATATTTGCAAAGGATTAATAATTGAAATTATATTTAAAAATCACCAATGTAAATATAGATTGGAGGAGCACTACAGATTGTGACTTAAGGAATGTCCATGATCAATTATTTGAAGGAAAAAAATAGCATAGAAAAGAACTGTAAAATATTAAGAGAATATGCTGAAACTAGAGCACCTCAAATCAATCTTGAGCAAGTCAAAAGTAAATAGTAGGGGCAGCTAGATGGCGCAGTGGATAGAGCACCAGCTCTGGATTCAGGAGTACCCAAGTTCAAATCCAGCCTCAGACACTTAACACTTAACTAGCTGTGTGACCCTGGGCAAGTCACTTAACCCCAATTGCCTCACTAAAAAAAAAAAAAAAATCAGAAGCAAAGGGAAAAACCACAAGAAGACACAAACAAAAAAAGGGAAAGGGAAAATATGCTTCGATCTGCACTCAGACTCCGTGGTTCTTTTTAAGATGCAGAGAACATTTTCTATCATGAGTCTTTTGGAATTGTTTTGGATCATTGTATTATCAAGAAGAGCTAAATCTGTCACAGTTGATCACTCAATGTTGTTACTGTGCACAATCTTCTCCTGTTTCTGATCACTTCACTCAGTATCATTTCATTTAAGTCTTTCCAGGTTTTTTCTGAAATCTTCCTACTCATCATTTCTTACAGTACAATAATATTCCATTGCCTTCATATACCGCAACTTGTTCGGTCATCCCCCAACTGACAGGTATCCCTTCAATTTCCAATTTTTTGCCACCACAAAAAGAACAGTTATAAATATTTTTGTACATATGGGTCCTTTCTTCTTTTTTATGATCTCTTTGGGATATAGACCTAGTAGTGGTATTACTGTGTCAAAGGCTATGTGTAATTTTTTTTTCATTTATTTATTTAAAGTTTTGAGTTCCTAATTTCCTCTCTCCTGACCCTACATCAGAAGACATTTTTCCCTTTGGATATTATATATTGTCCTTCTGATCAGCCAAATTCTTTTTTTTTTTTTTTTTTGCAGGGCAATGGGGGTTAAGTGACTTGCCCAGGGTCACGTAGCTAGTAAGTGTTGAGTGTCTGAGGTCAGATTTGAACTCAGGTACTCCTGAATCCAGGGCTGGTGCTTTATCCACTGCACCATCTAGCTGCCTCCAGCCAAATACTTATAATATAATTTAGAGTTACATAATCTAACAGCATATACTTAAAGTTCTAACAATGTGAATTTATTAGCTTATAAGCCATGAAAGTGTTACTTCTTTCATGTGTATTTGAATATTTTTAAAATTTTATTTATTTAAAAATGAGAGTTCCAAATTCTATCCCTCTCTTGTTCCCTCCCTCCGTACCCTCCCCCCTCCCTGAGGTGGTAAGAAATCAGATATAGGTTATACATATGGAATTATGTCAAACATTACCATATTAGTGATTTTGTATAAAAAGACTCAAGAAAAAAAGAAAATGCAAAATAGCATGTTCAGTCTGTGTTTATTCAATATCACTTCTTTCTCAGGAGGTGGATAGTATGTTGTATCATTAGTCCTTTGGGATTGTCTTGGATAATTGTATTGCTGAGAGTAGTTAAGTCATTCACAGTTACTCATAGAACAATAATGCTGTCACTGTGAACAATGTTCTTCTGGTTCTGCTCACTTCACTATACAGCATTTCATATAAGTCATTCTAAGTTTTGTATCTCCTTTTCCATATGGCCAATTTGGCTTTTCATGTTGTTGACTCTTTTTTTCCCATGACCCTCCTGCATCTCTCTCATTTCTCTATCCATTTTTCCTTCTACCTCTCTTATTTTATCTCCAAATTCCTTTTTGAGTGCTTCTGTGGCCTGAGTCCAATTCTTATTTCTCTTGGAAGCTTTGGATGTAGGAACCCTGATGTTGCTATCCTCTTCTGAGGGTGTACTTCGAATTTTCCTTGTCAATAAAAAAGTTTCTGTGGGCCACATCTTTCTCTGTTTCTTCATCTTGCCCCTCTTTTACTTGACTTTTAATTCCTTCTTAAAGCAGGGCATTGCTTCCGGGCTGTACTGTCCCTAGCTTCAGGGGGTCTAATGTGGTATTATTTAAGGATTTGCACGTTCTTCACTTGCCTGAGCTGTTCTTTGCTCCATAGATAACTGCAGGCCAAGTTGCTAATTAACCAAGCAGCAAAACTGCCCTTTCTGATTCTTTTTTCACAATATGACTACTGTGGAAATATGTTTAACATGATTGTGCTATATAACCTATATAGATCGCTTGCTTTCTTGGGGAGGGGCGTGGGGAGGAGAGGAGAAAAATTTTGAACTTGAAATCCTACAAAAAACAAATATTGAAAACTATCTTTCCATGTAATTGGAACAAATAAAATAAAATACTATTTTAATAAGGTCTATTAGTTTCTCCCACCCTAGAAAGGCATCAAATATAATTATGGCAACTGTATTTGATTTCTGAGGAACAATCCTACTAAGGACAGAGATGTTCATTATCTAATTGCTGGTCATTCGGTGGTAAATTCTTTGGACTTGGTTACCTCTAATAACACAGGGAAAAAAAACTGTTTTTAAAATGATAAAAGTAATCTCTTTCTGATACTCTTTAAATTGTGGATGACTAAATTTGAAAAATGAATAGAAGGAACCTGGATCTAGGATTATTGAAAAAGTCAATTATATGTGGTACAAATGTGTTTTGAGAATATATAAAAAGAGAATTTATTCAGACATAGGATGGAAGAAAGTAAAAGTAATTTAACAAAAGGAAAATTATATCATCTAGGATATGTGCACCAGAAAAAAAAAATTGGTCATGTAGTAATGAAGAGGACAGTTAAAGTAGCTTGTCCAAGTGATGCTCTAGTATACCTCATAAATAAGAAACATAAAGGGAAGAATTTAAGCATGTTGTATAGATTTGTGGAATCTTAAATGCTACATTGATGAAGAATGAGATCTGTTGAAATTGTAATCTACATTGGTGAAAGAAACAACTTCTCTCAATAAATCAAAAATTCCTGAGCGACAGTGAGAGTGAGAGCGAGAAAGAGAGAGAGAGAGAGAGAGAGAGAGAGAGAGAGAGAGAGAGCTCTTTGCAGTAAAATATTTTGAATGCATAAACTTAAAATTCATAGGTTTATAAATGAAATCCATTATATTGAAATAGTTAACAAAATATTCTTTAAAAAGTTCTTTACTGAAGAGAGCATACGGAGCTACAGTAAAAAGAATAATAGACTTGCAGCCAAGAAAACCTGAGGTCAAAGACTGCCTTAGGTACTTCCTAGATGTCACCTTAGGAAAATGATTAAACTACTATGGTTCTCAGTTTCTTCATCTTTAAAATGGAGATAATAATAGCACCTATTTCAGTTTTGTTAAGAAGGTCAAATAAGACATGTATAAATCACTTCTTAAAACCTTAAAGATATATATATATATATATATGTATATATATATATAATATGTTATTATTATTATTAAAGTGCTCTTTAAAAACTAATCAAAAGTAATATCTTTGGGGCAGCTAGGTGGCACAGTGGATAAAATACCGACTCTGGATTCAGGAGGACCCGAGTTCAAATCCAATTTCAGACACTTGACACTTACTCTGTGTCCCTGGGCAAGTCACTTAACCCTCATTGCCCCACAAAAAAAAAAACAAAACCCAAAAAACAAAAGGATAAAAAAAAAGAAAAAAAGAAAGAAAAAAAGAAAGAAGGAGCAGCTAGATGGCAGAGTGGATAAAGCATCGGTCCTGGATTCAGGAGGACCTGAGTTCAAATCCAGCCTCAGACACTTGACACTAGCTGTGTGACCCTGGGTGGGTCACTTAATCCTCATTGCCCTGCAAAAAAACAAAACACACAAAAAAAACAAAAGACAAACAGACAAACAAAAAGAAAGAAAGAAAAGAAAAGAATATCTGTATATGCAGAGGGAAAATGTTTCTATTTCCTTTCTCTTTTCTTGTTTGTTATTGTTATTCATTTAATTTAAATAAAACACAATCTCATCTTTAATACTCCACCCCCTAAAATAGTCCAGACAAATCTTCAAGAAGTAGCTACTAATTGATCTTTTAAGTAATTGTATGTATAAGCGAATTTTTGGTGGCATTTTTTTAGTAAAGGATCTTTAAGGATAGACATCATGAGCCTGAATTCCTTTCTAGAAAGAGTACTTAAAGAGCCAATAATTTGACTTCAAAGGGAGCAATTTCAAATGTTAGTAGCCTGTCATTAGAGAATCACTTGTGTCATCATGGAATGATGATGCCAAACTGTCGAGGCTAGAAGATATCACTTGATATCCCACTGTGAACTGGGAGAATTCAAGTGTTCAAGATGGATGGGAATGAATAAAAAACAAATTATCTACACATTGAATACAGTACAGGTATTAATTAGATATGATACCCTGCTTTCATCTAGTGATGAATCCGTATTAACTTGCAAATTATCTGTCAACCTGTTATGTTTCTCCCTTCATTTCAGATATTATAAGTACTCTCAAAATACCCATTCCACCCAAAGGGCAGGTGGTGCTACCATGTGAGAAGTACCTACTATATGTTATTTCTGAATTTGTCCTGGAAATTTTAAAGTTTGCTTCCAATGTTTGCTAGACCAAATGTCCATTGTTTCTAGCCAAACTTTTTGCCTTTCCCTTCTAGTTCTCTTAATGTTTTTATATTACTCTCTTTGTTAGTAGGCTAGAGACTGACAAATTTCCTAACAGCAGAGAAGTACCCTACCTACATATCATTTCATGAAAACTAAGAAGAAAAAGGAATTGAAACAGGAAATTGAGGATTGATATATTTAAATCTTGTCACAAAAAAAATCAGTTCTACTAACCTTTGGGCATACATTGCAGTGTCAGGATATATTAGCTGTGGTAGGTACCTTTGTCAGCTCCCTAATAGTTGTTGGGTTTTTTTCCCTGCCTGCGGAAAAGTGCTACAGTATAAACTGGGTATACCTAAGATTTTTTTCCTTCTTCAGCAAAGTGTATGATAAGCTTCCTCTTTTTGCTGAAGCTTATCTCAGGATCAAGATTCCCTTAGTGTAGTCATTCTAAGTCTTGCCCTCAGTTTTTCCTAATTTACTCTATATCTCTTGCCTGGCTTTCCCAGTTCCAGATATCCACCCTTTCCATAAATTCTAGATCCATGTAGTTATATTGAGAAGCTAGTAGTTTGGGGAGGAGAAACTTAGAACTTATAGATGTTGGGGCTTGGCCATTTTGCCAAGGAAACCAATAATTTGTATTTTTTTAAAGTCATGGGCAATTCATAATTAGATAAGCATTTCCAAAGTCTAGTACAATTATTTTTGGACCATTATCTTGCTAATCAAAGTAAATAATTCAGGAAAAAATATATTGGGAAACATTTGAAGGGGGTAGGAATATTTAGCCTAGGCAACAGAAGATCTAAAATGTGTACAATTTTCGCATCTATTTAAATGAATATTATTTGGAAAAGGGATTAAATATATTTTATGTAGCATATAAAGCCAGTACAAGCTGTTCTAGTTTACCAATTATGTTTCTAGCTACAGGACCTACTACAATTTCTGGTAGTTGCAGGATAGAATGAAAATTTATTGATTTCTATGAAATACAGAAAATAATTATAATCATTAAATCATAACTGCTTATTTTTTCTAAAATAAAAGTTGGCCCACAGATATAAGGAAGAAAACCATTTTACTGACTTCAAAATCAATACAAAACCTCATTTTCACACAGGGCTTATGCTTAGAGCAAATTATTTCACTTCTCTCTGATCATGAGTGAAAAGCTCTACAACTTGAATGAACAAAATGAAAATTCAGTAAAAGCATTCATGACTGGAGATAAAAAGGTAATTTTTTTTAAATAAAGAATGGAATGGCAGGGGAAGTAAGTGAACAAGCAAACAAACCAAACAACAACAACAACTCCCCCCCCCAAATAATACCCCAAACCCTCCCCTAAACCAAAGAAAACCTGTACCTGTCAGCAACAAGGTTATTTCAAAGCTTTGTTCTAAACTGGCAGATTACATCAAATTTACCCAGGGAAAATAGAGAAAAGCAACCCTTGAAAATGCCATCTTTCCAATTTACAAAGACCCCAAATATAAGAATACAAATTCATCCCTTATAACCCTTGTGTCACATTTCTCATGGTTATCTGGGACTAAAATTCCAACTAATTTTATCTATAGAATTTTCAAGAGAATTGGGAATATCATACCATTATATTATTTTTACAATTCTTCCATTTCTCCTTGTGTAGTTAGTTATTCTTTGTTTAGTTATATCTCAAGTCTTTTATAACCATCACAATTTTAGGAAATAATTTTTTTGTGAATAAAAAATAAACCTTTACTTAAGCAAAGTTTTGGGAATATAAATACAAAAAAATTTATCATTCCTTTCAAATAGTTTACATTCTAACAAAGGAATGCATATAATATATAAAACATATATGTGACATAATGGATATGATATGATATATGATCTAAAATATGACATATAACACAACAAAACATACCATAATGTATATAAAAGGAGTGGTGGCCAGGGAAGGATGCTCTAGTCTAGAGAGCTATTGCTCAATAGGCTAGTTAACCTGAAACTCCAGAAGCAATGGTATTATTAATTTGATTAGTATCCCTAGAGCAAGAGTTAGAGACAGGGTGTGAGAAGGAAGAGGGTATGTGCACAATAGCTAATGGCTAGGTAGTCTCCATGTATAGCTGGATGGAGTGTGAAGGTAAATCCCAACCAGGGATCTGAAACCAGCATCAGGTGAATTTTTAGTCTCCAATGACAATGACTGGACTGTGAGGCATTGGTAACAAATACAGTGGATTGATTTTCCCAGGGACAATGCTCTTGGATTATAGAGGTTCATTTATCCAATTCAAGATATAGAAAATGGAGCTTATTATTTCCTCTTACCCCCATCCCTTTCTTCTCCCCAATTCTCCTATTACTGTTAAAGGTACAGCCATTTTCTTAGTACCTATGCTCATGGTCTCAGTGGCATCCTTGAATCTTTACATGCATGTACATCCAAATAGTCAATCTTTTCATTTTTACCTTCATATCTTGAGTATACATTCCCTTTCATTCACTTTTGTAGCTCCAATCCTTGTTCTGGCTGTCATAATCACATCCCTGAACTACTACAATAGTGAATAGGTTGGTCTTTCTAATTCATCTCCTCCCATTTCATCCCATCCTCCACTTAAATGGTAAAGTGATTTTCCCAAGGAGCAGGTGTAACCATCTCAGCATCTTCCCCAGTACAAGAAAGCACAATGGTTTCCTATTACCTTCAAAATAAATTGCTTTCTTTGGCATTTAAAGGGCTTCATAACCTATTCCTCTTCAATCTTTCTGATTTTTTTTTACCTTATTCATTCTATGTACTCTGTAATCTAGGTATACTGAACTGTTGGATATTTCTCTCACAGAACACTCCATTTCCTGATTCCACACCTTTTCATTGGCTCTTGTCCATTCATAAAATGGTCTTATTTCCCTCACACACCTTTCCTGGATTCCTTAAAGATTCAGCTCATTTCTATCTTCTACAAGAGGCCCTTCCCTGCCCTTTAATGCTAGTGCCTTCTCTCTGAGATTACTTTCTATTTATAACATATATTTTTGTATAGTACATGTTGTTTTTAGCATTGGAGTATGAGCTCCTTTATAGGGAGGGAACTGTGTTATGCTTTTCTTTGTTTCCCCAACATGTCACTATAGTGCCTGGTATGGGCACTGTAGTGAGTTATGAAAAGCTTGTTAAGTTATTGTAAAATAGTATGATACTGATTTCATATATAACATTTGTTCAAAGCAACATGATGAATTAATAGAGGGACAAGCTAAGAAGGAAGAAGTCCTAGTTCAGATCCTGTCCCTTACAAATATGGGCTATATGACCGTGGATGACTTATCTTGTCTTCCAGTGACCTAAGCAACTCTCCTAGACTTCAAATTGCAAAAGAGTTACTAATTGTCTTGTTCAAAAATAGATTTCTCACCAAAAGTTGCCATCAACATTGAAAGCACAAGATTATATTCTTTACTAGAAGCATCTCAAAACATAAATGTCACCTATACTTTGGTTTTCTGAAGTAATTTGCTGTTTTTAATACCTTCAAGATTCTTTCAAACTCCAAGATTCACTTGTTCCATGGTTGTTTTTTTCTAATGACTAACATTTTGTGTTCACACACCATATAAGTTAAGATTTGAATTCACCCTTGAAATAGTAATTTTGTATATCCAAAAGTGCTATGTATTCTCTATCTGATTCCAGGAATACTTGTAGAAATGAAAGTTTTTCTGAAAGATTATAGGAACTCGAATAATAAACTGGAAGGACTTTAAAGGCCACTGAGTTCAACTCCTCTATTGTACAGAAGCTGATTAAAATGCCTTGGCCAATTGAATCAGGTGACCAGTTAGTTAGAGGACCAAACATTTCCTCTAGTGCCCATTAATTTGCAAGAAATCCTCCAAACAGGAATTATGTGCCAACATAGAACAGTTACCAGTTCTACAGAGGAAAAGAAATTAAGAAGTCAGACAAGGTAACAGCTTTATAAATAGACAGTGGAGAAAGCTCATGCACATTTAGAACTCTAACTACTCAGCCTCCACACAATAGCAAGGCACATATACTAAATCATAGGCTTGTGCTTTGGCATGCACTCAGGGATTTTACTTCTGCTGTAGTCTCTGCCAGTGCACTCTATCCCTGTCCTTTCTTCCCCCAGCATCCTGGTGTAACCAACAGCAGACTCCAATTCTGCGCAGCCATATGCATAGTATAGGGAAGTAGTAGGAGGATGACCATGCACTATTTGGAGGTGACCTGTAGTTAATGAATGCCAACATGGGAGAAACTGCTCAGAACACACATTCCAAGAATGAAAAAAGAGGAGACACTGACCCAGCCCACCAAAATATCAGGAAAAGCTTTCAAATGTAGAGGTAATAACATTGGAGTAAGAGGAGTTGATTCTACTTCAGTTGTTAAGTCATTTTTGAGTTGTGTCTGACTCTTCATGCCCTCATTTGGGGTTTCCTATTCAAAGATACTGGAGTGGGTTACCATTTCCATCTCTAGCTCATTTCACAGATGAGAAAACTTAGACAAACAGGGTTAAGTGATTTGCCCATGGTCACAAAGATAGTAAGTGAAACCAGATTTCAACTCAGGAAAATGAGACTTCCTGACTTCAGGCCAAGTGTTCTATCCAATGCACCACCTGGCTCCCCAGGTATAGATGATTCTACACATTCAAGAAAACAAATAGAAGGAAATGGAACAATATATTCTTGAAAGAAAAGGAATTCAAAATGTAACTCAAATGTATAAATTTATAAAATTAAACCTAATAATCAATTAAAAGAGATGTCAATGTCTTTTGATGTATGTCTGCAAAAGAAATGATACATGGACATATTATTTGCTTTGCATACACCCTCAGCAACACAGACAGGTTAAATATATCAAGGGAACATTTTCAGACAAAGGAGAAGCATAAATAGATCTAATTAAAAGAGATAATCAGGGAAATTCAATTTTACAAAACAGAAGCATAGACAAGTAATATAAAAATATTTATAGCAGATTTCTCATTTCTCAGATATATGGAGATCTTAATCCAAATTATAAAAAATAAGAGCTACTCCCCAACTGATAAGTGGTCCAATTATATGAAGAGGTAATTTTTAGAAGAAGATTATCAAAGATTTCTATAATCATATGAAAAAATTATCTGAAAGGCTATTAGAAAAGCACAAAATTAAACAATTCTGAAATACACCTCACATTTATTTATTTATTTATTTATTTATTTATTTATTTATTTATTTATTTATTTATTTATTTATTTTTTGTGGGGCAATGGGGGTTAAGTGACTTGCCCAGGGTCACACAGCTAGTAAGTGTCAAGTGTCTGAGGCTGGCTTTGAACTCAGGTACTCCTGAATCCAGGGCCAGTGCTTTAACCACTGCGCCATCTAGCTGCCCCACACCTCACATTTATAATATTGCCAGTCATTATAGAAAAGCAAAATGACAAATGCTGGAGGAGATGAAGAAAAATAGGGACATTAGTACACTATTGGTAGAGTTGCAAACTGTCCAAATGATTGTGAAGAACAATTTGGAAGTATTCCAAAAGGACTATAAAACTATGCATACCCTTTAATCCAGCAATACCTCTACTAGTTATATATCCCAAATAGATCAAAGCAAAAGGAACTGTATGTATAGAATTATTCATAGTAGCTTTTCTTGTGGTGTTTAAAGAATTGAAAATTGAGGCCATGCTGATCACTTGGGGAATTACTAAAAAAAATTGTGGGATATGATTGTGACACAATACTATTATGATATTTGAAATGACAAGGAGAGTGGTTTCAGAAAAAAAAAAACCTGGGAAGACCTATAAGAATTGATGCAGATTGAAGTCAGAAGAGCCAAAAGAACATTGTACACAGTTAACAGCACTTTTCTAAAGATGATCAACTGTGAAGGACTTAGCTACTTTGATCAATAAAATGATCCAAGACAATTCCAAAGCATTTATTATGAAAAATTCTATCCACATCCAAAGAGCAAGAGCTGCTGAATTCAGAGTGAAAACTGAAATATATTTTTTCACTTTATTTTTCTTATTTTTATTTGTGACAAGTAATATGAAAATGTTTGCATGATATCACATATATAAGTGGTATCATATTGCTTTCTTAATATGTCAGGGAGAAAATGGAGGGATAAAGAGAAATGAACAGAAAATTTTAAAAATATATTAATAAATAATAATTTTAGAGTTCTTAAAAAATGTCATCAGCAACAAAAGTAAAGCAAAAAAGTCACTAGAGCCAATTAAAAAGAAGAAAAAAAAAACCCAAATTAAGATAAACATGGGGTTACAAACTAACATCAGTAGAAGGACTGTTAAAAACATTTTTCTCCCAAAAATATTAAAGGAGAAAATTATGAAAGTGGAATTTAAATAAACAGGAGAAATGAAAATGAAACCCCCATAGACTAAATTCTATAAATCTCCCTACAAGTGAACAATATATTTTAGGAGACAAAAATCACTAAAGTATAAGCTACGTAAAAAGGAGAAAAAGGACAATATGTCACATACCTTACTCAAATCCATGATAATAACCAAGGGAAAGAAATTCTTGTAATCTCTCAGGAAGAAGAGAGAATTAAAGAAAATGAATAAGGTGGCAAAGGGAGGGACTTAAACATGAGGAAATAAAGATAACTCAGTGGTGAGAGAGGGTTCCTTTGAAGAGCACTCCTAAGGGAAGAGAGATATATTCTATAATGGGAGAAGAGAACCTTAAAATGAAGATAACCTCTAGGGATTTGTTGCATGAGACAACTCTGTGGGAGTGTTGTGCTTCCATTCACAGAATCCCACCACAGGAGGAGTGGAATCAGAACTCTGGGTGAGTAACAGCATCCAGATGCATGGAAGGATATGGATCCAGAAAAGATATGGTGTAGCAAATGAGAAATAATTCGATAATGGAAAGAACAGGAAATTGAATTGGACAAAATGTTTTGGAACATGGAAATTTCTACCATGGGGCCTTACTTCTGTCCAAATTGCCTTCCTCAGGATTTGATATTCTTAAAAAATGCTGCAAGACACCCCTCCCCACAAATGTGAGAAGACAAGATCCAAACTGTAATACTATAGGTATTTTCTAGAACAGGAAAACAAGCTGGATCTATTAGAAGCTTTAACACAATGAGGAACATTGAGATACTAAAGGGTTTTTTTTTAAGTATAAAGAACAAAGAATAAAATACTAGAATAGAAATAAATGAAAGAAAAAAGGGCAATGGACTCAAATAATTATGAAAAGGAGGAAAGGCAAAGCAACAAGTTAAGGAAAACTACAAACTAGAGTTAGCTTGAAGAAAATTGAAAATAAACAAAGAGATAATACTATGTTTACATTAGAAGAAAAATTTTGAATAATCTTAATTTGAAAAAGATTAGAGATAAATGGAAGAAAATACAAAGCTCATTTTCATAATTTCAACTTCTTCAATTAACCTTGGAAATTTATATTTTAGTAAATATTTATCCATTTCATTTAGATTGTCAAATTTATTGGCATACAGTTGGCAAAAATAGTTCATAATTATTGCTTTAATTTCTATTTCATTGGTGGTGAAATCCCCCTTTTTATTTTTGATACTGGTAATTTGGTTTTCCTTTCTTTTTTTTAAATCAAATTAACCAATGGTTTATCTATTTTATTGTTTTTTTTTCATAAAACCAGCTATTAATTTTATTGATTAATTCTATAGTTTTCTTGCTTTCAATTTTATTAATTTCTCCTTTAATTTTCAGGATTTTTAATTTAGTATTTAATTGGGGAGTTTAATTTGTTCTTTTTTAATCTTTTTAAGTTTCATGCCCAATTCATTGAACTCCTCTTTCTCTTTTTTTAGTCATGTAAGCATTTAGAGATATAAAATTTCCCTAAGCATTGCTTTGGCTGCATCCCATAGGTTTTGGTATGTTGTCTTATTATTGGCATTCTCTTGGATGAAGTTATTGATTATTTCTATTATTTGTTGTTTGACTCACTCATCATTTAGAATGACATTATTTAGTTTCCAATTAATTTTTAGTCTACCTTGACATGGCTCTTTATAACATGTAATTTTTATTGCATCATGATTTGAGAAGGATGCATTTACTATTTCTGCCTTTCTACATTTGACCATAAGGCTTTTGTGCCCTAACACATAGTCAATATTTGAATATGTGCCATGTACAGCTGAGAAAAAGGTATATGCCTTTCTATCCCCATTCAATTTCCCCCAGACTTTTCTAACATTCTATTCACCTCTTTTACTTCTTTCTTGTTTTTTATGGCTAGATTTATCTAATTCTGAGAGGGGAAGTTTCAGATACCCAACTAATATAGTTTTCCTGTCTATTTCCTCTTGTAACTCATTTAACTTCTCTAAGAATTTGGATGGTATACCACTTGTTACATACATGTTTAGTATTGATATTACTTCATTATCTATGGTACATTTCAGCAAGATATAGTTTCCTTCCTTATCTCTTTTTATTAGATTTTTTTGCCTTTGCTTTTCTGAGATAAAGATTGCTACCCCTGCTTTTTTTACTTCACCTGAAGCATAAAATATTCTGCTCATACGTTTTACCTTTACCCTGTGTGTATCTCTCTGCTTCAAATGTTTTTCTGGCAAACAGCATATTGCAGGATTCTGGTTTTTAATCCACTCTGCTATTTGCTTCCATTTTATGGCAGAGATCATCCCATTTACATTCACAGTTATTATTACTAACTGTCTATTTACCTCCATTCTATTTACCCCCTTTATACTTCCCCCCTTCTTTCACCCTATTCCTCCTCACAGTTTTGCTTCTTATTCCTGCCTCCCCCAATCTGCCCTCGATTTTTATCACCCCCTCCCTTTTCTTTACCCTTTTCTCCTTTGCTTTTGCCCTCCTTTCTATCAGTCCCCCCTTCCCCTTCTTCTCTTACTTCCCTAAGGAATAAGCTAAGTATCTTTATCCAAATGCTTGGCTGTGGCCTAGAGCTTCCTGTTGACTTCCTCCGATCCCCTCAAAGCTGTGCTGCTCTGAGGTGTGCTGTGCTCCCCCCTTGTCTTAGTGAGACCAACTTTTCCTGAAGTCTTCCAAATTATCTTAAGGTGGAAGATTGTAGGTTCCGTAGTTTCATAATCCATTTAGAAGCTTGCTTAAATGTTGTTTTTGAGGGAAACTTGAGAGAGCTCACGCAACTTCCTGGCTTCTCTCCACCATCTTGGCTCTGCTACTCATTAATTTTTTTTTTTATTGAATGAATGGATGCATTCCTTAAAGTCCTCTATGTTTCTATTATTTTATTATTTTAGAATTCTAAAAGCATATTAATCTACCATTTTTGTGATCAAATTTTACAAGGTAGATTTTATAAGCTGTCACTATTTTTCATTCATTTCTAAACTATCACCAACTAATACATCAACAACATTTAGTAAAAGTATATGTCATTCTATGTACACACACCTTTTTTCTGGTTCAATGCAATTATAATAAAGCTTAGCTTCATTATCATTTCTAATCCATAAACTTATTCATTACATTGAAAAGTAACAATTTAATCTCTAAGAAAGGGGGGGGAGCCCTAAAAATTCTTGATGCCATTTGTATGTAGCATACTCCTATTTGAGAGCTCAGAGACAAATGCTTCTCTATGAAAGACATGTACTTTAAATTGTTACAAATAGTTCTATCAGGATTCCAAGGTTATTTTCTCAAGAGGAGGCAAAATACTTTTATCCTTTTAGTGACTACTTAATATTTTCACAGAGGGTTATTATGCTTATCATAGGTAATACATAGCTAGGTTCTTATAGAATGCAAAATTTGTGAGAGAGATGTATTTGTCAAACACTATGTATGCACTCTATGGTTTCTTAAACAGGATTACCTTTGAGGATGTCCAGCAGACATAGGATAATTAATAAACTCCTTGCTACTAGTCAAAATGATATCCTGCTGATACCATCTGGATGTCTGCTGGAATCTAGTTGAGCCCCACTGATGGGAGCTAGACTTGAGCTAGTGATTAGCTTCTAACATAGCAGTGCTTAAATAAAAGGTGAATAATCACTAGGGTAGGTTTCCAGTGGGTTTATGTTTTAATTCTTTGTTAGGATAGGGACCAGGATGATAAAGCCTGAGGACATAAGTAATAATTTTAAAAACTTCATTAACATTAAGATAAGCTTTTGAAACTCTTCTATTTGATCAAATAAACAGCCATTCTTACCATTGCCTTCCTCATTCGGCATAGACTGCAGTCCTATATAATTTCATCAATTTAAATCCACAGGCATAGGGTCATTTATGCAATCATTTGGTCTTTTGTTTCCTAGGTAACAGCCTAGTCAAGAGATGAAATATGGCCACCCACTTCCTTAGCCCCTATTATTTGTTCGTAGTTTAATTCTTATAATTCATAAGTTTCTCTCCTTGGTGCTTAGACTCTCATGTGGGTTTATAGTAGTTGTTGAATAGAATATGCATTTACTCTTTGAAGCATACCTAAAATAGAACTTTAACAGTGATTTGAAAGTTAAAAAAACTCCTGGCAAATGATCACCATGAAGAATTCCTACAAGTTTTAGCTATCACCTTCACTTATATTTCTGAATTTTTCTTCTGGCATCTTGAATGATATGCATTTATTTATGCAGTAAAAATGTGAATCAAAAACCTTGGCTAAATGGTATCAGGAGAAAGTTCCTTAGCTATGGATTGAGCAGTAACAAATGATTATTAATATTTCAGATGGATTAAAACCATATAAAGAGGAGTCCAGATGGCAGGGAGAAGCCAGGAAGTTGCCTGAGCTTCCCCGTGTCTCCCTCAAAAACAATATTAAATCAAGCTTCTAAACAGATTCTAGAACTACAGAACCTACAAAAAAACCAAAGAGATGCAGTCTTCCTACTTGAGATAATTTAGAGGACTCCAGGAAAGGTCTGTCTCACCTGAGTGAAAGGGGAGGGTGGCTCAGCACAGCTTGGCTTGGCTCTGCTAGGCTTAACTGGCAACTCAACATAGCTACAGCCTGACACAGCTGAGAGTGGGGCAGCTCAGAGCTGTAAGAAGCTAGCAACAGTGCCCCAGAAGTAGACTTCAAGTTTATCAGTTAAAAAATAGGCTACAAAATGAGTAAGAAACCAAAAAAGGACCCTTACCATTAACAACTTCTATATTTTGTGATGAAATAATGGGATTTAGCAGATACTCAAAGACCTACCTGGAGATTAATCTATACTGATTGAATCAAGTGAGTGTGATTGACTGCTGATTAAGCCTACTTCAAGCTAACTGAATTGTAATCACACCTGGCTATCCCTTAAGAAGGTATTGTTCTCAGAAACTAGACTGTGAACTCAACTTGAGAACACATTCAAAACCAATGGATTTGGATGACACCAACCAATCAGCTTGAGGCAGTGTGTAAGGACCACCTCTGTTCCAGATCTATAAAAAGCTTCCACAATCAGCTTGCTGAAGAGTTTCTGATTAAAGCAGGCTCGTGGAGGAGGACTTGAGGAAGAACCCAACCAGGTTGGCACTCTAGGCTAGGTGGGACTTCTTTTTCTTAACTTTTTGAACTCCTTGTAAATATCTGTATGCTTTAATAAATGTTTAATGCCCAAAGACTGGTACTGAAGCTTTCTAATTTAAGGCAACCACAATTTAGATTTTAAACATCACAAGTGAAAGGGAAGACCAAAACTCAAACTCAGATGAGTTTGTCAAAATGCTTAAAAGTGAAGACTCAAGTGGGAAAAGCATCTTGTCTCTAGACCAAAAAAACTTTATTTGAAGAGTTCAAAAAGGCTTTTAAAAACCAAATAAGAGGGGCAGCTAGATGGCGCATTGGTTAAAGCACCAGCCCTGGATTCAGGAGTACCTGAGTTCAAATCCGGCCTCAGACACTTAACACTTACTAGCTGTGTGACCCTGGGCAAGTCACTTAACCCCCATTGCCCTGCAAAAAAAAACAAACCAAAACAAAACAAAACACAACAAATAAGAGAGGTAGAAGAAAAAATGGAAAGAGAAATGAGAGTTATACTGGAAAAAGAAGCACAAAAAAATGACTGAGGAAAACAATTCCTTAAAAAATACAGTTGGTCAAATGAGAGAAAAATTGGCCAAATGGGAGAAAAGAATGCCCAAATGGAAGGAAAAAATGAACTAATGGGAGAAAAATTGGCCAAATGGAAAAAGAGGTAAAAATGCTTGAGGAAAATAATGCTTAAAAATTAAAATTGGCCAGATGGAAGCTAATAACTCCATGAGACACCAAGAATCTGTCAAGCAGAATCAAAAGACTGAAAAAATAGAAGAAAATGTGAAATACCCCATTAGAAAAATAACTGACCTGGAAAACAAATCCAGAAGAGATAATCTAAGAATTATTGGAATACCTGAAAGCCATGACCAAGAAAAGAGTCTGGACAGCATATTCCAGGAAATTACCAAGGAGAACTGCCCTGAAATTATAGAATCAGAGGATAAAATCATCATTGAAAGAATCCACTGATCACCTCCTAAAAGAGACACCAAAGGAAAACTTCAAGGAATATTGTAAGCCAAACTCCAGACATTGTCAGTGAAGAAGAAAATACTCCAAGAAGCCTGAAAGAAACAATTAAAAAATCATGGAACCACAGTCAGGATTGCACGGACCTGGCAGCTTCAACAATAAAGATCACAGGGGTTGGAATATGATATTCCAGAGGGCAAGGAGCTTAGATTACAACAATACTCAACTACTAGCAAAACTGAGCATTCTCTTTCAGGGCGAGAAGATGGACATTCAAAGGTTCATGTGATAGTTTCTTGCACATAGAGACAACATGGAAATATTTGTAGAAAGTAGGGAAGCAGATAGCAAGACATGGATGAATAGTAAGAGTAGGCAAGATAGACAAGGTAATTTGATGGAGAAAATGAGATGGCACAGGATTACTTGGGGATTTAAAGGGTCTTTTGTTGGCAAAGTGAATCATATCTTCATCAGAGCATGAGGTAAAGGAAGAATAGTGACAGGAAATATTTGAGTGATGTGACATGAGAAAGAGGGGGGAGCACTCTACAAATAGCTTCATTTTTCCCCAGTGAAATTTGGGTCAGGGTTTTCAGCTGAGTGTATACAGGGAAAAGAAAATGTAGGACATTTTAGGAGGGATGAAAAGATCTAGAAGAGCATGGTGGTGAATAAGTTAGTGAATTGATTAGGGAGATATAAAATTATTGCTTTGCCTTAGTGAGGGGCCCATTGGATTTATGTAATATAAACTTGTAATAAACCCAGCCAGCAGAGTCTAATCATTTACTTCAGCTATATTCAACAACACCAGAGAAGTTAGCCAATGGAGGGATAATACAAGTCTCTTCCCCTCCATCACCTATAGGGTTAACTAAACCTCGGTACTATCCCCTTGGTATTCTGGATGCCATTGTTGCTGTGTGGTCTAAATTCTGTTTGGGGTGACTAAATATCCCTGTCTGTTTTTTATTCAATTACCCTGGCATGGGAAACTAGTTTATTTCCATATGGGCATTCTGGGGTCATAGCATATAAGTTGGGGACTTTAAGGCATAAAAAGTAGGCTAATAAAGTTATGTGACTGGAGAATATTGAGGGATTATAGATTTAACACTGGAAGGGACCTTCTAGGTCATGGAATCCAATTCCCCCCTGCCCAAGGGGATTTTATAAGTATGGAAGGAGGTTGCAAGAGTAGTTGTGGATCACTTAATCATAACAATGATATTCTCCCTGAAAACTATACCCAGTAGGATATAAGCAATGATAAACAGTGACCACTAATAAATTGAAGACTGGAGTAATGATAAGTCATATGATACCGAAGAAATTCTACTGACAGGAGAAAATAATAAATTGTTCCTGAAGACAATAGAGAAAATCATAAATTACCTAAGAGATACTGGATTGGTGCAGATGACTAATATTATAGTCACAATGGAGGAAATTTCTGGCTTTTATGTAGTTGTTGCTATGTCTAAAGCCAAGTGGCCCTCCATAAACATAAAAAAAAAACTATTACAAATGGCCTATGAATATTTTAATCAATAACTGAACAAACATTCCTTGAGCATCTACTATATATTAGGTACTATAGTAGGAGACAGAGATCTATAGACAAAAATAAAATGTTCTTCATTGTATCAACACATACATATTTTTGTTGGACATATATGAAAAGAAACTCTGAAAAGTGGGTATTTACTCTTTGGAGTATGTTCAGTATGAATACAAGTACCTAAATTTCTTAAAGTCTTTGGGGAAAGGATAGACCTTAGGCCTGTCTCTTCTTGAATTATAATAAACTATAATGAACTGATGTCCACAATGGAAGCAATGACTACTAGTGCTAATACATTTCTATAACTGATTGTGCTAGGCAATATCAATAGGAAAGGGGTAAATAAGCATTATTTTTTTTTAATGTTTGTTACTTTATTTTTGTTTTGTTTTCTTTGGATTTCGTTGGTGAGACAGTTGGGGTTAAGTGACTTGCCCAGGGTCACACAGCTAGTAAGTGTTAAGTGTCTGAGGACAAATTTGAACTCAGGTCCTCCTGACTCCAGGGCCATTGCTCTATCCACTGCACCACCTAGCTGCCCCTTAGCATTATTTTTTGATAATCATAAATCTCTTCAATTTGAGGAGAGTTACCATTATCACCAAGTAAGCCATAATTCTCACTATCATAACAAAAGTAGTTGCTAAAAACAATAATAGTTAGCATTGACATAGTACATTATGGATTGTATAGTGCTTAAAAGATATCCTGACAACAACCCGGGGGGTAGGTGCTATTGTTAGTCTCAGTTTCCAGATGAAGAACTTAAGTCAGACAGAGGCCAACTAACTTTCCCAGGGTGACATACCTGGGAAGTGCCTGAGACTGGATTTGAACTGAGGTTTTCCTGCTTCCTGGCTCAACTCATCATCTAAATACCCTTCCATAGATCTTTGAAATCAATTTTGTGTAGCCTAACAACCACAAAAGCCAAAACAAGAGGAATATATAAACCATATGTTGAAGGATGACCACATAATAAAGCAAGGACAGGTGAAATGTTATTTCATATGATGATATCCATGTTTTCTAATTCAATCTTATTATTAGAAAGAATACCATGAATATCACTAGCTCATTTGTGAGTGATAAAAAGGTTAGCGACATTTGGAAACTCAAAGGTAAATAATATTATTACATACTGTATCATAGTGTACCTTAGTATATTCACATTTATAATGGGCATTTGCTCAAGGGAACCATAAAGGTCTTTTAGTATTAGTACCTATTTTTTTGATGAAGACTCTGTGGTCCAGAGAGATTAAGGAACTTGTCTGAGAACAAATGGTCAATAAGTAGCAGAACAAATATTCAAACACAGGTCTTCTGATTGCCAGGCCAGTGGTTTTCCCATTATGCCATTTCTCAAGCTATATTTCAATTATCTTGAGTATAAAATTTAAGGTATGCCATTCTTTTTTTCCTAATATATCTAACATAGTATGGGGCAATGTACTTGTTGATTGATAAAATATACACCTATGTAATTAAACACTTACAAAATATGTAAAAGTATCTTCTGGTAGGAGTAATCATCACTTTCCTTATAATTATTCATTTCATTTAAAGTTTATTTCCAAATTAAAGGGGAAATGATTTTTAAAAGCTGCTTTCCATTTATTTTCATACTTCAAATTACTACTTGGTATTTGATTAAATTCTTTGAAGGCAGCACATAACCTTAAAATAATTTTTGGTGTCTTTGTAAAACCAGGCAAGGAGAAAGACTCCACTGTTTTCTTACCTTGGATCTTCCACTTTACTAAGAGCCAATCTGTTTTGCAAACTCCTTTCAACCAAAGACACTCAAGCCAGTGCGGTGACTGTGCTTAAAGGTGCTGTTTATGGAGTATCATAACATCAACAGTCCTGTATATCCTCAATCCATTGCTAGTAAAAGTCCAAATGATTCATGGACAGAGTACTCAGTCTTGAATTCTTTGAGCATCCATATCCACCTCCACAAACATTGTAGAACTTCTATGAAATAGTTTTAAAATAAAAATTGAAAATGATTATGACTGTTTTTTTCCTTGATAAACATAATGAAGCTCATGCAATGAAGCAGTTTGCCTAATGATTCTTGAAAGTGCCACCTATTAAGAACGGTAGGTAATTAACATTCTGGCACTATATTTTTTCATGTTCTTAGAGCAGAAATTATTCCTTACTTACTGCTTTAATTGTCGTATCTGAGAATTTCACCTCCAAAGAATGTTAAAATGTTGTGGCAGCTATAAACATTGACTAGATATTTTTGTCATACGGCGAGAAAAAAAATGTTATACTAACAATATGATTGCACAATAATTCTCCATTCTTGTCCCCCATGAGAAGACTGATAGACAGATTGTTTGCAATGTCCCTGTATTATTTCTCTTTCTATATAACAATAATATAATGTTTATCTGCCTGTGAAGCCCTATGGTTCTACTTAGAAATTGAAAGCATTTCAATTTACTAATTGTTTCTCTCCATGAATGGAACCTAGTTTGGCTTCAGAAACCAACCATATTTCATTTTCAGGAAGATTTCTTCTGGCATGTTTGACAGGTTATATTTCAGGAAAGATCATGAAATAGAAGACTTAGTAATATAAAATACAATTAAAAGAATAAGTTTGCAATATATTGGGGAAGATACATAAGTGAAAAACCAATCCTTGGAGATTACTGTGTAGCTTCTTCTAAAGTTCCTTCCCTTCCCTTCCCTTCCCTTTCCCTCTCCCTTCCCTTCCCTTTCCCTTCCTTCACTTCCCTTCCCTTCCCTGTCCTTCCCTTCCCTTCCCCTTCCCTTCCTTCCCTTCCCTTCCCTTCCCTTCCCTTCCCTTCCCTTCCCTTCCCTTCCCTTCCATTTTTCCTTAAGTGAAGGGAAACATCAGATGGTGCTGCTTATAAAATACCTTTACTCAATAACAAACTATGTTCAAAAGTAATGTTTGGTGTTGACTACAAGGATGTCTGGTGCTTGTGTATAATAGAAAATTTAAATAATTGAGACTTTTGCTCTGACTTTTTCTCATCTGGCTACTTCATCAGATTTAATTTTTTTTTTTTTTTAGTGAGGCAATTGGGGTTAAGTGACTTGCCCAGGGTCACACAGCTAGTTAAGTGTCAAGTGTCTCGAGGCCGGATTGAACTCAGGTACTCCTGATTCCAGGGCCCAGTGCTCTATCCACTGCGCCATCTAGCTGCCCCATCAGATTTAATTTTGAGATCTCCAAGACTTATTGTAAAATTATAAAATCATACTTGAAGCCTCTTTAGATAAAGTTTCCCTTCATTTAATTTCCCTTCAGGTGGATTACCTGAGGAAAATCTACACTCTACAGTCACCCCAAGTCCTGTGCACAATGGATTGGAGGTTGTTCATTGAGACTGTCTCTGCTAGCAGCTTTCATGTCCTCATCCTTGTGAATAATAATACAAGTATATTATAACTGTCTCCGTGTGCCAGTGTCCTTCATCTGGACTCTTCTGCCCTATAATTTGTCATCAGTTCTAACCTCTTATCCAAAATAGGAATGTTTCTATATCTTATCAGTGTAGAATGTAAAATAATCATAAATGGATGGATGTGTACAGTCATCCATATATGCATAAATGCATTCATGCACATGTATATGTGAGTCTGAATAAAACAGCTATGTATTTTATAAGTGTTTATACCTATACTTAAAAACATATAGGCAATGAGCTCCATGTCTCAATAGCTCTCATAATAATAAAGTCCATATTTACATTCATTCAAAATTTGTTTCTGCGTTACTGTTATCCATTGTTCCTAGATTGGCCTCCTGGATATATAAAGGATAATTTGAATCCACTTTTGCCATGGTGATCTCTCTAATGTCTATTTGCTATTGCTTATATTTTTTTAGCTAGGCTAAGAATTTGACTTTACATTTTCTACCATTCTGTTTTATTGCTCTGGATGTGCTGTTAATTCGTCAATGCCCCTTTTCAGCTATGGTACTTAGCAATGAATATGGTACCTCAGAACACGCGCCTAAGAAACACACAGAGTTAAGAAAGGACTATTAGCTTTCTTGTTCTGTACGTGTACTTGTATTAATGCTGACTAAGACTTCATTTGCTTTTATCTTTAAAGTGTTGTCATACTATTGTCTTATATTGGAGTTTCTGTACAATTAAAACTTTCAGATTTTTTCTTCTATTAAAATTGGATACTAATCCAAATATGCCTTATTTTATCCTTTAATCTAAGAACAAAATGTATTTTTGTTTTTTTATATTTTACATTATTTCTGATTTGCTATTCTACTCTATTTTTTTAAGTGAGGCAATTGGGGGGTTAAGTGACTTGCCAGGGTCACACAGCTAGTAAGTGTTAAGTGTCTGAGGCTGGATCTGAACTCAGGTACTCCTGAATCCAGGCTGGTACTCTATCCACTGCGCCATCTAGCTGCCCCTTGAGTTCTATTCTAATGCTAGATCTGTGATTCTTCGTGGTTCCTCTTTGGCCTAATAAATCCATCATAGAAACTCACCAAAAACTACTTCTATGGCTTTCTAATTGGTTTCCCTGCCTGGGGGAATTTTCATTTAGGTGAATGTAAAGATACATGGGAGGGATCAGGAAAGGCCTAAAGGAGAAGGTTGTGCTTGACAGAAGGCATGAATGAAACCAAGGATTATAAAATATGGAGATTTTAGAAAGAAGTATACTTAGGAATGAGGGTCTTGTTAGTCCCTTCAATTTTTTTTTTTCAAAAAGGACAATGCGATCACAGGTTATTTTTTTGTTTTGTTTTGTTTTGTTTTTGGTGGGGCAGTGGGGGTTAAGTGGACTCTTGCCCAGGGTCACACAGCTAGTAAATGTCAAGTGTCTGAGGCCGGATTTGAACTCAGGTACTCCTGAATCTAGGGCCGGGGCTGCTTTATGCAATGTGCTACCTAGCTGCCCACAGGTGATATTTGACTTTCAAGTGAATTGGATTTTAGTGAGGCAAAATTTTGTAAAGTCTTCAGCTCCACTCTCTTTTTCTGAGTCATCAAAGTCCAGTTCGTGGACAAAAGTCAAGATGACTGGTAATGGGCCAGGAGTCAATGATGATCTTGATGTCTTTGATGCCTGACCAACCTCTTAGCACTCCTCAATGCCTGCTTACAGTTACCTTCATGGCAATTAGAACAAATCAGGAAAAGTATTTACAAGCTTGGGGTAGATATCCTCCTAACTCAGGAAAACAGGTTTGAGGGCTGTCAGTCACCTTCAACCAGGTTTAACTTGTCTGGGGATGACAATTGATTGGGGTGGTGGCCACTACACATGTTATAGCTTCTTGGAGCTAAAGTAAGAATTGAATGGAAGGTGGACACCAAAGGTGGCATGGGCAACCCTAATTAAGGCTCAGCAAGCCCTCACACCATGGGTACTAGTCTTCCTTGAATATCCCATACACCCCAAGGAAGGAGGGAAGGCCTAAAAAAGAGCATGTGGAGAGAGATGGGATCTGCTATGCATTGTACCAGGATGTGACCTATAGAATATGAGATGTGGAATGCTATTAACAATAGACAAATTTTTTAAAAAATATATCATTTTATTGACATGGGGAATGATCATAATTCCCTATAATCTGACTACTTTAATCTTTTCATTATGTTGTAGTGGATGTTACCAGGTGTTTAAGTTATACTCAGAGCAGATGCAGGCAAGAATTAAATAGGTACCCTTTGTCACAACAAGGGCATATCTCAGTATGTCCCTTTTGGTGATGAATATCCTGTCATTTAACACCACTTGGTCACAAGTAGGCCAAGTGATTATTCGATTTTAGAAAAAATGTCATGCTGAGGGAATGTTTTAAAAATGAAGTCACTTCTAAGTTATGAGAGCCCAACTTATTTTAATCATCTAAAACTCAGAATGTTTCAGAATGTTTATTTCAGGAATTAGAAGAGAAAAATGGTTGTAAGCAAAATTATACTTGATAAACTGACAAAACTATTCTAATTTTTCCTGAACCCATTTTTCTTATACAAATTTGTAACCAACTTTATTGAAATAAATAATATAATTCAAAATTGTTATTAATATTTATAATATTCAAGTTTTATACTGGTAGCAGGATGTGACCCCCAATAGCTAATACAGTGTTTCCCAGAGGAGAAGAGGACCGCTGCCAAGAAAAACACAACCCCCCCCAAAAAAAAACCCCACAAAAACACCAGAGTATTCAATAGTTTGCCACCAAATCTTGACCA
Source organism: Dromiciops gliroides (assembly GCF_019393635.1). Taxonomy (NCBI): domain Eukaryota; kingdom Metazoa; phylum Chordata; class Mammalia; order Microbiotheria; family Microbiotheriidae; genus Dromiciops; species Dromiciops gliroides. Next base: position 86,238,427 of record NC_057864.1, read on the forward strand.
AACAAGGTGCTTTGAGTATCAATCCCCCAGGTGAATATCTTAGGAGTTAATGGTAACTGTAACCTTATTTATGCTGTTGTTGGTTTACACATTGTATAACTATCGATTTTGGGGGTTTTAAGCCTTTCTTTGTGGAGGGGAAAATAAATGTTTGTCTTATGCTCCACCTTCTATATAAATTGATTACCATTCCAGAAGGGACCTAATAGACCCTTATGGGAAGAACATGAGCTATACCTGAGCTTTAAGTGATTTCCTCTGAGGTTCTGGGATGGGTACATAAATTTCAAGAGGTAATAATATTTAAAAGTTCTAACCTTCTCTTTGGAGGCAAATGCTTCACAAGGACTGAACTCAGTTCATTTGAACCTAGAGAAACATCTACTCAGTATTAGAGAAATCCTCAGTCTACTTAGTGTGAACTTTGTAAAGCCATGATTTCTCTGGATCTCTGGTATTTTCATCTACCTTGCTATGTGAGATTGTTATCCTGCATGATCTTTAAGACTTCTATTTTTGAATTCCTATCATATTTTTATGTGGAACCAATCTATATGACAAATTTGGATCCATAATTCCAAGTGAAGCAGTGTGATGGCTGTTCTCCAAAGAGGAGGGTATGCATTGAAAAGCTGAATGCTTGACACTTTATACAAAGAAGGAAGTACTGTGGGAAATCATGTACATGAACTTTCTGCCGCCTGGTCAGGACCATAACAGTCACAATACAAGATGTTTTGTAATAGGAGTAAATGGCACATTAAGCCAGAATGATTGCCATGATTTGCATAGCTTCCTCGTGTTTTCTGCCTTGTCCTTTTACAGCTTTGGTTCCTGTGAAAGAAAAAAATTAAATGCATGAACTTGATTTTTATCTCATTTTTATTCTGTTAGATAAGGTGACTCTAGAGATTTCCATTGTTATGTTCATTACTTTAATAAGTACTTTCATACTTCCAAGTTTCTCTGCACAACTCCCTTTAGAATCTTCAATTCATAGGAAACTTTCTGCTTTTACATAAGTGAGCTCAAAGAAAGAGTTCTATTTCTTCCTCTTGATTCATTCTGTTGAGATAACATTATTGAAGGCACCTTTCATTTTTATAAGCCCCCATTTGAAGTTTGTTGGCAGTGCTGTTTGATCAATATCAATCTTGCCTGATTGTTAGATTTATTTTTAAATTTTAATTTAATGATTTCATTAAAAAAATTATTTCCATTTCCATCCCACCTTTCATCTCCTTTTAATTTTCAAGGATCCTGTTGTTTGGATAAGATTTTGTAGTTCTTCTGCTAAGCTGTTAATTCTCTTTCCAATTCTCCTCTATAGTTCTAAATTATTTCCTAATCTTTCTTTTCCGGGCACTCATTTAATTTATAAAATTACTTAGACTCTCTTTTATAATTTCTTGCTTTATCTTTTCCAAAAATACTAGTTGTCCTTATGTCAAAGCAATGCATTTCTTTGAGGCTTTGATTGCAGATGGTTTGGAGTAACTCCCTTCCTTTGGGTTTGTGTCTCAGACAGCCTCGTTACCCTGATACCTCTTTAATGTGGGATTATATACTGATCTTCCAGTTTTACTGTCTGAATTGAGACTTGTGTTAGGGTTAGGCTTTGTGTACCTTTGGAAAAAAATACTTTATATTATTCTTTGACCTTTATTCTCTTGGATTCAACTTGTTGCTTTCTCTGCACATTGAGATTCTGATTTTAAGTGTATGATGGGCAGTTAAGAGTGGGACAGAAATGCAAGAACCTTCTGATCAAGTATAAATATGATTACTACCCCCTTCCTCTGATATTTGTAAGTCCTGGACTTTAGCTGGGGTCTGAGCAACACAAACTATGAGCTCTACCTCTATTAGAGCTACTACCTCTAGGCTAGTACCTCTAGTACTAGACCCTTTCAGTTAGCTGGTAGGCTCCACAGATCAGTGCTCCAAGCTTCCATGTCATCTCCCATTCCTGACCACATCACAGCATTGCTATCGTTGATTGGACTGTAGTCTATGTCTGAGACCCAGTTCTGTACTTAAAGACTTATAGGCACAGCGTACTTCTATCCCAACTTCTTCCTAGTCTACAGCCTTGGATTTCTGATTTCCATTTCTGTTATTATTAGCATTTTTTGATAAGATTGTTAAATGTTTATAATTACTGTGAGAGCTGTTTTTTGCATATAATCTGACAACTTTTCTATTGGGGAATTGTGTATATGTGTAGTTTTGGAGAGCAATTTAGCATTAAGCAAGTAATGTGACTAGAGTCAGAATATCTTCTTTTTGGTAACCATCCATATTTTAGGCGTAGGGACTACATCACAAAAAAAGTATCTGGGAGAGTTCTTTACTCTTTAAAATTCAGTAAGACCTTCCTGAGAATCTGTCAGAATTAGATTTTACCCCCTCCCCCAAATTTGGCTGTATTTTCATATTTATTTCTATTTACCTTTCTGAGATGGATTATTTAAAGTGTCTATTAGGTTCGCCTGTGACTTTTTCGTATATTTTGAAGGTATTTTCTAGTATGTGTTCCCAGTTTTTTTTGCATATAACTATACATGATAGATTCTGATGATTTATTTTTTGTTTCTTCTGTTTTTATTAGTGAATTTTTCTCCTTAATGTGCTATGTTTTTCTTTTGATTTATTGCACTTTTTCTTTTGAAATCAAACTGGGTAAAGTTTGTCACCTATATTCCAAGAACTAAATTTTAGTTTTATTTAACATTTTTAGTCTTTATTTGGATTCCAGTTTCTTTCCCCATAAACTTTTCAAAATCTCCTCTTTTGTACTTATTTTCATTTTTTTAATATTTTGGAACTTGCTAATTACTAAATTTATATTCAAGTCATTAATTTTTTTTTCTATTTTGTTAATGTATGTTTTGGAGGATATAAACTTCCCTTAAAGACTACTTTAATGTGCCTAACGAAGTTTAATTTTTTTATAATTTTATTTACAGAATTATTGTTTCTATGATTTATTCTTTGATAGATTGTTTAGAATTTCATTATTAAATCTCCATTTGGGTCTGTGTCCTTTTATTTATTACTATTTTGTGTCATGATCTTTTTACTATTTCTACTTTTACTTAACATTTAATATTTCTTCCTTTTTACATCAATTTTCCTTTGATCATTTATTTTGTATGATGTCTTTACACCCTTAGAAAAAGAATCCCAGAATTTTTCCTGCTGTGTGTTTTCATTCTTGCTTCCTCATGGACCATGATGCCAGCTCAGGTTGTAAGCACAGCGAACCCAAACTGACGGCATGGTAGAAATTATTCTGCCACTTTTTCCAGATTTTTCAATTGAACATCAAATCTGGGGCTGATTACACCACACTTGTTTAATCTGCCTGTGAGGTTCACAACAATTTTTCCTGCTCTGTGATCTTTGATGATCTCAAAATTTCCCAATGCAACTGTGCTTCATCATCACAGTTAAGAACCTAGCAATTAGTATTAGAGCATGGCCTACTGAGAACCTGGCATTTTCCTCATTTTTCTGCATTGTTTTGATGCTTTTGAGAGCATCTGCCAGGACATTCATGTCCACCATGGTAAGCAGCCCTGCAAGATGGTAGAAAAGAACCATTTGAAATATTTCTATGGTATAATGCAGAGTTTATTGTATAAAACTTCCCCATGATGCTGATAATTTATCTGTTCCTCATAAAAAGTCCCATCTAGAAGGCTATGATTCATGATTGCCTGGGATCATGCTTATCCCATCAGAAATGTCCAATTCAGGCTAGGCATTACAACTGATGGAGTATGTGCCTCTCTGTATCTGTGTGAGTGTGTATGCTTGTGAGTGAGATAATAAAAAAAAAAAAGAGGTGAGAGGGAGAGAGCAAGGAGAGAACAGAGAAGAAGAAGAAAAAGTGAAAGATAGAAATCAGTTGCAAAGGGGTTTCTGGTACCACAGAAAATACACACACACACTTTTATTGCTACTTTGTCATTTGGTTTTCAGAATCATTCTGTAAGCACCACAAGTGTTATTATAGCAATTTTAAAGATGAAGAGACTGAGGTATGCTGACTTGTTCTCAATTATCCAACTTGAAAATGTCAGAACCTAGATTTTGAACCTAAGGCTGGTGCAGTGGATAGAGCACCGGGCCTAGATTCAGGAGGACCTGAGTTCAGATTTCGCCTCAGACACTTAATACTAGGCTGTATGACCCTGGCAAGTCACTTAACCCCAATTGCCTCACCAAGAAAAAAAAAAGGCTAGTACTCTTGCCACTACACCAAGCTGTCTTTTAAAGTAATAATAATAGATGGCATTTATATAGCCCTTTTTAAGTTTGCAATCATTTACAAGGGAAATTAGGTTTTACAGTGGATAGGGTGTTGGGCCTGGAGTCAAGAAGACTCCTCTTCAAGGGTTGGAATCTGTTCTCAGACACTTACTACCTGCGGTTCCTCTAGGAAAGTGATTTGACCCTGTTTTCCTCAGTTTCTCATCATCGGTAAATGATCTAGAGAAGGAAATGGCAAATTACTCTAGTATCTTTGCCAAGAAAACCCCAAATGGGGTCACAAAGATTCAGACATAACTTGAAAACAGCAGAAAGACAACAACAAAATTACTATTACTATTGCTATTATATCTTCATTTTCCAGATGGCTAAACTAAGACAGACAGTGATTAAATGACCTGGCCAAGGTCATACAACTAGTAATTATTTGAAGTAGGATTTGAATTCAGGTCTTCCTGCTTCCAGATTAATTGCATAGGATAGAAACTAGCTTGTTCGATAATGTTTTTTTGCAAAGGTGAAAAGAAAGGTAAGTCTGCACCTAGCATTCTAGTTTATACCCCAAATGATTCTATCATCAGAATATTTATGCTTCGTATCTCAAATACTTTGTGTGAGTTTTTGTTTCCCTCTGGCAAAGAGGACTATTGAAAGACTTAGTTTATAACTTGCCTAATACACCAGAGACAGAAGCAACTTATGGAAAGTTGGACTTTTGGTAACATACTAGTCTCTTTGAATCTGTGGTTCGTTCAGAGTCAAGTAATATTAGAGACAACCTGGATTGTTCAAGTCGGAAGGTACAGTGACCACTAATGAAATACTAGTGTCAGTTTCAGATGGTTAAGCATTTATCTAGGAGTGTAATTCTCAAGCTATTCCTGTACCTACTATTAGAGAAAAAAACACCAGTGAAGAAGTTTTAGCCTTCCATATTGTTTCATGACCCTTAAATATAATCCTTGAGAATAAACAGTTGATTAAATTATTTCATTTAGTGTCCATGATCATCTAATTTAGACTATCCCTCACTTTTACTGAGGGGGATAACATACCCTTAGAATCTCAACCCATTCTATTCCATCCAATGAAACATTTATTAAGAACTTACCACATTCAAGGAACTATACCAAGTGTTGGGGACAGAAACACAAACTAAAAAAAAAAAATAGTCCTGTCTGTTAAGGAACTGGCATTTTAGTAGGGGTTATGGTATAAACATATAAAAAGATAAGCAGATGCATAATAATTTGAGGAGAAAGAGCATTAGTAATTAGGGGGATCATAAAAGATTTTCCACAGGTTGTGGCTTACAATAAGCCTTGAATTCTAAGACTAAGACTAAGGCATTTTTAGCTGAATCAAGAATATTAAAAGAGGTAGGTAAAGAGGGAATGCATTCCAACATTGATAGGACAGACTTTGCAAAGATTCATAGGTGGAGGATTTGGAAAACTGAAACACTAGGAACGATGCAATGACTATAGCCATGGTGCAGAGGTTAAGGATCTTGGATGTTTTGCACCCAATTATTTATATGTTATACATAAAGGTTGTGATGCCTTCACTGGAATTTCCCAAGGCTTTTTAGCTTAGAACAATATTCCCACAGGAAGAACACAAGAGCTAACAAAAGCAAATGAAAGGGCTCGTTAAAAACTTGCTCATGAACACCATTAAGCACAGGAAATAATAAAAGTGAATAAAACATTGTTTCCAAATTAAGTAGTCTCAATTTGTCTGACTAAAAAGAATGATCTTTGCCATTTACTCAATGGCAATAAAACAGTATCACATAGGACAAATTAATTTCTGACTTTGTGATGCTATTATTCACTTATTCTTTCATTAAGGATGATGGTGATAATCTGTTTGAAAGAAGCACAAAACATACATTAACCCATTTACACTTATAAGTGGAGAAGCAAAGAGCAGTCCTGACAACCATTGAATTTATCAAATAATATTCTGCAGTCATTGATTTCATCTTGCCTTGTAATTCATTATAGACACACTCAGCATTTAATTGATTGCATACTTACCATGTACAGGCAACTGAACAAATTACAGGGAGAATGCTATGAAGTCCATAGAGACACAAAACTATCTTTTTAGAAAGCAATAAATTGTGGCAATAACAGTATAACCCAGGGTGGGGGAAAAAGCCTCATCATTTTTTCTCACCTTCATTTCATACTGTCAAAATTTCTTTTCTAGTATTCCATTATTAAAGAATACTTTAGCATCATCCTTTATCTCTTTCAGTTAAACTGTTTTCATTTGTGGCATACTATTGCTATAGTATCACCTGACTTCAACCTAATGTTTATAATAACTATAATCTTGGGAAATTTTATGCATCCAATGTTTAATTATCCCAAAACTCATTTGAATCTGAATACCACAGAAAAATAAGACATTTCAATGATTCATTATTTTGCCAAAATAGATCTAAGATTTTAATTATTTTGAGACTTGTAGAAATTCCTCCAATAAATCATTGGATATAGAAAATTTAACATATTGAAATTTTTAAAAGTCCTTCTGTTATATGGATAGATTTAGGAATCTAAAAGGTTAATTTTTCTTAACTTAATTACATAATAACTCTCAGATAACTTTAGAGTTTAAAATTTACAAGTGGTTCATTACTGGGATCCTTTGACATTAGATCCTGAAGGAGAGTTAACTCAAAAACATTGAAAAAAGAAGACACTTTATCTTAGTACTTTGATTATTTTCACTGGCTGTCCCACATTCATGAAATGCTTTCCTTTCTCATCTCTACCTCCTAACTCAATTGAAGTCTAGAATCATGAATATTGCTAAGGTTACAAATCTAGGACACTGAAAGAAAAGTGATTGGTGACTTCAATGAAAAGGGTGAAGTTTAATAAAGATCTGAGTTGGATAAAAAAATAAAGTTAGGTTTTAGATTGTTGAATTTGAATTTTATCAAGGAAATTCAATTTGAAATATCTAATGGGAAGTCGGTTGTATGGAGTTGAAGTTCATGAGAGACAATAAGAGAGCATATCTTAAATAGTTCATTTTTTATTGAAAGATTGAATATAAGATCTCATTGTGATTTTTTTTTTAATTTTGCAAAAGCAATTTAAATCTAGTACTGACTAAGACAGAGTGATTAGTGAAAGAGATAAGCTTTATAATATACAGGAGTAAATAGCCATTGTATTTAGTGTTTGATAAACACAAAAATCCTGTCTTTGGGTGCAAGAACTCACCATTTGACAGAAACTGCTTGGAAAACTAGAAAGAGGTCCAGCAGAAACTAAGCACATATCAATGTCTCCCACTGTATACAACATTAAGGTCAAAATGGGTACATGATTTAGACATAAAAGGTGATATCATAAGAAAATTAGGGAATCATGTGTGTGTGGGGGGGGAGAAAGCAACTGTCAGATCTACAGATAAGGAAAGATTTTATGGCCAAATAAAAGAGAGAAGATGATGAGAGGTAAAACTGATCATTTTGATTACATGAAATTCAAAGTTTTTGTTGTTGTTGATGCACAAACAAAAGTAATAGAGACAAAATTAGGAAAGTGGGAGACAGAAATTTTTACAGAGACTTTCTCATATATGTAGAGAATTGTGCCAAATATATAAAAGAAAGGCCATTCCCCAGCTGAAAAATGGTCAAAGGATATGAACAATCGATTTTCAGAATAAAAAAATCAGAACAATTTAGTCATATGAAAAATGTTCTAAATCACTGATAATGAGTGAAATACAAATTAAGAGAATTCTGAGGTACCACTTAACACCTGTTAGTTCAGCTTTTATGACAAAAAAGAAAAATAACTGCTAGATGTAATGTAGAAATAATAGGTAAACTAATGTACTGTTGGTGGAATTATGAAGTTGTCTAACCATTCTGGAGAACAATTTGTAACTATGTCTGAAGGGATATAAAACTGGGCATAATGTTTGACCCAACAATATCACTACTAGGTTTATATCCCAAAGAGCTAAAAAAAGAAGGAAAAAGTATTTACATGTCCAAAAAATATTTATAGCAGTTCTTTTTGTGGTTGCAAAAACTAGAAATTGAGGAAATACCCATCAATTGGAGAATAACTGAACAAGTTGTGGTATGTGATTGTGACAGAATACTATTGTATAAGAAATGATGAGGAAAATGGTTTCAGAAAAACCTAGGAAAACTTATGAACTGGTGCAAAGTAAAGTCATCAGAACTTATATTCAATAATAGTAATATTGTAACAATGATAAGCTGTGAAAAACAGCTACTCTAATCAATATAGTTGTCCATGACGGTTCCAAAGAACTCAATGAAACTTTCTATCCTCTACAGAGAGAACAGATGAACTCTGAGTACAGATTAAAGCACTTTTTCATTATTTTTTAATGCTGATATAAAACTTTTTTGCATGAATTCACATGTATAATGGGTATCATATTGGTTACCTTCTCAATGGGTGGAAGGGTTCCAGGAAAGGAGAGAATTTGGAACTTGACATTTTTTTTAAAGAATGTATAAAAATTAAACAAATTACAAATAAAAGAAAGAATAAAAATAGTTTATTAGAAAATATCACATATACTTTTACAAGAAGTCATTAAAGATTCTTTGAAAGATAAAACAACAAAAATAATTATTTTTGATGAAACTCTAATAGTAAATATCTGGTGAGGAATAAAGCAGGAATATGTATATTCACTGAAGTTACTCACCAATGAGATAAAGGAGATACCCTGAAGAGTTCAGGATAAAGAAGGATTCTCTGTGATCTAGATTCTCCTCTCTGTGGGTGACATTGCAGAATTCATCAAGCCACAGAACATTGCAGAAACTCCTGAAATGATCTGTGATTATTTAAAAGAATTTGGCTTGTCTATCCACATGTGAAAGACCAGGTATATGAAGAAAATTTATTTCCCTGACTTCAGCATACATTTGGGTGGATACCCTGTAGAGCTTGTCCATCAGGATTTATATCTGAGATAGCCAATGAAGATTATTATTGAGTTGAGTTTGAATTAAACAAAAGAGAGTAGATTGGACTGCTTTTAGGCAATTTCACTGATCCCAAGCTCTCCCAACCCCCAATTTCAACTTTATTGACCCCATGCTTTCCATTAATGTCCATATTTTCCATATGATTATTCTGCCAGTGTTGCTGTATGGCAGTAAGATTTGAAATACACCTACCTTGAAACATAAAGAAGAGTATTACATGGATAAAGCACCAGCCCCGGATTCAGGAGGACCTGAGTTCAAATCTGGCCTCAGACATTTGACACTTACTAGCTGTGTGACCCTAGGCAAGTCACTTAACTCTCATTGCCCCGCAAAAACAAAAACACAAAAACAAAGAAGAGTGTTACACAGAGGAAAATAGTAACAGAAATCTTTCTATGTATTCCTATACTTTCCTCAGATTTTTTTTAGAACATTCTGTCAATTCGTACTTTCCATTTTGTTTTAATTCAGATTCCTATTGCCTTCTTTTAACCAAAAGGGAACATAAACACAAAAATCAGTGTGACGGTCAATATCTTCTCAAATATTGTTATACAAGGGACTAGCTTCTGTCTACTTCTCTACTCTAAAGTGCCAGGAAGGGCCAAAAGACTCCATAGTGAGATACTTGTCCATTTTTAAGACTAAATTGTCAAAATTCATAGAAAATGACAGTGCTAAATATAGTAAAATACCAAGATTTTATACTTTATTTTAAATGTTCAAATGGATTTTTCTCAACATCAGGAGAAAGTGAGGAAAGCTTCTAACATGGAGAATATCTGCTCTAATTAATTTATGGGAGTACAAGGACAAGAATCACATTAGATGAGTAGGACTGGGAAGATAATCATTGGCAAAAAGAAGGCACTCCCAAGTAGATGAGATCACTGATCCTTATGAATATTGAATATCAAGTGTGAATTTGTTGAGAGTGTATAATTATTCTATGATAAATAAATAAAAGCTATCTCATATCCTTATAGTTACACTTCACATATAGGAAATCCAGGTGAAATATATGATTTCAAGTTTGCAGAATTTAGAACCATAGAATGTAGAGTTGAAAGTGAAGTTACTTACCTTCTTTTTCTTGACAATTTAATTTCTATTACAGGCTGTAGACAGAAAAATTCTTTGACAAGACTGTAAAATAGTCTGACATATAAGAGCAATATCTGCAATACTTTTGAATTTCTCAGATTGCCATGAGAAAAATATTAATTTTTACTATCAAACTTGATCAACATTATGAGTAAAACATTATAGCTTGGTTTTATTTAATATTATGTACAGTTATTATTTAGTCAATGAGTCAAAAATTACTTTTTTAAACCAATTTTTCTCCATACTACACTTGTGAATCAATGTACATTGAATTTCATTGATGAACTTGACAGTAATTTCCTTGCTGTATTTCCTGGAAAAAAATAATTGTACAACTTTTGAGTATAACTCCAGTAGGGTAGAAATTATCAGAATTTGTGGAAATGCCAGTTAATGTCAGGCATATTCTTTAATTGATTATGCCATCATATAATAGCTTTCTCTAATATGTAATGATTAAGTGTATTTGGAAAAAAAACCTAGAGAAATATGTATCTGATTTTAGAAATTACCTTTACAATACATTTTATAGAGTAATTGTTTAAATATAAAAATGAAACTTATGATCTCAAAAGTTGTTGGTACTTCAGCTAAATTGACTAAGGTAGAGCTTATACCATTGAATGGAAATTCCCAAGAAAATATCAATAATTTATAATTTAGTTATTTGGTTATTGCCAAATTGGTTACAATGGGCAAAACAGTTAGGCATATAGATAATGCCACAGTGTTAATTGTTTAGTCAATCACTGATTTTCTTATAGTCACTGAATTTTAGATTTCAGAGAGACCTTCAAGATTTTTTGTCTAACTCTTCAACCATTCAATAAACATTCAGAATATGGAAAAGACTTTGTACTAAATGCTCTGGATTTTAGAAATATGCTCCAGAAATAGTTTTAATCAACTGCAACTTGTAGATGATCTGCGTCAAAACATTATGTAGAGATTGATACTTTCAAAGATTTAGCAAGAAGCTCTATTGTCCAAAGAGATTAGGGAATAGTCTTGGGAGTGGTAAATCTCATATGTCCACATACTCAATTTGGAATCATAGACTTTTAGTTAGAAAGGAATTCAAAGGGCATCTACTCACATTCCTTTCTAAAAATAAATTTACTCAAACCCATAACAATCAAAAGTTCATTTATCCTTTGTGTGAAGATTTCCATTGCAATGGAACCCACTATTTTCTAAAGCAATCAGTTTCACTTGTTAGAAATTTATAAAGTTTCCCTTACATCAAGCCTAAATTTATCCCTTTGTAACGTCCATGCATGATTCTTAGTTTTTCTCTCTGGGACCACGGAGAAAAAGATTACAGCCTATTTTAGAAGAAAACCCTTCAATTTTTTTTTTTTACATAATAAACATTTTGATTTATAATTTTGGTTCCAGTTTTTATGCCTCTTTCCCTCCCTCCACTTCCCCTCCCCAAGGTGACAAATGATCATACATGAGTTATACATGTATTATTATGTAAAACATTACCATATTTGTCATTTTGTACAAGAAAGGTTTATTAAAAGAAAAAAATAAAGACCATGCTTCACTCTGTTCCATCAATATCAGTTCTTTCTTTGGAGGTGGATAGTATGTTTCATCTAATAGTCCTTTGGGAGTGTCTTGGATCATTGTATTCTTGAGAATAGTCAAGTCATTCACAGTTCTTAATCATGCAATATTGTTGTCTCTGTGTACAATGTTCCCCTGGTTCTGCTCACTTCACAATAAATCATTTTATACATGCCTCTCCAGGACTTTCTGAAGTCATCCTGCTTGTTGGTACTTATAGCACAATAATATTCCATCACCATCATATACCATAGTTTGTTTAGCCATTCCCCAATTGATGCACATTCTTTTGACTTCCAATTCTTAGTCACCACAAAAAGAACTGCTATAAATATTTTTGTACAAATAGATCTTTTTCTTTTTGGGGGGATGTCTTTGGGATATAAACCTAGCAGTCATATTGCTGAATAAAAGGGTATTCATGGTTCTATAGCCCTTTGAGCTTAGTTCCAAATTTCTCTCCAGAATGGATGGATCTTTTCACAACTCTATGAACACAGGAATAGGATCCCAGCTTTCCCACATCCCCTCCAACATCCAATATTTTCTGTTTTTGTTATATTTGCCATTCTGATAGGTGTGAGGTGATACCTCAGATTTGTTTTAATTTGCCCTTTTCTGATCAGTAGTGATCTAGAGCATTTTTCATATAGGTGTGAGGTGATACCTCAGAGTTGTTTTAATTTGCCCTTTTCTGATCAGTAGTGATCTAGAGCATTTTTCATATGATCATAGATAGCTTTACCTTCTTTGTCTTAAAACTGCCTTTTCATATTCTTTAACCATTTATTAACTGGATAATAACTATACACATACACACACATATATGTATGTATATATGTATATATGTATGTATGTATATATACATATATATATGACTCAGTTCTCAATATATATGAGAAATGAGGCCTTTATCAGAGATATTTGTTTCAAAAATTCTTTCCCAGTTTTCTACTTCCCTTGTAATCCTGGTTACATTAGTTTTGTTTGGACAAAAGCTTTTTAATTTTATATAATCAAAATGATCTATTTTTCATTTAATTTTATTCTCTATACCTTCTTTGCTCATAAATTCTTCCCTTGCCCATAAATCTGAGAGATAAACAATTCCATATTCCTTTAATTTGTTTATGGTATCATTCCTTATGTGTAAATCATGTACCAATTTTGACCTTATTTTAGTATGTGGTGTGAGATATTGGTCTCTACCTAGTTTCTGCCATACTGTTTTCCAGTTTTCCCAGCAGTTTTTGTTAAACAATGAATTTTTGTACCAAAACCTTGGATCTTTGGGTTTATCATATACTAGATTACTATAGTCATTTACTATAGTGTAATTTATATCTAGTCTATTTCATTTATTTAATTCTCTATTTTTTTTTGCATGAGACAGTTGGGGTTAAGTGACTTGCCCAGGGTCACACAGCTAGTAAGTGTTAAGTGTCTGAGGCCAGATTTGAACTCAGGTCCTACTGACTCCAGGGCTGGTGTTCTATCCACTGTGCCACCTAGCTGCCCCTACCTCTCTATTTTTTAGCCAGTACCAGATTGTTTTGATAATTACCTCTTTATAATACAGTTTTAGATCTGGTACTGTTAGACCACTTTCTTTCTTTTTATTTTTTTTTTATTCCCATGATATCCTTGAACTTTTGTTTTTCCAGATGAATTTTGTTATTATTTTTTCTAGCTGTATAAAATATTTTTGATAGTTTGATTGGTATAGCACTAAACTAATAAATTAACTTAGGTAGGATTGGGCATCCTTGCTTCACCCTGATTGTAATGGGAAGGCATTTAGATTATCCCCATTACATATAATTCTTACTGATGGTTTGAGATAAATTGTTCTTATCATTTTAACTTAAGATCCTTTTATTCCTATGCTCTCTAGTGTTCTAAATAAGAATGAGTCCTATATTTTGTCAAAGGCCTTTTTTGCATCTATTGAGATAATCATATGATTTCTGTTGCTTTTGTTATTGATATGGTCAATTATGCTGATATTTTTCCTAATATTCAACCAGCCCTGCGTTCCTGGGATAAACCTACCTGCTAATAATGTATGATCTTTGTGATATGTTTCTGTAATGTTTTTGCTACTATTTTAAAATTTTTGCATCAATATTCATTAATGAGACTGATCTATAATTTTATTTCTATGTTTTGGCTCTTCCTGGTTTGGGTATCAGCACCATATTTGTCTCATAAAAAGAATTTGTTAGGATTCCTTCTTCACTTATTAATCTCTTTTTAATTTTTAGGATTTCCAATTTGTTGTTTTTTAGGATCAGATAATTTAATTTCCAATTGGCTTTTAATCTCTCTTTCAATTCTTATTGAATGCAATTTTTTATTGCATTATGATCTAAAAAGGATGTGTTTACTATTTCTGCTTTTTTGCATCTGGTCATAAGGTTTTTATGCCCTAATACATGGTCAATTTTCATGTAGGTTTCATATACTGCTGAGAAGAAGGTATATTCCTTTTTATTCCCATTCAATTTTCTCCGGAGATCTATCATATCTAACTTTTTAAGAATTCATTTCCTTAACTTCTTTCTTATTTATTTTTTTGTTTAGATTTGTCCAGTTCTGAGGGGGGAACGTTAAATTCCCCCACTGGGATAGTTTTATTATCTATTTCCTGCTGAAACTCATTCAACATCTTCAAAAGTTTAGATGCTCTACCATTTGGTGCATATATGTTAAGTATTGGTATGACTTCATTGTCTGTGGTACCTTTCAGTAAGATATAGTTTCCTCCTTTACCTCTTTTAACTAGATCTATTTTTGCTTTTGCTTTGGCTTAAATCATAATTGCTACCCATACTTTCTTTTCTTCAGCTGAAGCATAATAGATTCTGTTCCAACCCCTTATATATACCCTGTGTGTATCTCTCTGCTTTCAATGTGTTTCTTGTAAACAACATATTGCAGGATTTTGTTTTTTTTTATCCCTTCTACTATTCACTTCTGGTTAATAGGTGAGTTCATCCCATCCACATTTATAGTTATGGGGACCAACTGTTTATTTCTCTCTATGCTATTTTTCACCTGTTTATTCCTCCCCCCACTCCACCCCACTCTGACCTCCCACCTTCTCCCTTCTCACAAGTGTTTTACTTATGATCACTGCATTCGCCAATATCCCCTCCCTTGTATCAGTCCCCTCTCCCCTTCTATTACCTCTGTCCCATTTTAAACTTCCTTATGGGGTAAGATAGATTTCTATATCCAACTGAATGTGTTTGTTATTCCCTCTTTGAGCCAACTTTGATGAGAGTAATGTGTAATCTTTGCTCATTTCCCCCCAAACTTCCCCTCCATTATGATAGTTCTTTTATGCCTCTTTTTTTTTTTTCTTTGTGTCTATGTGTGTGTGTGTTTGTGGGGTTGGGACAATTCAATACATTAAATTTCTCCCCTTCTTCTTCCATGCAATTTCTTTTTGCCCCTTTATTTTGTTTTCTGGGATGTCATTCTATCAGTGTTACCTTGAGACCACATCCTCTGTTTACATATACTCCAAATTATTCTTCTAGTAAAGTTGTTAAGACTCAGGGGCAGCGGGGGCAGCTAGATGGCGAAGTGGTTAAAGCACCGGCCCTGGATTCAGGAGTACCTGAGTTCAAATCCGGCCTTAGACACTTAACACTTACTAGCTGTGTGACCCTGGGCAAGGCACTTAACCCCCATTGCCCCGCAAAAAAAAAAAAAAAAAAAAAAAAAAAAAAAAGATTCAGGGGCAGCTAGGTGGCACAGTGGATAAAGCACTGGCCCTGGATTCAGGAGGACCTGAGTTCAAATCTGGCCTCAGACACTTGACACTTACTAGCTGTGTGACCCTGGGCAAGTCACTTAACCCTCATTGTCCCACAAAACAAAACAAAAAAACAAAACAAAAGTTGTTAAGATTCACAAATATTATAATACCTTCAATGTTGCCTTATCACCACATCCTCTTTACATATTGTGAGAAAATAATGGGATTTGGCAAATACTCAAAGGCTCACCTTGAGATTAATCTAAACTGATTGAATTAAGTGAGAGTGATTGACTTTGCTGATTAGCCTACTTCAAGTTAATTAGATTGTAACCACACCTGGCTAGCCCTTAAGAAAGTTCTCAGAAGCTTAGGACTTTGAACTCATCATGAGACCACCTTCAAGTCCAGTGAACCAATGGATTTGGATGACACTAACCAATCAACCTGAAACAGTATGTAAGTACCACTTCTGCTCCAGACCTATAAAAAGCTTCCACACTCAGTTTGAGGGACAGTTGGTTGAAGTAGGCTTGTGGCAGAGGTCTTGAGGAAGAGCCAGACCAGGCTAGAACTCTAGGCTAGAAAGGTTTTTTCTTAACTCCACGGGTTCTTTTTTTTTTTTTCCTAATACCTAGTATGCTTTAATAAATGCTTAATGTCCAAAGACTGGTGGTAAAGCTTCTAATTTAAGGGTACCACACATTTAGATTTTAAACACCACAATATACAACCAATTGCTCTAATAATTGCTCTTATAATAAAGTTATTAATACTTACAAATATTATCATATAGGACTATGAACAGTTTAATCTTTTGAAATTTCTTAGTTTTTTCTTTCTTGTTTCTTTTTTACCTTTTTATGTTTCTGTTATGTCTTGTATTTGGAGGTCAAATTTTTTATTCAACTCTGGACTTTTAATCAGAAATGCTTGAAAGTCCTCTATTTTCTTAAATTTCCAGTTTTTGTTTTTTGGGGTTTGTGTGTGTGTGTGTGTGTGTGTGCTGAAAGATTATATTCAATTTTGCTGGGTAGGTGATTCTTGGTTGTTAGCCTAATCCATTTGTCTTCCTGTATATTATATTCTAAGCTATGCCCTTCTTTAATGTGGAAGCTGACAAATACTTTGTATTTCTTACTGTAGCTACATGGTATTTGAATTGTTTCTTTTTGGCTGCTTACAATACTTTTTTCTTTGATCTGTGAGCTTTGAAATTTGGCTATGATGTTCTGGGGAGTTTTCACTTTGGGATCTCTTTCAGGCAGTGATAGTGGATTCTTTCAATTTCTACTTTGCCCTCTGGTTCTAATATTTCAGGGCAATTTTCTTTGATAATTTCTATAAAGATATTGATCTGACTATTTTTATTTTAGTCATGGCTTTCAGGTAGTCCAATAATTCTTATATCTCTCCTGGATCTATATCTAGATCAGTTTATTTTTCCAATGAGAAATTTCTTTTTCTTTTATTTTTTTACTTTTTAAACTTTGTTTTATTGTATCTTCATGTCTCATAGAGTCATTAGTTTCTATATTTTCAAATTTAATTTTTAAAGAATTATATTCTTCAGTGACCTTTTGTATTTCCTTTTCCATTTAGTTAAGTCCAATTTATTTTTAGAGATTTATTTTCCTTAGTAAATTTTTGTATTTCTTTTTCATGGCTCTCTTTCATTATTTTTATTTTGTTCCCCAATTTTTCTTCTACTTCTGTAATTTGCTTTCTAAAGTCCTCTTTAAGCTCTTCCAGTAATTCATTTTTAGCCCTGAGACCAATTTGCATTTTTCTTTTAAGTTTTACCTATAGCCATTTTGTAACTATGTTCCTCCTCTATGTTTATGCCTTGATTTTTCTATATGACCATAGTAACTGTCAATAATCAAGCTTTTTTCATCTTTTTTTTTTTTGCTCATTTTTGTGCCTTGTTATTTTTATTTGAATTGGGCTCTCTTCCTAAAATGTCCCAGGGTTTGTACTTAGGCTCTGGGTCTTATTGCTGGTTTTCACTGGGCTTCAGGGCTTAGCTGCTTGCGTTTGCTGGGTTACTAAAGTTAACAATGTCTTTCTGGTGCCTGGACCTGGAGGAGTGATCTTGTTGTTGATCTGTCCCAGGGATCGTGCCTTGCTGCTGGGTTACTCTGTTAGCAGGGCCTTTCTATTAGCAGTCCCTAGAGGAGTAATTTTGTTTCCAATATGTCCAAGTGTGTGTGGGGGGTGCGGGGGTCCTGCTGCTGGTTTGCTTTGGTAACCAGTCATTCTGCTAGCAGGCCCTGAAAGGTTAATTTTGTTGTGATCAGCTGAGTACCTGAGACAGGTTTGCCCTGGAAATAGTCTCTTTGTTGGGAGATCAGGGGTGGGGGAGGGGGGTTGGAGGGTGGAACAACTTGCTTTTGACCAGTCTTGGGCAGGGCTTTACTACTGGTCAGCAGTAGGGTCAAAGCTTCTCTGGTGGTCTGTGCTAGCTTTGGGATACCTGGTGTGGGTCCCTGCTATGTTTTTCAAACTGCTCACCTTCCCCAGGGAGCTGCTGGTTTGCAGGTGGGTAAAGCCTCACTGGAGGATTGTCCCAAGCTCAGAACTCTGTTTCTGGTACCCTGCTGTGAGCACAGAAGCTGCTGATGCTGATCCTCCTGGACCTCACTTCCCTCCCACCCAGGTGAGACAGACCTTTCGTGCTAGGTAGGTAGGTCATTTCCCTGCTCCTCAGATGCTTCGAGGAAGTTTTAAGTCAGTTTGGTGGGGAAGTCTGGGAGAGTTTCAGTGGGTTGCTTCCTTCCTTGCCTATCTTGGCACAAAAAGTTCTTCCAATAATTTTGAATGATGTGATGCCTCTACCTAGCCAAGCTTCTGCCACTCAACCTTTTTATTCTCTAGGCTAAATACCCATGTTTCTTTGACAGATCCTAAGAGTGACTGATTTGCAGGTCCTTCATCATTCTATATGCCTTCCTTTGGGTGCTCTTCACTTTATCAGATGTTGTTTTTAAAGTGTGATATCCACAAGATACCAATATTCTAGCCATTTCTGGCTAGGGTAGAGTAGAACAGAACTATACTACCTTAGTCATGAACATCATGATGCTCTACAGCTTAACTGCACTGTTTTAAACTGCCTTTTTATACTCAGAAGAAGAGTAACAAGATATAGAGGATTGCCTTTGAAGATATGAAACATGTCTCCTCTGATATATACTAGCCATGTGAACTTGGAAAAGTCACTTAAACTCTCAATACCCATAGTAATTTCTCAAAGTCTGTGAATTACCAATATGTTTCATACTAAGAGTTCCCTCAACAATGCAATTTATTCATTAAGAGACATTGTCTTGACTGTCTTTTAAAAATGATTGCTATTGTGGGCAGCTAGGTAGCGCAGTGGATAGAGTGCTGGCCCTGGATTCAGGATGACCTGAGTTCAAATCCGACCTCAGACACTTGACACTTACTAGCTGTGTGCCTCTGGGCAAGTCACTTAACCCTCATTGCCCCTCCCTCCTTCCCCCCAAAAAAGATTTCTACCTTATTGTAGTGTTTAATATAGGCACAGATGATACTGCCAGAAGGAACTAGAGATTACAGTCAAATAATTGGAGGCATTAGATAAGAAACTTAAAACCATAGTGGCATAAACAAGTAGATGGCATTTTCATCATTCCTGCCCAGTGAAAACAACGGATGCAGAAAAGCTGAGGAAAGAAGTCTCTTTATGCAAGGCACTGCACTAAGCACTTTACAAATAATATTACATTTGATCCTCAAAACAGAGCTGTGGGGTAGAATCTATTATTATCCCCATTTTACAGTTGAGGAAACTGAAGCAGACAAAGTTAAGTGACTTGGCCAGGGTGACACAGCTAGTACATTTCTGAGGCTATATTTGAATTCAGTTTTTCCAAATTCCAGGCCCAATTCTCTAGGTACTGTGTCACCTAGCTGCCTTGAAAAAGAAGGTAAATAGGTAATGAAAGAGATGGAGAATGGGAATGGAATTTGGTTTACTGGACCACTAGTTAAAATGTACAGATAACAGAGCTCAGAAGGAATAGAACATATCTCCAAAGTCTGACAACAGTGGCAACTAGAAAATCTAATCAAAACAGTTTTTTAGTTAAAAAGAATAAGGGCAGGAGAAAACTTCCTATGTATGTCCAACAAGCTAGATCTTAAAGAGATAATCTGCATTGCAGAAAGAAGAGCTGTTAATACACCTAGTTCCTTCTTTGTCCATCTACATATGTTGCTACTCCACATCCTCCTTTGCTTTCCCTCTCTGTCCAGTTGCTT
This sequence comes from Dromiciops gliroides, assembly GCF_019393635.1. NCBI lineage: Eukaryota > Metazoa > Chordata > Mammalia > Microbiotheria > Microbiotheriidae > Dromiciops > Dromiciops gliroides. Next base: position 86,258,451 of record NC_057864.1, read on the forward strand.
CTTCTTGGTCTCTATTGCTGTATTTTAATCCATGCATTGAACCCTAACTATGATTACACAGTGAAAGCTCTAACTTTTGCACTCTTCTAGTCACTCTCTATACCTTTTCTTATAGCTCACAGTTCAATTACTCTATCTTTGCACAAACAATTAATCCACCTGCATAATGTAAGATTCTGAAAATCCTTTAACATAACCCCTTCTCTCCACTCAGATGATATCCTTCTAGTTCAGATTCTCATCACCTCTCATCTATACTATTGCAGTAGACTCATATTTAATTAGTCTGCCTCAATTCTCTGTCCTTTCCCATCAAATCAACCAATCTATAAACATTTATTAATTGCCTACTACTATGTGCTTGAAATTGAGAAAACAAGTGCAAAAAATGAAACAATCTCCACTAGCAAGGAGTTTACATTCTAAGGGGGGAGATAGGTATATGATTATATACAATATAAATATAAAATTAATATGTTATATTCATTCTTATAATAGGTATATATTAAATTATATATACATACATACAATGCAGCTAAATACAAAGTAGTTGGAGAGGAACAACACTAATAGTTGGGAGAATCTGGAAAGACTATATAGAATCAAGAATTTCTGTTCCATATTAAAGGAAGAAAAAGACTCTCTAAGGTGGCAGTAGAAAGGGAATGTTTTCTAGCCATGAGGAAAGTGATGTAGGGATGTATATAATTGATCAAATTGATCATGAGGTGTCCTAAAGAATTACAAGACTCAATGACTCAGTTCCTAAGTTTTATTAAATGACTGTGGTGGGGGCAGCTAGATGACACAGAGGATAGAGCACCGGCCCTGGAGTCAGGAGTACCTGAGTTCAAATCCACCCTCAGACACTTAACACTTACTAGCTGTGTGACCCTGGGCAAGTCACTTAACCCCAATTGCCTCAGTAAAAAAAAAAAAAAAAATGACTGTGGTGGCCACAGGGAGAACACCCAAAGAAGAAAGGTGTCTCAAATAGGGAGATGCAAATGGTTATGTTTATAGTAAAAAATGTAGGTTATTTCCTCATTATTTTAATCTCCTCCTTGTGGGTGGTTCACATCCTATTTTGGAATTCCTGGGGTCCTAAGACATCTCCCAAAGGGGGTACCTTTTTCCCTAGGAGTGTGCTTTTGGGGTTTAAATGTCATAAGGTAAACCTAAGGACACATTTGGTCCTTCTGCACATGTTCCTAAAATATGTTTAAACTTGTCAGTCCCCAAGGGTCTCTCTGTTTAGGTTATCTCTTTACTTTAAGATCTGGTTTCTAGATAGAGTTTCTGTTTCCTGTCATCCAGGATTATCAATTCCTAGCTACTATTTCCTTAAGCTTCCGTTTATCAAGGACTCAGGTCTTAGTTTCTCTGTTAACCCTTCTGGCTTCCTCCATCAGGAAAGCCAATGCAAAGTGAGAGAGATTTGGGAAATGGGATATTATGTAGGAGGAGCAGAAAGAAGGGAGTTTGGTGGGATTTTAATGTGCAGCAGGAGGATTTGCATTTAATGAGGCTGAAAAGATAGATTGGGGACAGGTGGCTTAGAGCTCTAAAAGTAAAACAAAGGAGTTTATGTTTTATCCTAGTTTTCTTTCCCATAAAGCTGGCACAATGAATACCAAAGTGAAGTTCTGACTATGTCACTCCCTCCCTCACAAAAATCCAGCAGCTCCCTATTTCCTCTAAGATAAGATATTAATTCTTACATTTGGCATTGAGCATACTTCACAATCTATAATCTGGCTCCAGTGAGCTAATTCAGGCCTAGAATGCACTCCCTCATCACCTATACTTCTTAGGTTATTTAGGGGCCTTCAAAGACCAGCTACATGTTAATTAAGGTTTTTACTAATCTCTCCCCACCAACTCTCCAACCCCCCATTATTTGTAATTTCCTTCTTTGATATTAGTTTATACTTAATTATTCGGATCAAATGGGGAACTATGTATTTGATATTATAAGTTTTTCCCCCCTCTTTTCACTAGGCTCACTTGTTATCATGTAAACACAAGTACAACAGTTCATTCATTCCTTACAATATTTATTAATTGGGGAGTGTTTATGACTTCAAAAAAAGCAATTCCTTCTTCTTGTCCTCAGCTTTTTTCTCTACCAAATATTTCTGTGTATGCTGAAACTTCTCTGTAAAAAAACCCCAAAACCCCAAAACCAAAACCCAATGATGACTTTCAATGTTTCCTTAGGGAAATTTTAAAGTAGAGACAATGGCTTAGAGACAAGATCAAATAACTTCCTTCTGCTCCTGCAAGTAATAGGCTCCCTTCAGAATGAACAGGATAAAGCTGAATCACCATGCTTAGTCTTAAATGATTTCAACATACTATGACTATTAGGGATATTTTATAAGTGACATATTTCAAGTGTCAGTATGAAATGATTAAACTTCCTAGAACTATAACTTTCTCTTGCCATTAAGAATCTCACTTTAAAGTTAGAATTATTTTTAAAATCTGTCAGAAAGCTCTAAAATCTTTCTAAAAAAATTTTTATATGACCCACTTAATTTTTAATCTTCTGCTTAATATTTAGATCAATTCTAGTACATTATAATGATTAATAGATTTTACTTTTAACATTTTCATTAAAAATGCTTATTTGGAAGGTAAGATTAATTTAAGCTGAATTCACTGAAGAATTTTTAAAAATCTGTTTTATTCTAATTATTACATGCTGATTTAAAGGAAAAATTTAATGGGAGAAATCAATATATGAACTTTTAAACGGTAAAAAAATGTAATGAGTTTTATTCTTTGACAATTCTAAGCATATTTTATTTAGTAGTTTAAAAATAAAAAGCAAATTACTATTAGAAAAATACCTACTTAAATCTTATAAATCTTGTATACTTTCAATTTCATCCCAAAATTATTAGTAATTTGCCATATTCTGTTTTTAGAAACCTACGTATTATGATGTGTGATTGTTATACCACTTTTCTTCACTTGTTGGAATTGTTTAGTCAATCAAATAATCAATATGCACTTATTAAGCACCGACTTTGTATTAGGTATTGTGCTAGTCATAGATATACAAGTAAAATGAATAAAACAGTGCTTAATGGCAAGGAGCTTAATTTCTAGTGGCAGGGAACAAGTTCCCATATAAAGATGTAAATCATAAATATAAAATGAATGATTACAAATATATATATATATATATATATATATATATATACACACACACACACACACACACACACACACACACATCATGTATATGTTTTAAAATATAGATAAGTACATGAAAGTTTAGGCAGGAGGATATTAGCATTTCCGGTATCAGAAAAGATTTCATGAAGAAGATTGTTCTTGAGCTGCTACTCAAAGGAAGAGAGGGACTCTACTATAGCAATAGCTATACTTAGTTTCATCTCTACCCTTTAATCTGAGCTCATTAAAGAGGCTCAATGTGGCAACAAGTATTTATTAAGCTCTTACAATATACAAAGATTTATGTTAATTGTAAGGGATACAAAGCGAGGCAAGAACTACAGTCCTTTGCCTCAAGGAGCATGTATTCTAATGGGAAAGACAATTCATAGATACCTAATATCTAAATATACAATAAATGAAGAGAAAGAGAAAATAAACTGAAAGGGGGAGTTGCTCAAGTAATCATAAAAGCTCTCTAAAAGAACTGGGGGAAAATGAAATGTTCTAATGCTCAGAAACTTTGTTTTACTTGAATCAGACACAAGTTTATAAACAAGGTGTCGATATCATCAGTTGATCTATGGCTCTTTGGTGCTGGACTCATTAGCTGCAAGAGAAGCAAACTGACCATGCAGAGAAACATGATCAGAGGAGATCTTTATGACAAGGTATTAAATAAATTGTTTGCCTTAATTTTATGGGAAAATATTTTGTGAAGTTTGGCATGTGTGACCCAATATAGTGATTGACTCTATATGACATTTTTAAATGGAAAAAAAAACCATCTCTCCCATAAGTCTATAAATCTGCTGCTTATCCAGATGACAAATTCTAATCCTAAAAACTCTTTGAAGATTTGATCAGCTCTCTTCTACAATGCATTGCAAATGCCATGAACTTTCTCAAATTCACTATTGTATCTGATTCATATCAGATATTATCTGAATTGGCAGTAGATATGTAGACTTGTAATAAATATCCAATCTTAAAAGAGGGTTTCTGTCCTTTAAGATAAGTGGCTTCTCTTTTCAATTCTCTTATTGAAAGTGAATATCTCATCCAAACTCTGGCATCCCGCAGACTCAATATCCTAAGGAAAAAGGTAATTTATGAGAATTCTCAAGGGATTTGCAAACTCAAATACTATAGTTTTCAGATAGCATATCCAAAGAATATTTCATCTTTTCAGACCCCAAGTTGTCATTTGAAAATATGTTGGAATCTGAAATTCAGCATATCTTAAATGGTTTTGATGTATAAGTTCAAATTTGCTATATATTAACTTTTTTGAAATAGTAGTTACTAGGATTATGAATATTCTTTACTGAATTCCAAATGGCCTTAAATAGTATACAATAGTAAACTGCCAACCCAATGTGACTTCTCTTATTAGTATTCGACACAAAAAGCACCAGGTAAACTTTTAATAACTTCTGATTAATCAAAGTAGCATATTATCATATTGTTGTATTTGTATCATACTTGACACTGAAAAAATATAAAATTTGACCCAATGGCAATATTTCACTGGCTGAATCAATTTTTTGTCTTTCTAAACTTCTCCCTATTCTCCCACTTTTGACCCCATGTCCAAATATCTTTTATGTCTCTCTCAATTGGGACTGTTATGTTGTGGAGGGGGAAAAACATGAATACTTGTACTCTGAGTGTTAGAAAATTTCTCAAGAATTTCATTGGAAAAAAAGAATATTTCATTGGTTTTTAAAGCAAGTGTCTCTGATAAAGACCTCATTTCTGAAATATATAGAGAACTGAGTCAAATTTATAAGAATATAAGTCATTCCCCAAATAATACATGGTCAAAGATATGAACTGGCAGTTTTCAGAAGAAATCAAAGCTAGCTATAGTCATATAAAAATGCTCAGAATCACTATTGATTAGAGAAATGCTAATTAAACCATCAAGGTACTACCTCATACCCATCATATTGAGTAATATGATATGTGGGAAGATTGGGAAGCTAATGTACTGTTGGGTTTGTGAACTTATCCTACCATTATGACAATAATTTTGGAACTATGCATGCTTTCTCATCCAGTAATACTACTAATATGTTTATATCCCAAAGGAATCAAAAGGGAAAAAAGGGAAAGTACCTATTACCTATTTGTAAAAAATATAGCAACTCTTTTTTGTGGTGCCAAAGAACTGGAAAATTTAGGGGATAACTATCAATTAGAAAATGGCTGAACAAGTTGTGGTATATGACTATGATGGAATTACATTGTGTCCTAAGATTATTTCAGAAAAACCTGGAAAGACTTACATGAATTAATACAGAGTGAAATAAGTAGAATTAGAACATTGTGCATAGTAACAGCAATATTGCACAATGATCAACTGTGAATGACAGCTACTCTCAGCAATACAAAGATCCAAGAAAATTCCAAAGGACTTTTTTTTTGAAAATCAGGAATATTAAAAAAAATTTCCCACACCTATTCGTGTATTTTTTTTGTTTTCTCAAGAAATTTATATTTTTTATTAGTATTTTATTTTCCCAAAATGCATGGAAAAAAGATTTTAGCATCTTTTTATATAACTGTGACTTCCAAATTATCTCCTTTCTTCCCTCCTTTCCCCTTTGAGAGGGTAAGCAATTCAATATAGGTTATACATATGTAGTTTTGCAGAACATTTCCATATTAATCAGGTTGTGAAAGAAAAAAGACAGAAAAATCTCAAGAAAAATAAAGTTAAAAAATTATGCTTCAGTCTGTATTCAGATACCATCAGTTCTTTCTCTGGGGATGGTTACCATTTTGCATTATAAGTCCTTCAGATTTGTCTTGGATCATTGTATTGCTGAAAATAGCCAAGTCATTCAAAGCTAATCATCTGACGATATTGCTGTTACTTTATACACAGTACATTTTACTTTGCATGAGCTCATGTAATCCTTTCTAGGTTTTTCTGAAAGCATCCTACTCATCATTTCTTTTAGCACAATAGAATTTCATTTTTATTACATACCACAGTTTGTTCAGCCATACCCCCAAATGATGAGCATGCCCTCAATTTTCAATTATTTGCCACCAGAAAAGAGCTGCTTTAAATATTTTTTGTACCTATAGGTCCTGTTCCTTTTTGTTTTTTATCTCTTTTTAGATACAGACCTAGTAATGGTATTGCTTAGTCAGATAGTATACATAGTTTCATAGCCACTTGGGCATGGTTCAAAACTACTCTAAAGAATGGTTGAATCAATTCACAACTCCACCAACAGTGGAATGTCTCATTTCCCACATCCCTTACAACATTTGTAATTTTCCTCTTCTATCCTATTAGCCAATCTAATAGGTATGAGTTTGTACCCCAGAATTGTTTTGATTTGCATCACTACAATTAGTACTGAGTTAAATCACTTTTAATATGGGTATAGATAGCTTTGATTATTTCATCTGAAAACTGTTGATATCTTTTGAACTTTTATCAATTGGGGAATGGCTCTTAATTTTATACATTTTATTCAGTTCTTTATATGTTTCAGAAACGAGGCCTTTATCAGACAAACTTGCTTCATTTTTTTTCACAGTTACTATTGCTAACTATATTTCCCTCTATCCTATTCCCTCCCCCTGCCTCCCTTTATTCTATTCTCTCTTTCTTTTCACCCTGTCCCTCCTCAAAAGTGTTTTTCTGCTGACTACCCCCTCCCCAAACATGCCCTCCTTTCTGTCACCCAACCAACACCCTCTTATCCTCTTTCCCTCCTACATTCCTGCAGGATATGACAGATTTCTTGCCCAAAGAGTTTTTATGTTATTCCCTCTTTGAGCCAATTCTGATTAGAGTAAGTTTTACTCTTCTCCTTTACTTCTCTTATTATTCTCCATTGTATAAGCCTTTCTTTTATGTGATATAATTACTCAATTTGACCACTTCCTTTTCCTTTCTCCCAGTGCATTCCTCTCTCACCCCTTAATTTTATTTTTTTTAGGTATCATTTCTTCATATTCAACTCACACGTGTGTCCTCTGTCTAAATATACTCCACCCAGCTGCCCTAATAATTCTTATGAGTTATAAATATCATCTTACATGTAGGAATATAAAAAAGTTTAACCTTTGTAAATCCCTTATGATTTCCTTTTCCTTTTTATGTTTCTATTGAGTCCTGTACTTGAAAGTAAAATTTTCTATTCAGCTTTGGTCTTTTCATCAAGAATGCTTAAACATTCTCTTTTTTATTGAATGCCCATTTCTCCCCCAAAGAATTATACTCAGTTTTGCTGGATAAGAGATTCTTGGTTGTAATTTCAGTTCCTTTGTCCTCTGGAATATTATATTCTAAGCCCTGCAATGCTTTTAATGTAAACACTGTGAAAACTTTTGTGATACTGACTGTGGCTCCATGGAACTTGAGTTGTTTCTTTCTGGCTGCTTGTGATATTTTCTCCTTGACCTGTGACCTCAAGGATTTGGCTATAATATTCTTGGGAGTTTTCTTTTTATTATCTCTTTCAGGAGGTAATTGGAAGATTATTTCACTTTCTAGTTTACCTTCTGGTTCTAGATTATCAGGGCAGTTTTCCTTGATAATTTATTGAAGGATCATGTGTCTAATCTCTTTTTTTGTTCATGGCTTTCAGGTTATCCAATAATTTTAAAATTATTTCTCCTGGACCTATTTTCCAGGTCCATTGTTTTTCCAAAGGATATTTCATATTGTTTTATATTTTTTCATTCTTTTGATTTTATTTTATTGTTTCTTGATTTCTCATAAAATCATTAGCTTCCATTTGCTCAATTCTAATTTTTAAAGAATGATTTTCTTCAGTGAGCTTTTGTACCTCCTTTTCCATTTAACTAATTCTACTTTTTAAGTTGTTTTATTCTTCAGTGAATTTTTGTGCCTCTTTTTCCATTTGGACTACCCTGCTTTTGAAGACATTCTTCTCCTCGTTGCCTTTTTGTACTTCTTTTACCATTTGGCCTAGTATGATTTTTTTTCCTACTATGTTCTTTAATGTGTTGTCTTCTTCAGTAATTTTTTTGTCTCTATTACCAAGCTCTTGACTCATTTTTCATGATTTTCTTATATTATTCTCATTTCTCTTCCCATTTTTTCTTCTACCTCTCTTACTTTATTTTCAACACCCTTTTTGAGCCCTTCCAGGATCTCAGACCAATTCATATTTTTCTTGGTGGCTTTGGATGTAGGAGCTTTGATTTGTTATCTTCTTCTGAGGGTATGTTTTGATCTTCCTTGTCACCATAGTAACTTTCTATGGTAAGGATTTTTCTATTGTTTGCTCATTTTTCCAGCCTTCTCCTTGACTTTTAAAGTAGAGCTTTGCTTCCAGAATTGAGGTTCAACTGTTCCGAGCTTCAGGGGATTTTTACAACTGTTTTCATAGATATATCTAGGGACCTATAAGTTTTTAGTTCTTCCAAAGTGATATAATCTAAGGAGATGCATGTTTACCATGCTCCTGGTAAGTGAGTGACCAGAAGCCCTCTTTTCTGCCCTGGAACTGTGATAAGTGTCCCCACTCCACTGTTTCCACAAGCTCTGGGGTGCTAGTGCTCCCTGGATCTGAGTATAGGCAAAGAAATAGACTTCAGCTTCAGTGCCAGCAAAGAGACCCCTGAAATCTGCTTCTGACCAGTTGTTCAACCCCTTTATCATCTGTGGGATGAGAGTTCCAGACATAGTTTCTATCTTGCTGGTTCAATGGTTCCCAAGTGTTGCTGATACAGGGTCTACACTGGCATTGCCTGCACTGGACTGTGCTCCTCTCTCACCCAAGTGCAATTGACTTTTCCTGCTGATCTTCTAAGTTGTCTTTGGCTGAAAAATTATTTCAGCCTGTCTTTTAGTGGGTTATGCTACTCCAGGAATTGTGTTATGAGATTATTTAAATGTATTTGGAAGGTTTGGGGGGAGAACTCAGGGCAGGTGATGCATTTCCTCTGCTATCTTGGCTCTTCCCCCTCCAAAGGACTTCTGGTGAAATCTGTCTACATGCAAAGAAAGATGTGATGGAGTCTGAATGCATATTAAAGCATACCGTTTTTTGCTTCATATTTTTCAATTTTTTTTGGGGGGGGTGGAGAGGGGTTTGTGCTTTTTTTCACAACATGACTAATATGGAAATTTATTTTGCATGATAGTGCATGCATAACAGAAATCAAATTTCTTGCTGTCTCAGGGAGAGAAGTAGGGGAAGAATTAAGAATTTACTATGAAAGAATTTGTAATTTAATGTTTTTTAAAATCAATGTTAAAATTGTATAAATTTTCTCACAGTAAATAAATTATGAGCCAGTAAATTTTATACACAGAGAGATACATATATCATGGTCTAAGAGGTTTTATTATGCTAGAAAGGCTATAAGTACACTCCCAGCAAAAGAATGGGTCTGATTTCAGGGAACAACCCGAGCTAAGAATCATGAGACTCTATTCTTCCCCTTCTCCATAGCCTCTTAGAATTATTGGCTTCTTTAAGATACAGGTCAGATGCAACTTTCTGGAGAAGGCTTGATCCAGTACCCACTTATAGGCTAGTTTGATCTCTTCTAAAGTAATCTTTAGGGGGCAGCTGGTGGCACAGTGGATAGAGCACTGGTCCTGGAATCAGGAGTACCTGAGTTCAAATCCGGCCTCAGACACTTAACACTTACTAGCTGTGTGACCCTGGGCAAGTCACTTAACCCCAATTGCCTCACTAAAAAAAAATAAATAAAGTAATCTTTGATCTACTCTGTAGGTTTACCCATTTACATACATGTTGTGTTCCTAGTAGAAATTAAACTTCTTGAGCCAAGGGACTGTTTTTACATCTTATTATCCATGCAATAAACAGAGTGCCTAGGATAGAGTAAGAACTTAATAAATACCTTTTCATAGATTGGCCAGTGGTAATAATTTTTAGTATCATTAAACCAGGAAACAAAGTAAACTATAGTTCCATTTTATCTATTTATTTTATTTTTTTATTTAAAGTTTTGAGTTCCAAATTCTATCCCTCTCTCATTCCCTCTCTCCCTACCCTTCCCCCTCCCTGAGGTGGTAAGCAATCAGATATTGGTTATACATGTGCAAATATGTAAAACATTAACATATTAGTAATTTTGTATAAAAAGATTCCAGTAAAAAAAAGAGAAAGTACAAAATAGCATGCTTCAGTGTGTGTTCAATCAATATCAGTTCTTTCTCTGGAGATGGATAGTATACTTCATCATTAGTCCTTTGGGATTGTCTTAGATCATTGCATTGCTGAGAGTAGTTGTCATTCACAATTGTTCATAGAGAAATAATGCTGTCACTGTGCACAACCTTCTCCTAATTCTGCTCACTTCCCTACACATCAGTTATTAATATGAGTCTTTCCAGGTTTTTCTGAAATCATCCTGCTTGTCATTTCTTATAGCATGATAACATTCCATTATAATCATATACCACATCTTGTTCAGTCATTCCCCAATTGATGGACATTCCTTCTATTTCCAATTCTTAGGCACCACAAAGAGTTGTTAAAAATATTTTTGTATATTTTTTCCTTTTCTTTTTTTCATAGTTACTATTGTTAGCTGTTTCCCTCTATTCTATTCCCTTTTCCATGATATTTACTCTATTTTCTATCTTCTTTCACCCTGTTCCTCCTCAAAAGAAGTTTGCTTCTGACTGCCCCCTCCCCCAATCTGCCTTCCCTTCTTTTACCTCTCCCTCCCCTACTACTTTCCTACAGGGTTAAATAGATTATTCCACCCAATTGAGTCTGTGTGTTACTCTCCCTCCCCGCCCCCCCAGCCAACCCTGATGAGATTATGGTCTTTGAGCCAATTCTGGTGAGTGTTAGGCTCAATCACTGCCCAGTTAAAATATATTACTCCACCTAATTGGATGTGTATATTAATCCCTCCTTGAGCCAACTCTGATGAGATTAAGGTCTTTGATCCTATTCTAATGAGTTTAAGGTTCATTTAATTTCCATTGCTCCTCTGCCATCTCTCCCCCCACTCCATACGTCCTTTCCAGTTTCTTTCATGTGGGATTTTACCCATTCTACCTCTCCCCTTCCCCCGGCCCCAGTGCATTCCTCTCACCCCTCTATTTTACCCTAAAAATGGTATCATGGGGCATCTAGGTGACACAGTGGACAAAGCACACAAACTGGACCCAGGAGGACCTGAGCCCAAATCCGGCCTCAGACACAGGACACTCGCCCACTTCATGACCCCAGGCATGTCACCCAACTCCAACCACCCCACAAAAAAAGATAAACCAAAAAAAATGCTTTACAGATATCATCCTTTCATAATCAATTCCCACCTGTGCCCTCTGTCAAAATTATTTCTATTATCTGTCCTAATACTGAGAAAGTTCTTATGAGTTATACATATCATCTTCCCATGTAGGAATGTATAAAGTTTAACCTTGTAACCTCCCTCTTAAATTATTTTTTATGTTTACCTTTTTATGCTTCGCTAGGGTATTGTATTTGAAAGTCAAATTTTCCGTTTAGTTCAGGTCTTTGCATCATGAATACTTGAAAGTCCTCTTTTTCATTGAGGTCCCATTTTGCCCTGAAATATTATACTCAGTTTTGCCAGACAGGTAATTCCTGGTTGTAATCCCAATTCCTTTGCCCTCTGGAATATCATATTTCATGCACTCCATTCCCTTAATGTAGAAGCTGCTAGATCTTATGCTATCCTGACTGTGGACTCCACAGTACTTGAATTGTTTCTTTTTGGAAGTTTGCAATAGTTTTTCCTTGACCTGAAAGCTCTGGAATTTGGCTATAATATGCCTGGGAGTTTTCTTTTTTGGATCTCTTTCAGAAGGTAATCAGTAGATTTTTTCAATTTCCATTTTACTTCCTGCTTCTAGAATATCAGGGCAATTTTCCCTGACAATTTTCTGGAAGATAATCCCTAAGATCTTTCCTTGATCATGGTTTTCAGGTAGTCCAATAATTTTCAGATTATTGCTCCAGAATTTATTTTCCAGGTCAGCTGTTTTTCCAAGGAGATCTTTCTCATTGCCCTCTATGTTTTTATTCATTTGGATTTACTTTATTGTGTCTTGGTTTCTCATAAAGTCACTAGCTTCCATTTGTTCAATCCTAATTCTTAGGCAATTACTTTTTTCAGAGAGCTTTTGTATCTCCTTTTCCATTTGACTTTTCAAGCTGCAAACTTTCTTTTTTCATGATTTTCCTGCATCACTCCCATTTTTCTTTCCATTTTTTCCTCTACCTCTTTTACTTTGTCTTCAAAGTCCTTTTTGAGCACCTCAATTTTTCTTGGAAGCTTTGGATGTAGGAGCCCTGATACTGCTATCTTCTTCTGAGGGTGCACCATGATCTTTCTTGTTGCTAAAGAAACTGTCTATGGTTTTCAACTTTCTCTGCTTGCTCATCTTGCCAGGCTTTCACTTGACTTTTAACTCCCTCTTACGATGGGGCTCTACTTCCAAGTTACACTGTTCCAAGCTTTAGAGGGTCCCAAGTGTTTTGGTTTCAGGAAGGACAGGTTTTTCACTTGCCTGGTCTTTTCTCTGGTCTGTAGATAACCACAGGCCAACTTTCTAATTAACCAGACAGCAAAAATTTGTGTGCTGTGCTTGTTAGCTTTGACAAGCCTGTACCACTCCCCAACCTGGGCCACCTCTACTCAAGACTACTTTTTGGTTCCCAGCAGGGATGAAACACCCATGTTCTGCCACAGCACCATCAGAGACCCTTGTAATCTCACCCCCTGCCAATTGCTCAGCTCTCTCACAAGACTGTGAGCTTATTTATACACGACACTGGTGCTGCAGCTGATTCAGAGGCTCTGGGGTTCCCTTTCCCTGGCTCAGTTGCCTGAGACTGGATCTCTATCAGTGGGATTGTGGGGTTGAGCTCCACTCCTGCAATAGCATAGCAGCACCCTCCTGCCAACCTTCTAAGCCATCTCTGGCTGGAAAATGCTATCAATCCATACTTTTGTGGGTTTTACTGCTCCAAGGATTGTGCTATGAAATTATTTGAGGTTTTTTTGGAGTGATCATGTTGTGAGTTTCAAGAGCTTACTGCCTTTCTGTCACCATCTTTGGTCCCCTCCCCCTCCTGCTATTTCATCTATTTTTGCTTTTTCAATGATGCTACGCAGATCTCTAAGATTTTAAATTGCAGAAAAGTTCTCATCTGCTCTGGTTAAAGGAGATTTATCATCCAAGAAGTTCGCTCTTTCAGTGAAATCATAAATATTTTCCCTGTTCTGTGTCACCTATCTCATTTTGTTGCTTTGAGGATTAAAATAAAGTAAGATGGTGGAGGAAAGACAAAATGTACAGAGCTCCAGATACAATCACCCACAAAATAGCAATAAAAGAATCCTTGGAGCAGAAAAACACATAAAAAATATGGGCTAAGAGTTTTCTCCAGCTATAGATAGATTTCAGGGGGTCGTGCTGGACCACAAATAAAACCTAACAGTGCAATCAGGCAGACACACCAGACACCTGCCCAAGGAATTTGCCCCAGTGCCTCTGAATTGGCTGCAGCACAGGCATCTTCTGTAACTGAGCACATGGTCTGGTTGAATGGCTGGCCCAGGGGGTGAAATGCAGGGGTACCAGTGGACTGGGGGGAAGGATTCGAATGTCCCACCCCAGCAGGGAACCAGGAAGAAATCCTGAGCAGCAGGAGGCCCAGGTGGGGGAGGGGAGCAGGGGAGCAGGCTCATCTGAACCTAAGAACCACACTACAGAAAGTTTTGCTGGTTGGTTGCTTAGTAAGTAGGCTTGAGGTTATCTCCGACCAGACAACAGGCCAGGTAAGATTTAAACTTGTGCTGACCCCAAACCAAAACACCTGGGACCCTCTGAAGTGGAGCCCAGAAGCAGCCCTACTCCCCAAACTCTCCCCCACCTCCCAGTGGAGATTTTAAAATCAAAGAAAATTGAGGCCAGGCAGGCTGAGAAGAAGCCCAATCATCCCCCAAAAAGTGTGTCCTGGAAGCAGGGCCACACTTTAAGAAGGAGTTAAAAGCCAAGAAATAGTAAGCCAAGATAAGTAGGCAGAGAAAACAGAAGACCATTGAAAACGTCCTTGGGGGTAAGGTAGACCACAATACAACCTCAGAAGAAGATAATAACAGGGTCAAAGCTCCAACATCCAAAGCTTCCAAGAAAAATATGAACTGGTCTCAGGCCATGGAAGCTTTCAAATAGGGCTTGAAGAGAAAGTAGGAGAAATAGAAAGACGATGTAGAGAAAGGGAGGAAAGAATGGAAAGAGAAATGTGAGCGATGCAGCAGAGTCATGAGGAAAAAAGTCAACAGTTTGAAAATCCAAATGGAAAAGGAGATTAAAAAACTGTCTAATGAAAATAACTACCTAAGAATTAGGATTGAACAAATGGAAACTAGTGGCCTTAGGAGAAACCAAGACACACTAAAGCAAATCCAATTGAATGAAAATGTAGGGGGCAATGTGATATATCTCCTTGGGAAAACAGCTGACCTGGAAAATAAATCTAGGAGAGATAATTTGAAAATCACTGGACTGCCTGAAAACCATGACCAAAACAAAAGCTTAGACACAATCCTCCAAGAGATTGTGAGGGAAAATTGCCCTCATATTCTAGAAGCAGAATCTAAAATGGAAATTGAAAGAATCCACTGATCACCTCTTGAAAGAAATCCCAAAAGGAAAACCTCCAAGAATATTATAGCCAAATTCCAAAACTCCAAGGTCACAGAGAAAATATTGCAAGCAGCCAGACAAAAGGAATTCAAATACTGTGGAGCTCCAATAAGGATAAAGCAAGATCTAGTAGCTTCTACATTAAAGGACAGAAGAGCATGGAATATGATATTCCAGAGGGTAAAGGAACTGGGACTACAGCCAAAAATCACAAACCCAGCAAAACTTGTATAATCTTTCAGAGGAAAAAATGGGATTTCAATGAGAAAGAGGTCTTTCAGGCATTTGTGATGCAAAGACCTGAACTGAATAGAAAATGTGACTTTCACATACAAGACCCTGGAGAAGCATAAAAAGGTAAACAAGAAAAAGACTTCATGAGGGATATTAAAAGATCAAACTGTTTACATTCCTACATGGGAAGATAATACTTTGAACTCATAAAAACTATCTCAGTAAGGAATTCACAGAAGACATGGGTCTGAACTGAATATGAAGGGATGATATCTGTAAAGCATTTTTGTTTTGTTCTTTGTGGGGCAGACAGGGTGGGGTGTCTTATATCTGGGGCCAGATTTGGGCTTGGGGCTTCCTGGATCCAGGGCTGGTGCTTTGTCCATTGTGCCACCTAACTAACCCATGATGACATCATTAAAATAGGGTTGAGTTGTAGGAGGAATAGACTGGGGGAGGGAGAAGGGAAGAGATGGTCTGGGGAGAGGTAGTTCATATGAAGGAAACAAGAAAAATGCTTATGGAGGGGAGGAAAAGAGGGGGAAGGAGTTGGGGAGTGAGTGAGCCTTAATATCATCAGAATTGGCTCAAAGAAAGACTAACATACATACTCAAGTAGGTATAGTAATATGTTTTTTCCCTGAGGGAGGGGAGGGAGAAAAGGGGAATGGGGGAAGAAGGTAAGAAGGGAAAGGCAGATTGGGGGAGAGAGCAGTAAAAAGCAAAACACTTTCAAGGAATATGAAGATGTTCTGCATTACTGCACCAGTATGATATATTGAATTGCTTGATCTCATAGGGAGGGTTGAGGAGGGAAGGAGGAAAAAACTTTAGAACACAGAATTAGCTCAGGGACCTCGATCTCATCAGAGTGGGCTCATGGAGGGAATAGCATCCACACCCCATTGGGAGGAGTAATCTATTTTACCATGCAGGAAAGTAGGAAGGGAGGAGAATAAGGAAGGAAGGGTGAAAAAAGGGAGTGCAGAGTGGGGGAGAGGATAGTCAGAAGTAAAACACCTTTGAGGAGCAATAGGTAAAAAGAAGATACAGTAAATGTCATGGGAAGGGAGTGGAATGGAGGGAAATAGTTATGATGATTGATTATAATGACAAAACATATGGTACCTACTTTGCTGGGCTTTTATGAAGAACATTCTCTGTCAGCTTAAGGTAATATATATAGATTATGATGAACAGGATACTATAAGAAAAACCTGGAAAGACCTACATGAACTGAAGCGGAGTGAAATGTACTGTATATAAAATAACAGCAATAGTGGGGGATGATCTGCTCGGAAGTATGTGGTTATTTTCAGCAAGGCAGTGATCCAATATAACCCTGAAGGACTTATGAAGATTGTAGCCCATCTGCAGAGAAAGAACTGATAGTATCTGAAAACAGATGGAAACACATTTTTTAAAATTTATTTTTCTTTTCCTTTTTGACAATCCCTTAATCTGAAGTTTTGGGGTTTTTTTTGTTTTTTTTTTTTACTGTTTTCTCTCACAACTAGCTAATATGGGACTTTTTCCATGACTACGCATGCATAACTTATTTTGAATTGCTTGAGTTCTGTGGGTTGGGGAGTAGGAATGGAGGGAGGAAGAGAAGTTGGAACACAAAGTTTTTAAAAAATTGATGTTAAAATTTGTTTTTACATATATTTGGAAAATAAAATTCTATTCAAAGCAAAAAAAAAAAAACGCACAGGAAGTTGGGCTAGCCATACAAAATTTGAAGCTATAATATAAAGTGGCAGTCATCAAAACTATTTGCTAGTAAGAAATAGAGTGGTGGATCAGTGGAATAGGTTAGGAACAGGAGACATGCTATTAATGACTATAATAATCTACTGTTTGATTAACCCAAAGACTCAGGCTTCTGGGATAGGAAGTCAGTATTTGACAAAGACTGCTGGGAAAACTGGAAGATAATAAGGCAGAAATTAGGCATAGACTAACATCTTACACCTTATGCAAATATAAGGTCAAAATGGGTTAATGGTTTAGACATAAAAGGTGATATAATAGGTAAATTAGGAGAGGAAGGAGTTGTTTCCATCTCAGATCTATGGAGAGGAAAACAGTTTATGTCCAAACAAGAGATAGAGATTATTTTGAAATGCAAAATGGATGATTTTGACTCTATTAAATTTAAAAAGTTTTTGAACAAACAGAAGCAATGCAGCCAAAATTAGAAGGGAGGCAGAAAACTAGGAAACAATTTTTGACATCCAGTATTTCTGATAAAGGCCTCATTTCTAAAACATATAGGGAAAAAATCAAATTTATAAGAATTTAAGTCATTCCCCAATTGAGAAATGGTCAAAGAATATTAACAGGTAGTTTTCAGTTGAAAAAGTTAAAGCTATCTATTGCCAAATGAAAACATGCTCTAAATCACTATTGATTAGAGAAATGCAAATTAAAACAAAACTGAGGTATTTTGTCACACCTATCAGAATGGCAAATATATCAAAAAAGGAAGATATTGGATTTTGGAGGGGATGTGAGAAAACTGGAATTGAGAAAATATTCAGACATTCTGGAGAGCAATTTGGAAATATGCCTAAAGGACTATAAAACTGTGCATACCCTTTGATCCAGAAATACCTCTGCTAGGTTTATATCCCCAAAACATCCCCAAAAATAGAAAAAAAATACCTTTTTTATGCAAAAATATTTATAGCAACTCTTTTTGTGGTATCTAAGAATTGGAAGTCAAAGGGATGCCCATCAATTGGGTAACAGCTAAATGAGTTGTGGTATGTGATTGTGATGGAACAGTATTGTGCTGTAAGAAATGACAAGCAGAATGATTTCAGAAAGGCCTGGCAATACTTGTATGAACCGATTTATAGTAAAGTGAGGAGAACCAGGAGAATGTTATGCACAGTGGCAACAATGTTGTTTGATGAAGAACTATGAATGACAACTATTCTCAGCAATACAGTAATCCAAGACAAAGGACTATTGATGAAGCTTACTATCCACCTCCAAAGAAAAAAGACCTGTATTGATTGAACACAGACTGAAGCATGTTATTTTTCACTTTTTCATTTTTCTTTCATACATTTTCATATAGAAGATTACTAATATGGTAATGTTTTACATAATTGCACATTCATAACATCTACATAACATTTGGAACTCAAATCTTTAAATAAAAAATGTTTATTTTTTAAAAATTATATATGTACTAATGGAAAAAAAGTAAAATAACTTAACTGGTGAAACTATGTGGTACTTAACTTTCCCAAAGGGAGTCTCTTTACTCTCTTTCTTGGTACCCTATATAAACTCTGTTCCCCACCCCACTCCTTGGGTACTCCTAACACTTGCTGTGGTGGTACCACAAATTGCAACTCTTCTGCCTCAATTAAAGACCTTAATTTTACTATATTTATTGTTTTCATTAATTTTCAGGTTGACACAGGCATTGCAAGTGTGTCTCCTACATCTAGCAGATGTTCTCCACTTAAAAAAAATAAACCATTTAAAACAATTTGAGACAAACAATAGATTTTTAGGTTTCTTTTAAATTTGAAAGATGATTTTGTTGTTTTTTATTGTGTCAGATATATATGTATATGTGTGTTTCTATTTCAATTTCTCTTTCTTGTATTTGTTTTTAAAATTAAAGATGAATAAAATAAAATTAGTGACAACTTGACTTTTTATTTAGTTTATTGAAGTCACAGAATGCCTTTAAAATGCCCTCCTCAACTTTCCCCTAGAATCTAATTTATTAGTAAAATGTAAAACTGTAACACTTAACCTTAGTCTATCTGAATAATTGTTTCTCTAATTGATTTTTATTCATTTGATGAGGAACACAGTTTCCATTATAAATATATCAAAGATAAATACTAATAATTAATAAATTAGCTATTTTATCAATTTGAGCTCACTATGTGGAGAGTGTTTTCAAGTTTTGAAGTATCATTAATTAGTATTTTAATTCCATTAAACTATTGTAACGAAACATATTGTGGTGGTATATAAATCATAGAAAAGTTCCTTATTATACAGCATTTGAAATTTGAAATAAAAACAACAAATTACAAATATATTTTCAGTATGTTGTAACATATTTTGCTTTAATTATTTAGGGAGATAATAGTTTCTAGTAATTATCCCCAAAATAATAAATGATGACTCTTCCTAAGTTGTGTGCATGGGGAATATTATTTTGTTAAGAATACTTATTTTTCTTATTCTGGAAGAAATAATGCATATTTATTCTAGAAGACATAAGGTAAGTTTTATTGGTCTAGAATATGTTTGCTTTATAGCTCTTTAATTATGCATAAATAAGAATGGTTAATTGATTTTCTTCAAGATCATTAGATGAATTCAGATCCCCAAAGTATTTTCAGATCTGCAGGGTTAGACTATGGTAAATGCAGACTGCTATATATCTTCTTGATTAGCACCATCAATACAAATATTAGTACCCAAATAAATTCTAAGTGTACCCTGATGATCCTCCTGGTTTGAAAAAAGCAAACTCTATAAAACATGTGTTTGCAATATGTAGTTATTGTATTTTGAATGTTTGGGGTATTTAATTATTATGATGTGAACTAAAAACAATGAAGAAATCATTTGCTTTCAAAATTTTGATGAAAATTAAGAAGAAAATATTACTCATACCACATTTTATATCTTCACCATTAGGTTTTTTTGTAAACCTTCATGAGACAGTACTACAGTGACTATGGGAAGCCTAGTACTTATCATCAAAACATGTAATTAAATATGAATAGTAAAAATGATGAATATATTAACTACATCATTCAAAAAATTGAACAACATTAATACAACTAGTAAATACCACCCCCCCTGAAAAGCTATGAGTATATAATATTTAAGAATTGCATCTTTGGAGCTAGAAGAAATATTTTGTTGTAAATGAGTACAACTATGTTTATATTTATTTTTCTAATTGCAATACTGATTTAGAGGAACAATATTGCTACCATATTTTGGTCTTTAATGAAAGATTGAATTAATATCTACTGAGACAAATTTCTCCATATTCCACAACTTATCTGCAGATGCGATTGCCAAAGAAATGTACTTGACAGTGTTTATGGTAATGTATTTCAGAAATGTTAGCTCAAATTTCTTGTTTCCAAACACCTAAAAATTGAGCCATTGGAGGCTCCAATACAAACTCAAGTTCACTTATTGGTCCTCAATATAACATCATTCCACACAAAAACATTTATGGGGTGTTGTGTGCATATTCCTTTTTAAAACTAATTTCATGAGCTTATTTATTACAAGAGAAAAGAAATTCTAGAGCTCTAGTTCTTCACCTTTTTCTTTTTGTCATGGAACCCTTTGGCTGTCTGGTGATACCTATAGATCATTTCTCTGGAAAATTATTTTAAATAATCAAAAGAAATGTTAAATTTCAGCATGAAATTAATTAAAAGAACTGAAGTCTTGTCATGAGTTCTCAAGCCTGTGTACCCCGGGTTAAGAACTTTTCTAGCATTTTATAGAAAAGATCTACTTATAATAAATCATGAAAGAAAAGAATTGTAAATGCACAACACATTCGTGGGGGAAAATAAAATAAAAATAGTCAGGCATCATGGTGCAATACCAACAGCATTAAACTAGGAACTAGATGGACTGGGATTTACCATCAACTCTGCTTTAAACTAGCTTGGTGACCTTGGACAATTCATTTTACTTCTCTTGACTTTTATTTCTACCCCTGAAAATTTAAGAATTTGAACTAGCTGATTTTTAAAGATCTATTTACCTTTCTAGTTATAGTTAAATTTTGATTAAATTTTCATTTATTTATGAGAAATTATTTTAAAAGTGAAAACAGATTTCATTAACAAATCATGACAATTAAATATAGTGTGTGGCTAGATAGATGATAGAAAAATATCATTTAATATATTTTTTGTTGAGTAACTACTAAAACGATTATTTCTATTCCTCATTCAGTGTAGTTTTGTCATGGTCATATCAGTCAGTGTGAGTGAGGAAACTCCCCTTGTCAGACTGTTGTTTTCTGATGTAAAGTAAAAGATTACATTCACTGGTTTTGAAAAGTTTAAATCTTCAGTAGTATCTATCGCATTCCCTATCTGAAACCATGGGAGAACACACTGCCTTCTTCAGTCACTTGGAGAATTGTTAGGTGAATGATGGATTAGGCTTTTTCTATTTGACCCCTAAGCGTAGAAGTAGTATTAAATGGTTGAGATTATATGAAAACAGATTTTTAAGTCAAGGTAGAGAGAAAATAAAAACAATCCTAACAAGAGGAGTGGTTAAAAAAATTGTCCTACGATAAATAGTTCATTCCCATCCCTGGATGACTTCAAGTTAAGACAGTACAATGCTTTGTTATAGACCTAATATAAGAATTATATATCACATTTATGATTTTCATAGGCAGTGGACCATACTGCTGAGGTGCCTTCTAATTCCATCTATGATTATATGATTCAATGAATTCCAAATTAGAAGAATATGAACAACTGCAATCAGATTTAACTGATTAACAAGCAATGAGAATTTAATCAACTGTAAAAGATCAGTTGGTTTAAATTATGCATTGTTTGGAATGAAGTGCTAATATCTTAATGAAGTGTTATTCTATTTTCTTTCTAATGAAAAGATAAAATATTTAAATGGGTAATTTTTCTAAAAAATGCAAATAGTGATTTGATTTAGTTAAGATGACATACTATAGACTTAATAAAATAATCTTGAAATGTATCTTAATCTATATATTTATATTGATTTATATTATGTTCAATAACTATTTTTCTAGGTATGACTTAAGTGTTTGGGGCAGAAGAAGCCTGTATAGATTCATCATCCTTACCAAAACATGGTATGAACATTTTTTACATTAATGATGTTAACATGAATAATCAAGATCTACCAGAAAATTGCTATGCTCTGCTCTGATTTCTTTTTACTAATCACCCATTTATAATTCTTATAAAATTGTTTCTTTAAAATTATCCCAACCCCAAGGTAAACAAAATGCTTTTTCACATAACATATTTTCATGGATATAATTAGGTGATATGTGCTTTTATTTGCCAAGATTTTCTCATCTGGGTTTTTGAATAAGACCTATAAATTGATATTCAGAAGAATTAAAGTCTGTTCTAAGCTCTACCTTTAATTACTATTATGACCTTGGAAAAGTATGTTAACCACTCAAGACCACAGTTACTTCACTGGAAAAATAAAATAATTTGAATGGAATACCTCTAAAATATCTTTCAGCTCTAAAATTTTATGATGCTACTGTATGATGTTCTAGGAATAGTCTTAATTCAACTTAGTGGTTACTATGGAGACTTTATCATTGTTATTGTAATCATAACAACTATAACTGATATAATTAGACATATCTCAGTTTGTTTGTTTTTCTGGGACTTAAAAAAAAGGTAGGTAAAATTTGCTCCAGACTAAAAGCTAAAATGAAGTTGAATATTGGGCTTGCAGATATCATTGAAATATACCCTCTTATTAAAAATTCCCTTGGCAAAATCCCCCATTTTTTCAAGGAAGTTCTCAAATGGACCTTGTCTACAAAACCTATTTATTTCAAATGCTGAAAGAAAATACGAACTTCCCTAAGAGCTACTCATAGAAAACATAATAAAAATAAAGATCATAAAATCAGTGAATCTCATGAATGCAAGTACTCCCAGGGGTCAACTAATCCATCACCCACTTAAACAAGAACCCTATGCAATATACCTAACAAATGGCCATCAAAGTTTTGATAGCTATTCAGTCGTGGAGAATACAATTGCTCCAGATAGCCCCTGTACTTTTAGATGGTTCTTATCAGTCAGAAGTTTTCATATGATTTCCCTACATAGTTTAAATGTTGTAGAAAGAATATCCTTCACAAAAAAAGGTCTGATTCCTGTGTCTCATCACAGACTGAAAAAGACCCTAGTTTTGTGATTGTCTTTCCACTGCAACAAAATCTTTGCTAGCTTCTTCCAAACTGGAACAGTTACAGGGATGATTCTGACAAGAAATCAAACCTACTTTCTGAGAATGAAGCTTGCTAATTATGGTGAGGCATCTCTAGGTGAAGAATCCTTTGGCTATTATGAGCCATGAGAAGACATACTTTAAAAAATCCTTCAATCCTGTGAAACTTCTTTTTTTTTTTTTTTAGCAATTGTATGGGGTTGAAGGGTAAGGATATAACAGTGGAGGCTTCTCAGATTTGTAGAGCTTTTAACACTAATATAACTTCTGATATTCTAAATGGAAACTGGTTGTCCGGTAAAAAAATTAGCAGATATTTTTTGTTATTTTGCTAGAAATAATGCCAGAAGACATAGAGAAGATATGCCAAAAGGAGTAGGTGAATCAAAAGTTCCATGTAAATAAAGAAATTGAATGGATTGGATTTTCCTTATACTCAAATGAAATAATACACTTCATTTAAATAAGTACTTGGTCTTCTTGACTTGGTGGCATTTAGGGATAAGGGAGCAGTAGGAAGATAGTTGCTGCTTAAACATTAATAGCTATTACTGACAAATAAGAAGTAGAAATATATTATAAAGGACTTGACTAGACCTCCCAAATAAAATATACACACAAACAAAACACACACACACACACAAACATACACACATATACAGATCTGTATACAATGATGTATATATACGCATGTTTTATGTATGTTTAAACATTATTTGACATGTATATGTGTATGTGTTTATATATACATATATAAATATATAGAGAGAGACTGCATGTTTATTTATTATGAATGTATGTAGGTATGTATTCAGCATGTATTAACATTTACACCCTGTGACATATATTGATCATCAATCAAGATAGAGACGGAGACAGAGAGAGATATATAGTATTTCCAGTGCAAGGACCATGAATGAAAAACATTATACAAAATATGGTTCAAGAAATTAAAGGATTCAAAGGCTTCTGGTATCTTCTTGGTTACTTTTCCTTTGTGATAACTTCAAAATTTTCATAGATGTGTATCAGAAACATTTTTATTCAAGAAGAGATTTAGAAGTTAATCGATATAGTAAGCACTGAACAATATCACAAGAAATGTAATAATATCTTAGAAACAACTAGTTACTGATGTAAATACCACCCTAGAAACATATATGGATATATACTTTGTTTCCAGTTCTTTGAGATCACAAAGCATGTTGTTATGAATAATTTATTATGTATTTCATCTTTGTTTTCATGTTCAATTTCCTCAGGGTATTTGCCCAATTATCTGACATTTAGTTTATGAGCTAAGAATACTTTAGTTAATTTTCTTGAATAATTCCAAAATTATATCTAGAATAGCCAGATCAATTCACAGTGTGACAACAATATTGTGCCTGTCATTCTACATTACCTGCTACCAGTATTGCCCTTATCTTTTCTGGACTATGTTTTAGAAACATATTTCTGAAGATGCCTTCTCAGGTCTTCTAAAATATATCCTCTGGCATCTATAGGGCCCTTGGGTTCAATGTATTACTCCATTTTGATTGCTATTTCCTAATTCACAGTTCATATTTATGCGATAATTGTAAATACCATTTTGCTCTGAGAAGCCTCTATTGTATTCTTTTTCAGTAATTAAAATATTTAAAATCCACATTTCTATTTTAACACACAATTTATAGCCCTTGGTTTTTCTCCCTCAATTTACAATCCTTTTGCTGAGGTGGAGCAGGGTTAGAAGGAGCTTTTCCCCCATAAATTACAAAGGCAAGTCTTGTTCCAGACTTCTGAAGAAGAATCTCATTATTTCCCCTTTTTTACATATCTCTCTAGATGCCACTTATCCTTCCTATTCAGTGCCATGTACCTCTCCCACAGATTCTATAATAATCCTTGAAAACAATACTCATAATTGTTTCACAATGTGGTTTGAAATTAGCTCTGTGATATTGGCCTCTTAAAGACATTGTTGATCTTGACTATGTGGCATAGAAATGGAAATTTCCTTGAATATTTGCTATGTATTTTCTTTTATATCACCTCAGAGCTTCATTATTTTCTCCCATTTCTATCTTTATTCTTAATAATAGCTTTAAAAAAACAATGCTCTGAGTGCTTCCTACCCTACTAATAAAAATTTTAATTATAGAAAAAATATAAGAGGTCAAATTTAACACTTTTTAAAAAATAAAGTTACTAACCACTAACCTAAGAAACCCTCACCAGCTTCCAAATTACATATTGCATGTTTTATTACATGTTGTATTAAATGTAATATTACCATATTACAAGTTTTGGAATTTGTTTTACTGACTCTATATTAACATAAATATTAATAACCCATGCATTATTCTTTCAGCACATTGGTTAGATAATTTGAGAACCTCATACTTATATTGTTCTAAATGTTCATTGTAGATAATGCATAATCAGAAAACTCCTTTTTCCCAAGTAACTTTTGAATATAAGAGATTTCTTTAAATGAAATGAATTGATAATCTGGGGATATTAGCCAGTAGGGGAGTGACATAGTATAATAGAAAAAGTTATCCTATTTAATCTTGGTTAAGTGGCTTAACCTGGGTTGGAAAAGTTTCCAACTTCTTATATTTAACAAAAAAGTGCTATAATAAATATTTTGAAATGTATGTGAGCTTTTTTTTCTTATTGATAGCTTCCTTGTGATACAAGCTAAGTAACAAAATCTTTTATTCAAATGTTATAGACATTTCATCACTTTATTTGCATAATTCCAAATTGCTTTCCAAAATTTTTGTACAATTTCACAGTTCTACTACCAATGTTGGTATGCCTATCTTTCCACAACCCCTCCAACATTGACTGTTGACACTTTTTGTCATATTTGACAACCTGCAGTGAATCTTCAGAGGTATTTTGATTTGCATTTCTCTTATTATTAGTGATTTAAAATATTTTTTCATGTATTTGTGAATACATTGCAGTTTTTCTTTTGAGAACTATTTGTTACTATTCTCAGACCATTTATCTGTTGGGAAAGGGCCATTAGTTATACACACACACACACACACACACACACACACACACACACACACACACAGAGTTTTATATACATATACATGTGGATGTATAAATGGTGTCTCTCTGTGTGTATTTTGGATACCAAACCCTTATCAGAGAAATTTGATAAAAAGATTCTTTCATGTTTGGCCACTTCTCTTCTGATCAATGATGTGTTAATGTGGTCTGTGTAGAAGTTGCTTTTCAGTTTCAAGTAATCTATTTTTTCTTTGTTTATAATTGTCTATTTCTTGTTTGGTTAAGAGTATAGTTTTTACCTATAATTGTGAAAGTAACATGATCTACTTCTCTTCTATTTTTTAATAATATTATCTTTAATATTAAGATCATGTGTCCATTTAAAATGCATTTTGGATTGTGTTGTAAGGTATTGATCTAAGACTATTTTCTGCCAGATTACATTCTAGTTTTTCCAGCAGTACTTTTAAAAAATTAAATAAGGAGGTTTTCCTGGGTAATTTGTGTTTTCTACTTTATCAAATACTAGGTTAGTGAGAAATTATTTCTTTCTCATTTACTCTAGTTCATTGATCTATATGTTCTTTAACCAATACCAGATGGCTTCTTTTTATTTTAGTCTGAGGTCTGAAAAACTTATTCCCCCTTCATTGTTATATCTTTTTTCCTTAATTTCCCTTGATATTCTCAAGCTTTTGCTTTTTCAAATGATTTTTAAAATCAGAACCTACAAATTATACCTTTTGTAATTTGATTGAGATAGCAACAAATTACCAATAAAAGCACACATTTATTTTGTAGAATTTTTATTTTTATTCTATTAGCAAGACCTAGTTATGAGTGCTGAATATTCTTCCAAATGTTTTTGAATTTCTAAAAAATTTCTTTGAGGAACACTTTGTAATTGAATCTATGAAAGTATTTTGTGTGCTTTGGGAGGGTGATAGATATTTTATGGCAATTTGGACTGAGAATTTTTCCTTTCCACTATTGTTTTTTCTGTTTTATAATTATAAAGAAAAATTTTTTGTAACCTGTAACCTCGTTCAAGCGACAGTTTAAATTAATATATTTTCGGATTCTTTAGGTTTTTCCAATAAGTTGAGTCATAAGTAAATGTGATAATTTTATATCCTCTTTACCTATTTTAATACTTTAATTTCTTTTGTCTTATTGCTGTTGCTAATATTTCACCTTGCTCCATTTGCTCTTTTATTGATTTATTTTTCTTCTCTTTTAAAAATCTAGTGGGCAGCTTGGTGTTGCAGTGGATAAAGCACTGGCCCAGGATTCTGGAGTACCTGAGTTCAAATCTAGCCTCAGACACTTGACACTTACTAGCTGTGTGACCCTGGGCAAGTCACTTAACCCTCGTTGCCCTGCAAAAAAAAATCTAATTGGCTAAAGTTTTATCAATTTTATTAGTCTTTTCAAAGAACCAGCTTTTAGTAGGGTTTTTTTTTTTTACATTTTTCTGTATGTTTTTTTCATTCTGGTTTATTTTTAATTTTCAATATCTCCTCTTTTGTTTTTATTTTAGGGTTTTTTTTACTTGTTTAAAAACATTTTAAAACCCATTCTGATCATTAATCTTTATGTTTCTATTTTGCTAGCATATATTTGTAAGTAATGATTTTCCCCAAGGATTACATTAACCACAAGCCAGAAATTTTGGTGTGTTGTTTCATGATAATCATTTATACAAAACTCTTAAATTTTTATATGATTTGTTCTTTGACTCACTTGCTATTTAAGATTTCATTTTTAATCTTTATTTTGGTCTATATCTTTATTTGTGTTCCCTGAAAAAAATGTCATTTTGACTATTATAATAGGCACCAAGGATAGAGCATTGTTTAGAAACAGTGCCATGTGAGCATTAATTGAAGAACCTGTGCAAAAAAATTTACTATCCCATAGCATCATATATACATTATATGTGTGTGTGTGTATAAGAATTTATGTGAGAAAAAAGTCAAACCTCATAAATGGTGAAAAACAATTTTCAAAAAGTTATTAAAACATCATTACTTTTGGCCCACCCTATACTTGCCTTCAAGTGTTTAAAGGGCATTACAAGGAATAATGATAGGAAAATTCAGAAAGGTATATATGACCTAAAATAAAAGGAGGAAAAATCTTTCTTAAAAGTGTTGTCCAAAATATGAATGGACTGCTTAAGGCCTAAAAGCAAAGTCTGTATGACTATCAATGATACTGTAAAGCAGTGATTCCCATTTAGAATTTCCTTAACACAATAATATTCCAGGTATTTTATGCTTTTTAAAAATGGTGCTTTAAATAATTGTCAAATCATATTAGGAAAAACATTTTTCTTTTGTGTGTTTGAGTGTGCATGTTTGAAACTTGATAGGTTTCTTTCTGTAATGAACTGAAATTGTTATTATCATGTAACAGATGATTGATTGTTTACACAGCAATTATATCAAACTGACCTTATTATTGTTCAGTTATTTCAGTCATGTCCAAGTTTTTGTGACCCCATTCAGGCTTTTTGTGGCAAAAATCCTAGAGTGGTTTGCCATTTCCTTCTCCAGCTCATTTTATAAATGAAGAAACTAAGGCAAACAAGTTTAAATGAATTGCTCAGGATCACGCAGCTAGCAAGTGTCTGAGGCTGTATTTGAACTTATGAAGAGGAGTTTTACTGATTCTAAACCCAATATCTATTGACTAAACCACCTACCTGCCCAAACTGACCACTTCTGGCTAACTGCAATGTACTTTTGCAGTTTCCCAACCTATTATCAAATTGTTTTCAAACTGCCACAAGGGCTTCACATTTAAGCACAAATTCCTAACACATTATCAGATACATGCATATACCCTCATTTGCATTCTGTACACTGACTACAGTAGTGCCTTCATTTCCCTCCTTTACTTTATAATTGTTTCTCATCAGATGTGCAAACACCTGGTGATATAGAACAAATGTTTCTATTCTTTCAAAGCAAATGTCAGTCTATTTGAAAACCAGAATTACTAGTCATGAACATGACAAACCAGTTTGAAATCATTGAAGACATTCATAAATACTTTGCAGAAACAAACCTTATAATGCTTATTACTGTATTCAGGCTATTTTCCAATGCAAACATGTTCTTTACTTATGTTACTATCCTTTATCTGATAGAATTTTAAATGAATTAGTTAGCAACACTTGTCAGTCTTTGAATAGAATTTCTGTTAGATTGTGTCAGTGGTAGAAGAGAACATTAATGAGAGCTAAAGAGTTTCTTGCCTAAGAATTGTTGGTTTATATAAAAATCGTTAAAATGTAACAGTATATGCAATTGACTTTAAGTGTATTTTCTACTTTTTGTCTCATCATTAGCCAGTAAAAAAAGAATATTTTATATTGTAATTAGCTATTCATTTTTGTCATTTGGTTAGGTGACAAAAATTTTTTTTAAATGATTTTCATTTCTCAGCATGAGAGATAATAAAAATTTCTTGCTATTTTCACCACATATTTGCATGAACAAGCATTTTCACTTTATTCTTCTTTTAAATCATTATACAAAAATTAACTTGACATGGATCCAGATTTATGACTTATATTTGCCTAGTGTTGAGACAAATATTGCAAACTGGTGTTCAAATAAAAAAATACATTAAATCAATTTGATGTAGTTATATTACATATAGGCTAAATTATCCTTAAAGGGGGTTTCGAGGGGGTGATCCAGTCTCTTTGGTATTGACACTCGCCTTCACCAATCATGTTCCCTTAATTACAGGGGTTCCTGCACCCCAGTTCTTTTTAGCCACTTGATAGATTAGCTTTTACAAAAGAATATTTATATCAAAGCTCTAGCAAGAACAAGCATACAATTTTCTCCCCATCTGAATATGTGGGGGACCTGATCCCTCTTTATACCATCTCAGTGTCTGGAGAGAGGTGACCCCTTGGGCACCTAGGCTTCTTAGGGTTTCAGTGCTGTACTGATAATCTAGCCTGCAATATTTCAGCCAAGGTTTCCATAGCTGGAATTCCTGGGTCCAGGGACTTAACTCTGCTTAGAATGGAAAAAACAATAATAAACAAAACAGAAGAAAATACTAAGTTCATTTCTCAGGACCACAGAGCCAAAAATGGGGGAGTGGGAAGGAAACAACCCTTCCTTCCACCCCACCTCTTTTTATGATGCCTAGTAGTAGGTTTCCACCAATTGCGGACAACCATGGATCAGCGCCTTGAAGAACCACAGGCCACAGTGTGGCTTTACAATCCAACACGGGAACTGCAGCTCCTGCCACAACCAGGACATTGGAAAACTGTGCTCTCTGTTGCTCATTGGTTCCTGCGTCTCATTCGTTTTTCTTAATCCTGAGCTTGAAGGCCCATCTCAGCTGCGCACAAGCTGCTCCTGAGTACTGAACTCCATCGGGTGCTGTCCTTGGCCATCTCCTCCCAGCTATGTTGTGAGTAAAACAGCTTCACCACACTGGTTACTATCAGAAAGACAGCCAGATTATCACCATCTGGAAGTTTTAGAGACAAAACAATCCTTTCTGTTTGGGATGGGGGGGGGAGGGGAGAGGGAGGGTTCCTCTACTGAGGAAGGAAAAAAAAAACATTCTCATCACTCCCATGCTTAATGGACTCAGGTGGCTCCTTCCCCTGGCATTAAAGGATCTTCACAACCTGGCTCAGATATCTTCCAGATTTATTATACATTCAATGAATCTTCCTTCAGGGCAAAGTCATTTTCTTGCTATTCTTCTGTCTTGTTTTTCAACTTTTGACCAGGCCAGGAATTCATGTCTGTAATTCACCCTTCCTTCACCTTGGCCTTTTAGAAGCTCTAGTTTCCTTTAAAGTTCAGGTCAAGCACCACTTTTGTACAAAGTGTTTTTTTGCCCCTACTTGCTTGAGAATTCCCATAGGAGGACATACAAATGATAACAGTAAACCATAATTTCTGAATATTCTATTTTCATATTTTAGCTAGCCTGTGTAGTCTTATGATAGGTTGTCTCTTCAAATATGCAATTTTTTATTAACGTTTCAGTGAGGGCAGGAGGAAAAGAGGGAATGTTCACTGTAATCCCTACATGAAAAGACTTGAATGCTAGTTTTATAAAATTGAGGCTCTAAGCATTTATCAGTTTAAACGATGTGTCATTTTCCATGAATTAAAACCCCTTCGTTACAGTGACAGTTGCTAGAGATTGAATTTAAAAACATCTCTTTTTCAAGATAGAAACATTATGCAGTATCTAACAAAGTGAGATGTATCACTCCTTTGATTTAAAATGTCTTCCATACCACATCTGGATGTTCCTTTCTGGTGAGAATTTTATATAAAATATGGAGACAGACTGCACTCAAACCCTTTAAGCATTTTGGAGATTATCATAAAGTGGTATAAAATTCAGTCTCAGTGAGATGTTACTCTTGAAACATTCTAATTACTCCCCAAATAAACTATACTTCATTACATGGCTTACTATTCTGCATGAAACTATATTTGATCAATTATTTCAAGAATATATATATCATATACATTTAAATTATAATTATAAATTAGTTTGATAGATAATAAAGTCTATATCCAAATAATGTGTATCTTGATAAACAATTCATATATGCATACATATATAGAGTATATAAATCCTAAGTTTTTATTTTTAAAAGTTAATAAGTATTGGGGGCAGTTAGATAGTGCAGTGGATAGAGCACCATTCCTGGATTCAGGAGGACCTGAGTTCAAATTGGACCTCAGACACTTGACACTTACTAGCTGTGTCACCCTGGGCAAGTCACTTAACCCCAATTGCCTCACCAAAAAACAAAAAACAAAACAAAAACAAAAAAACAAAACAACAACAACAAAAAGTTAATAAGTATTTATTTTCTTTGTCTTTTTCAAGTAAAAAAAGCTTGTTTACTATGTTCCAGGTATGCTAAATGCTGGAAATAAAAATACAAGCAAGATAAAAGCCTCTTGCTTCAAGCAGGTAATATTCTAATGGGGGAAGACAACATATAAAAGAAAGCTAATGGAGATGGGGTAATTAGCAACCAAAAGGGAGAATGGTAGAGAAAGTCTAAAGAGTCAGGAGTGGAGTCCAGAGGGGCAGGAAAACATGGCTGGCCTGGATACTTGCCTTAACATGGAAGTTTTAGGAGGAGGCAACCAATCATAGGGTGGGGCTGCAGAAGCAGAATGGATTTCCAGGATAAGGAGATTGCTGTGTGACAGGGGACAAAAATAAAAATAGACCTTTTTAAATGAAAAGACTATGAATTAGAGGACATCTAGGTAGCCCAGTAGAGTGCCAGGCCTGGAATCTAGAAGACTCATCTTCATGTATTCAAATCTGGCCTCAGACCCTTAATAGCTGTATAACCTAGGCACATCACTTAACCCTGTTTGCCTCAGTTTCTTATCTGTAAAATGTGCTGTGGAAAGAAATGGCAAACCACTCCAGTGCATTTGTCAAGAAAACCCCAGATGGGGTCACGGAGAGTTGAACATGACCAAATAACAACATGAATTAAAATGACAGTGAATTAAAAAAAAAATTATTATCAGTTCATTATCAACAATGAACTTAGAATATTTTTTATCTGGTATTATAGTCTAAGTACCTTGAGTAACTGTAGAAAATAAAATCTTTTAAAAAGAGTTCAATACATGTTATTTTTGCAACGTGGCAAGCTCTGAGCATAAGGTTAGAAGACCTGGAATCAGATTTTTGTCTTTCACATGATTAGTATGTAAACATGTAAAGAACACTTAACTTAACAGGCATTGCTTTCTTTAAATGCAAAAATTAGAAGGTTGGACTAGATGTTATCTAAACATTTTCTAACTGTACAAATCTTAAAATACATTGTAAGTGGTTAGAGGAAATAGGTGGATAGAGCATTGTAATTCGAGTCAGGAAGATCTGAATATAAATTTGACCCATCTATGGGTCTGGGCTAGTCACTTAACCTCTGTTTCTTTCATCTGTAAAATGGGGATGGGGACAGCTAGTTGGTATAGTGGATAAAGCACTGACCCTGGATTCAGGAGGACCTGAGTTCAAATCCTATCTCAGACACTTAGCACTTACTAGCTAGTCTTAGGCCAGTCACTTAACCCTCATTGCCCTGCAACAACAAAAAAATAAAAATAAAAAAAATGGGGCTAATAGCACCTAAATCCCAAGGTTGTGAGAATCAAATGAGATGATATTTGTAAAGTACTTTGCAAAACTTAAAGTGTTATGCAAATTCAGATTATTATTATTATTATTGTAAGCATTTAAAGGAGTTTACTATGTTACTTGCACTAGCAGAAAGGTTTTTACACATCCAGGAGTTATATATGCCAATGAAATCATAGCTTCTATCCTTAGCCTCATCCTTATAATTAGAATACCTATAGGAACTTAAATATAGGAACTTAAAATTTTGTCAGGCTTTCTATGAAACCCATGATTATCTATCAAATTAAGGAATACACCAGAAACTTTCACACCCTTTCACTCATCTGTTTCCAAAGATGATTAGTGAAAACAGAAAAAAAAAACAACTTATGTTCTAAAATATTTATAGCAGTTCTCTTTGTGGTGACAAAGAACTGGAAATTGCAAGGATGTCTGTCAGTTGGGGAATGGCTGAACAAATTATGGTATATGTTTGTAATTGACTACTTTCTACTGTAAGAAATGATGAGCTCAATGATCTTAGAAAAAACCATAGATAGACTTGCACAAAATAGTAAAAAGCAAAATGAGCAGAACCACAAGAATGTTGTATACCATAATAGCAATATTGTGTTAAGGACAACTTTGAGGGAATAAGTCATTTTGACTATTAAAAATATTCAAATTAACAGCAAAGGACATGTGAAGGAAGATGCTATCTGCTTCCAGAGAAAGAACTGATAAATAAAGTATGTATAGAATTATTTTACATGTATGTATGTGTGTCTGTTTGTTTATGGCTCATGGTAGCCATCTTTTGAGTGAGGGTGGGTTAGAGGGAAGAAAAAAGAAAAAAAAAGAAATGTATATGATAACTATTATATATTTAAAAGTGATAGCAAGTTTTACACAATAGATTTGCAGTTTCATGTGCAATTATCTTTTAAAAAATATACTATGTTATAGAAATGCTTCTTTTTTCCATAAATTAAATATATATATATTTTAAAGAATGGAAAGTAAAGTAAGTTTTGATGTTTTTGTTTTGTGGTGAGTATGGTGGGGTGGGTGGGAACTAAGATACAAACTATGGTTTCCCTGGGATAGCAAACTCCCCATAAGGAAACTCCTTCTACCAATTCAAGTCTACACCTGCTCTGTTTCTTTTTTTTTCTTTCTTTTTTTTTTTTTTTGCGGCAGTGACGGTTAAGTGACTTGCCCAGGGTCACACAGCTAGTAAGTGTCAAGTGTTTGAGACTGGATTTGAACTCAGGTCCTTCTGAATCCTGAGCTGGTGCTTTATCCACTATTCCACCTAGCTTCCCCCTGCTCTGTTTCTTGTAGACTTAAGAGAGTTACCTGGGGCATTAAGGGCATGATTTACACATGGTCTGGCAGCTAGTACCTGAAAAAGGCAGAACTCAAAATCAGGCCCGATTTTTCAGTCTTCCTGACCCTGTGGCCAAATTTTTTCCGTGATACCACATGACCTCATAGACTTTAAGTCTAGGGAAATGTTAGGTTGCCTTTATGTAGGCACAGGGCATAATTCCACATAACATCACCTTGCTAAGTATTTCACTATTGTTAGGCCATTATAATCAATGATTAAAGCCTTGAAAAACTCAGTATATCCTAACATCCATACAATTGACTTACATCTCTGCTCACGTTCTCAGCTAAACTCCTTAAAAAGTTGCTTACACAGGGCAGGTAGGTGGTGCAGTGGATAAAGCATGGCCTTGGATTCAGGAGTACCTGAGTTTGAATCCGACCTCAGACACTTGACACTTACTAGTTGTGTGACCCTGGGCAAGTCACTTAACACTCATTGCCCTGCAAAAAGGAAAAAAAAAATGTTACTTACACATATTAGCTTTACTTCTTTTTTCTTTGTTTTAAAATACAATTTTGTAAAATGTCTAATTATACAATATCAATACAAGTTCATGTTGGAAAGGAATACATTATTAAACACAGCTAAAGTATCAGTTCTTTTAAAACATTATTTTATCTCATTATTTCAGAACTCAATAGTATGCCCAATCCATTCTAGGAACATTTTGTGATTTTTCATGTACCAGAGGAATGGATTACCTCCATTAAGAGCTGAGAAATAAAAACAAAAACAAAACAAACAAACAAACAAAACATCCATGAATGATTTCAAGCTGGACCTCTCCCTAGTATCTCCTTATGTTTTCAAAGCTCTACAGAAAATCCTTTTGTTTTTTTTCCGTGAGGATAAACATTTAATTTCTACAATTTTTTGAATTACATCTAAGAGGAATATTTTGTATACAGTACTTTTAACTGAAAAAAAAGTGATTTTTCTAAATCTGAGACCCTGTAAGACTGTTGAATAATCAGATAGTAACCTGCATTGTCATGCCAAAAGTAAGCAATTGATGCCACTAGGACAAAGTTGACAAATTTTGTTTTGGGAGTCCTCTTGCCATCCCTTTAAAAACATGTGTATGAATATTATTAATATTAGGATCATCTTAGTCAAAAGGCATGGATATTTTCATATGAAAAGAAGACTAAAAAAGTAGGTCATACATGGAACTATGAATCATATATCTTTTTTTAAGCATATTTCAAATTTAACAAGGTAGTTCCAGTACTTCCCTTCAAGTCTATGTTCCCTTTTTAAACTTCCTTCTTCTTCTATGTATTTTTAAAGTTTCCATTGATTTTCCTCTATTGTATTACTAACATTATTTCCAATCTGTTTCCAGCCTTCTAACACCCCTTCCTCTGAAAATAAAAGCACTTCCTTTTAAAACAATCAAGCAAAATAAAACTCTTTTACTGCTTGAGTTGAAAATAAATCCTAGAGTCCAAAGCTTTCTACAAAGAGGCATGAGTTTTTTCATTTAATGATTTTTTATTTCATTGCACTGATGGTTCTTAAGACTCTCTGTCTCTCTGTCTCTCTGTTTCTCTGTCTCTCTCTCTTGCTGTTTCTGTTGGTCTGTGTGTCTGTCTCTCTCTGTCCCTCTCTTTTTTGTCTGTCTTTTTTTTCGCTTTCTCACCTAAATCTGTTTACTGAGAGCTGATTTTGCATCTCAAACTAGATGTCCTCTAAGAATATTAACCCCAACATATCCAAAACAGAATTCATTATGTTCTCCTTTACCCCATTCTTCTTAATTTCCCAATCAATAAGTCAACAAACCTATGTTAAGTGCTTACTATATATTTGGCACTGTTCTAAACTATTTTTATCAAGAGTACCATCATGTTTCAAGTCAATGAAATTCCCAATCCAGTGCCATCTTTACTCACTGCAAGATGTAATCAGCTGCCTAATTTTGTCCCTTCTATCATAAAAGATTTATTATATATGTAGACTTCTCTTGATCCACAGAGTCACTAACTAATCAGAACCTCATCATCTCTTGAATGGACTAGTGTAATCACCTTCCAATTAGTCTCCCTTCTTCAAATCTTTTCTCACTCTAATATATTTCCACTACATTCCCAAGTACAGGCTTAAGCAGATTAAAATTTGATTGGGAAATATTTCTCAAAATTTATACAAATGCAATAAAATATAAATAATATTAATATGTGGTTTTCTAACTCAGTGTTTGGCCTGCAGAAATCCTGAGGTATGATTTTATGTCCCCCATTTCTATTTGCATTTAGAACTACTTACCTACACAATTCCCAAAGTGTTTTTTTTTAATAAGGGTGCAAACATGGCATGCCCTTACTGGATAAATTTCATTTTTTTTCACTATTAAACCTAAGATAAAAAATAAATTCTATTTGACATTGAATAGTTTTTATTATATGGCACCTTCCTAAATTTCTTCTCTTCCCAAACATTCTTCTCCTGTCCTTTAGCCATACTGGCCTGTTTACCATTCTTCAACCCCCCAAATCAATTTCCAATCTCCATCCTTTTGCACTATCTCTCATATCACCAATGCTGTCTCTCTCTCTTTTCCCTTCTACCTCTCAGAACTAATGACTTCCTTCAGGACTGTACAAGTTATACCTTATTCAGGTAGCTTCTCTCAGTCCTCTTAGCTGGGGTTGCCTTCTCTAAGATTACCTTACATCTCTTTTTATATATCCTATATTAATATGTTTTACCCAAATTATACTACTATTTGATCTTTGAAGGCAAGGACTATTGTTGATTTTCTTATGTATACCTAGTAATTTAAGTAATTAAATACTTATCAATTGATTAATACTTTGCTATAATATTGGCCAAGACACAAACTAAGTGGTTTAGCTAATTGCTCCTTGTAGTCCTGTCTAATCTAATATTGTTTGTTCATTGAAGAAATTTAGAGTGCTAGATACCTAATAGAATCAAAATAACTGATTCCCACAGTGAGTCATATGAAGTAATTCAAATATTTGCTGAACAATGTAGAACAAAATGAACTATAAAGATTCCTAAAATAAACAAAGCATGACACATTTAGATTTGAGGTTTGGAATATGAAGATAAATTAAATGTGACACTACCCTTATGGCCTTTGCCAAAGGCAAGGATATTTGGGGGAGACTGACACAATAATTATAATAATTTACCAGTATAAAAATTGAGCTTAGAAGTTAAGTATAAATAATAATTGGCTAATATAGGAAGCTAACTAATGGAGACCCTCTTCTCAGCCACTGACTTCAGTTGAGCCTTTCACTAGATCAACATTAATCTGATCCCCTCAGCTTGGACAATTGCCTCATGAACTGAATTTCTATTTAAAAGTTCACTTAAGATCACATTTCATGCTATTTGCCCTTGGCATGAATATTACTACTGGCTCTATTATACCAGTATCCTGGATGCTAGACATTGATTATTTAAAACTGATTACATTAGTTTTCTTTGGTTGCTATAGCACCATTCATGCATCTTATAGCTTGTGGTCAATTAAAACCTCCTGATCTTTTTCACTACCTAGTTAACATTCCCCAATTCTATGTTGAACTTGTAGATTTTTGACCTCATATAAAACTTTATATTTTTCACTATTTAATTTGAGCTTATTAGATTCAGCCAAAAGTTCTGACCTGTCAAGATCGGTTTGGATCCTGACTATCACCCAACAAGTTATCTGTCCCTTTCAGCATTATGTCCTCTTCAAATGTGACAAGCATGCCATCTGGGCTTTCATTTACATCTTGATATAAAAGGTTAAATAGCATGGGGCCAAGGACACTAAGGTTCTTCTAAAACTGATATCAAACTATTAATGAGTGCTCTCTGTGTCCAAAATCCCAATTTTAGGAAAACTAAAGTGTACTTTTAATGAAGTTCTGCAAAATGCAAAGAATGTGTCCACATTTTTCATTCGGAAAATGTGATCTCCATAGTTATAGATAGCCCAGAGAATGAGAAAAAAAATGTACAATCCAGTTTGTGCTTTAACTCTTTTCCTATCTTTCTCCCTAGTCTGCTTAAAGTGTGCAGCTAACCCTGTAATGATTTCCTTCCAATGTTGAATAGAGTTGCTTTAAAAACCAAGTTACTATCTCATTCAATTAACTCTCTTCTTCTCCTTTATCAATGCTCAATTAACATTGAATTACTTTTGTGGCAAGCTTTGTAGTCTTGCTGCTAATAAATCATCCTATTTCTTAAAGGGAATAAGATGTTTTTGTGCTGAGTACTTTAAACAAATTTGAACATAAATGAATTAAAGCAAGTTATACTGAGGTTTCTTATGTCAAAGTAATATAGAGGAGTAATGATAATAATACCTAGCATTTATATAGTATTTAAAGATTTTCAAAATACTTTAAATATTATCCAAATAACCTTCACAACAACCCTGTAAGGTACATATTATTATCATGGCCAGTTCACAGATGAAGAAACTGAAGCAAACATAGGCTAAGTCACTTTCCCAGGGCCACACATCTAATAATTGTCTAAGGCAAGATTTGAACTCAGGTTTTCTTGGCTCATAGTCTAGTATTTTATTCACTATACACCTGGCTGCCTAGTACCCTTAGAGAGTAGTATATGTTTAGGGTTTAAAAAGTCACCTAGTATGACTAAAATACAAAGTATATGAAAAAAAGAATCATAGATGATAACCCTGAAATATTAGGGTGGCTCCAGATTTTGGGGGCATGTGGATATTAGACCTCCATGACTTTGGAAACTATCAGAAGCACTGAAGAATTTTGAACAGAAGGAAGTTATGGCCAGATCTATGTGTGAAGATATTATTTTAGCAGTTGCATGCAGTCATTTTCAATGACCTGGATCATGGATACTGGAATATTTTCAAGTTTTAGACTATATAAATCTGAGAGAGCTAGCTAATGCAGTAGAAGATAGAGTACCTAACAATCTCTCAATATGTTAGAATGATGTTAGAAACTGACTAGATGAAATTTCATAGGGATAAGTAAAAGGCTTAAAGTATGTATGCATATGTATAGATTAGTATAAATGCTCACCAGCCTCCCCTTTCCCCACCTTATTGCATGAACACACACACACACTTCTTAATTCCTTAATTTCTTAATTTCTTTCATTCCCACCATGTGTCACCAGCTCTCTGCCCAACTCTGCAACACATCTAACATTTTCATAGTGCAATCTTTTACTTATATTGCAATCCCTTTAGATGAGTCATTTAATTTTTGCTTCTCCTTTCCCCATTTTCAGTACTACTTTCATATTTTTCAGAGCATATCCTATCTTCCTCATTCTATTATCTCGCTTCCATTTTTTTTTCTATTTCATTTTGGTATTTAACTCTTATCCATATATCCTATCCATTATCCTTACTTTTTTATCCTTCCATCTACTTTACAAAAACTTTATCTGCCCTTTAGGCTTTTCTCCAATTCATATTTGGATTCACTAGGCTTCTGCTCAAAAGTTTCTATTACTCCACTTCCAGCTCCCATATCCCTTATTTATATATTACATTTTGTTTCTTGTAAAGTTTCTACCCTACTATGCCCAAAGGGCAATACAGCTGTGCATACCCTTTGACCCAGAAATACCACTATTAGGTCTTTTTCCCAAAGTGATCATAAAACAGGGGAAGGGACCCACATGTAAAAACTATTTATAGCTGCTCTTTTTGTGGTGGCAAGGAATTGGAAATTGAGGGGTTGTATATTAATTGGGGAATGGCTGAACAAGTTGTGGCATATGAATGTAATGGAATACTATCATGCTGTAAGAAATGATGAGCTGGCAGATTTCAGAAAAACCTAGAAGGACTTACATGAACTGAAGATGAGTGAAATGAGAAGAACCAGGAGAACATTGTATATAGTATCAACATCATTGTGTGTATTGATTAACTGTGATAAACTTGATTCTCCTCAGCAATACAATGGTCCAAAATAGTTTCAAAGGACTCATGATGGAAAATGCTCTCCAAATCCAGAAAAAAAAATTGTTGAATCTGGATACAGATCGAGCCACACTATTTCTATTGTTTTTGTTTTTTGAGGCTTTTCCTTTTTGCTCTGATTCTTCTCTCTTACATGACTAATGCAGAAAAATGTTTGATGTGATTGTACATATATAACCTATATCAGATTGCTTGCTTTCTTGGGGAGGGCGGAGGGAAGGAGAAAAAAATTGAAACTAGAAATCTTATAAAAACAAATGTTGAAAAGTAAAAAAAAAAAATAACAAAACACATCTCTACCCTCTCTAATTTCTTCCTCTGCCTAGATCATGAAATGCTTGGTTTTTTTCTACCTACCACTTATGCTTTTAGTCCTTTATCTCTTCTTTTACTTCGTTGTCTTGTATCTCAGCTCACTGCCATTATTGTGGCACAATTATAATGCTTTGGTCAACTAAGCTAGTCTGCCTAGAGAACAAAATTCTCAGAGAGATGAAATGGGGCTATTTCATACCAAATTTATCAAATTATATTGCTATGTAGATATAGCCTGTGATGTTTTAGATTGAAAATCAAAGTATGATTCTCAGATACTTTAGCAATGAGTTATCAGTATTATTATCATTATCTCCAATCTGATCAGTGCCCTCTCTTAGCATTTGACTTTCTCATCAGTACTAATTGTGAAATAGTACTTCCAGGAATGAAATTAGATAAAATTACATTGGCTGAAATTTGTACATCACTAATGCTTTTTAAGTGATATATTTTTGGAAAATATATGAGACCATTTTAATCTGTACTACCTCCCATCTAGTTATGCATTACAATAATGAAAGCTTCAGATATTAAACAAGAGACTTTTATATGCATTCATTTTATAAATGTAGAAACAGAGATATATAGAGTTCAAATGTCTTACCTAAGATTTCATGCGGCAAGATAGCGGGTGGAAAAAGCTCTGCTTGAACCCTATGTTTTCTGACTTTAAGACCAGTGTTTTTTGTTTTGTTTTTTATTTTTCACTCTAATAAACTGCCTCATGAATTTTAAAAAGGTTCATTGGGGACTAACCATGAATGATAATTGCCAAAATGGAAATGATTGATAAAGTTGAAATGATCAATATTAGCATCGTGTCCTTTTTTTTCTCAATCTTCTGGCATATTTTGTTTATTTGCTACTCTGGAGGACAGGTTTTAAGTGAAGCATATATTTTCAGATATCATAAAGAAATTTGGCAGAGGAATGAACAAAGGAGCCAGAAATAAAGGGTAGTCATAAATGGAACAATTTCAACCTGGAAAGAGATACTATGGAGATTAATATTTAAGAATTTATTTTGGATCTTTATATGTGAAAATTGATGTAGATAAAATAGCAAGGAAGGTGACCAATTTTTAAATAGCAAAAAACAAATAATAAGGCAAAAACTCACAATCTTGATCATGAACATCTAGGAGTGATTCAGATATTTGTTGGCAATCACAGTTCTCAGAACAGATAAATGTCAAATAAATCACCAAAACATATGGGTGAAAATATCAGCTTAATGACTTGGCAGAGAAAACATTGAGCATCATCAAATTTCCCATAGAGAAATTTAGAATTCCTTTGATACCCTTAGTAAATGTGCTACTGGAAATAGAGATGGAAATATGAAACATGTCTCTCTTTTAAAAATCTGCCTGATTCTAACATTCTTGGTCATAAAAGCTCATTTATGTGAAATTGTACACATTTCATGAAAAAACATTTTAAGGAAAAAGGATTAGGGCTCTGCTGCTATTTTATATGCAGAGGCTGCAGTTTTAAATAGTTTAATCTTGCTGTGTCCAGAGATAAATAATATCCTAGATATTCCCTTACTACAGAATAACATTAAAGATACATCTAAATTCATATAAGTAACTTCTGAAGCATGATTTTAGAAGAGGAGAAGGTAAGGGGAAAAATAAATATCTGCAATGGATTAAAACATAGGAGGAAATACCACTGTAAGCAATCATGCTAATCTCTGAAAATTATACTATGTTCTAGAAACTTGACAAGTGAAAATAGCAAAATGTTGACAAATATCCAAAAATAAGTAGCAGCACTTTGAAAGAAATGAACTTCTTGCTATTATTGAAATGTTATCTTTAAAACATTGCTTGATCATTGAAAACATTAGTGGATTTAGATTTGGAATAGTCTCACTGATCATCCTCCTTTTTGAGTTAA
The DNA here is from genome assembly GCF_019393635.1 of Dromiciops gliroides. NCBI lineage: Eukaryota > Metazoa > Chordata > Mammalia > Microbiotheria > Microbiotheriidae > Dromiciops > Dromiciops gliroides. The sequence continues at coordinate 86,301,297 of NC_057864.1, forward strand.
CAAAACTAAGGATCAAAAATAATATGAGTTGCTGAAAGTAGCATAGCTAGTAAGTAACAAAACTGGGATTTGAGGTCAGGTCCTCTGAATTCGGATCCATTGTTTTTTTTCTGATATGCCATCATACAACCATCTATTTATTGAATAAATGTGTATTAACTAGCAATTATGTGCAACAGACTAAGCCAGATTCTGGGGAAATTCATTCCTTAGGAACACTGACCTCAAGGCATTTACATGTCAAAGACTTTTAAGGAATGATAATTTTCTTCAATGTTAATCAGCAACAGGGGCAGCTAGGTGGTGCAGTGGATAGAGGATTCAAGAGGACCTGAGTTCAAATCCAGCCTAAGACACTTAACACTGACTGTGTGACCCTGGGCAAGTCACTTAACCCCAATTGCCTCACCAAAAAAAGAAAAAAAAAGAAAAGTTAATCAGCAACAGACCTCTTATTCCCTTTCATCTCTTGTTCTATGAATCCTGTGAAGAACAACAAAACAAAAATAACTTATTTTCAGTAATATAAATCTTTATGTAAATACCTTCCTTTTATTATTTATTTGTAACATTCTTTATGCCATTTTTTCATCTTCTTAGGAAAATCAGAGCTTAGTTTCCTTCTTAAATTCCTCATTATTATTCAAATATTATTTTTGTTCTTTATCCTCACCTATGAAAGTAGAATGATGAATAATTTTTTAGATCTTCATATATGACTTTTTATTCTCAAATGTGTATATGTAAGAAGGTGTGGATAAACTGAGAAGCATTTTTAGATAATAAAACTCAATGGATTAGGAACAAACAATTCAATTTGAAATATAAAATGAAGGCACATATATTAAAATAATTTTAATTAAAAGAAAAGGTATACTCAGATAATGAAGTGACTAATCATAATTCAAAAATTGAATGATCACATAATAAGGGATATATCTGTACACAAATGCTGAGAATGGTTTTAAAATAAAAATTTAATGTAAGTACACACCATTAATGATGCTTCAACCTTTTGATAATTTAAAGAACAACACTGTTGACTTAGAAAACACATGATTAAGGAATTGTTGAACTGATGCATGCATTTCTAAGGAGTGTGACCTTGTTACTTAATGGCAAGGATACATGCATTGATTTTAAAATATTATATCTTAAAGACAAAAGTCTAATTATGATTTGATCCCAGGGATGTTGTTGTTGTTGTTTGGACTTTGTTCTTAAAGAGGACCATGGTGTCAGGGTAATGTCATGACTTGCAGTGAATTTGGTTAAGGTGAGGGAAGGCTGAATCCAAGGTATATATGTATATAATTAATATGAAAACCTATTTTAATGATACAGCGTTAAACCTGGAAATAATATAGGTATAGATGATGTGGATATAGCTATAGATACACATATACATATCCTAGAAAGGTTCTTGAGACCTGATCATTCCAATCCTCTTTTATCATTCATGAAGAAAATAAGATTTAGAGAGAATCCTATGAATTTATTTAGCTAACTTTTGAGAGAATTGGGATTTGAAATCTAGGTCCTCCAACTCTAAGTCCAGTGTCATGTATGTTTGACCACAATGCCTCTCACTTCTCATTCTTTGATAAATCTGCCATCTCATCAATAGGAGTTATTCTTTTCATTGAGAGAAATATCAAATCCTATAAACCTGAGCATTCTGTGCCTTTGATGTTGATTTTTTTTGATAAGTTCGTTATAGGGTTTCTACTCATGGTGTTGGACACTTTAAGTTTATTCTCTTGATATCAGAATAACTGAAGACCATATGGACTGTGCATACGTCATACTTCTCTTATTCTCCCTTGAATGTCTCATCTCATTTATTTATATAAAAACATCATTAGAGGATTGTGATTGATTGTGTTTGCTCTTTAAAAAGCAATAAAATAGACCCTTTAAAATAAATATTGTTTGATTAAGTCTATATAAACCTAGTTACAAAATATTTTTATGTGATGAAGTCTGAGCCTTCCTATATGATAATAAAATGATGCTTAGTCTAGTGAATTTCAGTAAAAACTAACCAGCATAGTTCAATTTGACTACATCTTGACATGATTAGAATAATTTGAAGATACTTGATGATGGTACAAATACAGCAAGTTGACAGACACAGTCATGCAGATTGATAACTGAATTGGTACTCAGAACTATTCTCATTCCACATTTACAGAAACAGCTTGAAATATGAAGAACAAGTTACTGCTATTCAATTTCACTTGGTAATTTCCTTAGCTTATTTACATATTGATTAGGAAATCAAACTATGTAAACTATCACTAGGGTGCACCTGAAATATGAATGAAGTAAAAATCAAGCTAAATCTGCAAACTTACTCACTCTTCTAAGACTGAACTATAAGATAAAGGTGTGGAAAAAATACCATTTCTCAGAATTCTACTAAAGAAAATATAGAAACCCATACTAGCTTACTTTGCTAGTTTTCCATAAACACCAGGTGTGACTTACTATATAGAAGAATACAAAACCATGCAGAAAAAAAAACAAACATTTTATGTTGTGATTAAAGGTTCTTTAAATGCATTTCCTGTAATACCAATTCCTCATAGCTACAACCATAACTTCAACCAGATGCTAATTTTTTGAACTGTAATTAACAGCATGACACTTAAGAAGTAATTTTTATAATGATTACAGTCACTATACTTTCATTCTCCTGAAGTGCTAAGTACTGTAATCATCACCTGTTCACAGTAAGCCTTATTGCACCACAGGCTATTAACAACTGATAGTGCCATTTAACTAAAGCTTGGCTCCTAATGAATTGTCAGTAACTGAATTTTTACATCCAAAAATGAACTGATAGGTGATGGGTTTTTTTCTATGATCTTTTTATCCCCATATATGACAAAAGGCTCTTGGAGAAGGGGGGATAAAAAAAAAACTTTGACATTTTTTAAAAAATCAGTGTTTACACTGTTGTGATCAGATACACCAATTATGTATAATTAATCTATTAGCTTGAACTTACTGAAAAAAGTGTATGTACAAACACAAATACACTTGCATGTCTATAAGTAGAGCCAGAAAGAGATGGCGATATTGAGGGCCTCTTGTTATAAGAGAAATAAACAGTACTCCTTTGACTAAATAACTGAGAGAAATCAATGCTCCCTAGCCAGCATCAGCAAGGTCAAATGGACATCATCAGATATAACAGTTTGTATCCAATTAGTAGGGTGCAGAAAATACTTGCTACCTGACTCCATTCTGTTATTTATGCTACTATTATATTTTAATTGAATTAATTTTTGCTTTAAATTTGCATATTATTTCATACATTTAGTGTAGAAATTTATTGGAAGTATATAAGGAATAGAACATATATATATATATATATATATATATATATATATATAGAGAGAGAGAGAGAGAGAGAGAGAGAGAGAGAGAGAGAGAGAGAGAGAGAGAGAGAGAGAGCGCAAAATAGTACTTATACCCTGGGAAGTGAACAGGTGTCCCCTAGCAGGTGTCACATCTCTGAGGACATAAGGGTTAAAATGATAACACATTATAAATTAACAGCTAAAATCAAAACTAAAAACCCTAATGTTATTTAGGTCTCCATTTAGTTTAGTCTAGAACATAGGTTAGGTCACATCTGAAACTTTCAGTGAATTCTAGGCCATATTTTTTAAAGCTCACTTAAATACTAGTATATATATATAGAGAGGAAGATAACCTAAATGATGAGTGGGATGGAGACAAGTTCATATGATAAAAAGTTAAATAATATGAGGGTGTTTATCTTGGAGGAAAAGATTAGTTTAATTGGTAGGGTTGGGGAAGATAGAGGTCTGTCATGTGGAAGAATGAGACTTATCCTGCTTGGCCCCATAGGGAAGAATTGTGAGCAATAAGTAGATCTTTTCAGTGAGTCAGCTTTTGACTTGACATATTAGAAAAATTCCTACTAATTAGAGCTATCTAGAAATAGAATGGGATACCCTTGGAGACAATAGGCATCTTCCTCTGGGAGTTTTGAGGTGGAGGCTGAAGGATAATCTGTTTAAAATGTTGTAGAACTTATTCCTTTTCAGATATGTATATTACTACATGTTCTCTGAGGCCCTATTCAGTTCTGTGGTTCTAGAGATTACTGACTGCTTGAATCATTAAACACATCATTGACATTATTTTTCCAGTTCAGTATAACATTATGTATTATTTAGTATCATGCATTTAGCATATCGTGACATGAGAAACTGTCATGTAAAATAATAATTTGATTTTTTTCCTGTTTTGCCACAGAGGTAAATTTAGTACAAATAAGTACAAATTAAATATAAGTGTAGTTCACCTCAATGTAAGGAAAACATAAGTAATATGATAAAATATAGTCAATAAGCAATAAACATTTATTAATTACCTACTATGTGTGAGGTGTTATGCTATGTTGGGGATACAAATAGTAAAATAGTCCTTGCTCTCAAGGAGCTTACAATCTCATGGGGTATGACATATAAAAAAGAAACATGGAAAATGTGGGGAAAGAAGAAGGTACCTGGGCATAGAGACACTGTAGAAAAGTCAAAGAAGTTCACAATTAGTTCAGCTGGGTGAAATTAAGAGATGACTGTTCTATTCTGTCTCCTTAGATGGAAGAATTTATGGCCCCACCTTCCAATCAGAGTTGCAGAGAGTACTGCTTAAGTGTGAATAATAAGGCTAATTGAATCTTAAATATGGTAGGTCTTCCCAATAATGACTTTGTTAGGGGCATAGTAAAGAAGTCAAAATCCACAATTAGTGAAGCTTGTTGGGAAATAAAGAGGTGTCCAATGATTCCTAGCCATGTGGAAAGAGCCACCTCAAGATGTAGTGAGTTTCCTCTTACTACATATTCACAAGTAAAAGCTGGTTGTTGAATATTGTGAAATACAAATTTTCTCTTTGGTATGGAAAATTTGGGCCATACCAGCTCACAAATGAGCAAGAATTCCTTCTATTTAATACCTTATAAATGTATGGCTAAACTCTGTATTTTCAAGCAAGGACTACCCAACCACATTCTAAAACAGTGCATTAGACTTTGGACTATCTCTAATTCTTAGGCACCTTTCCTGATAGTAAAATTAAATTGAACTGTTTTGGTTACTATTCTTTCAAATAGTTTGCTTTTTGTTTACATGACTTATTTGGAAATTTTATTTTGTAAATAATTTTCCTGAGAATGCAAATAAGTCTCAATAATAACAAAGCATTATAAACATTGATTTTATTGTAGTCTTCACATTATACAGACATGGAAAGAAACACTGAGAGCTAAAGTAATTTAGATTAATCCAAAAGAAAAAAGCCCCAAAGAGTAAGATAAAACATATTCCAAATATGCATATAAGTAATGTGTATTTTTTTCATGAATTATCTGGATGATTACTTCTCTTCTCAAGTTCATATTACATATGTGCAAATAGATGCCAGCTAATGTACAAGAAGGCAGATAAATTCTGTTGTAACAAGTACAGACTGGATGAGAGCAAAACTATGGCTTGGGTAAAACTTGTTGGTGCTTCTCTGACTCCTTTTACCACATTTCCAACTTTCCCTGTCACCAGCATTTTGTATTTCAAGTTAGGAAGACCTGGATTTAAATCGTGCCTCTAAATGTTTACAAAATATTTGAGCATGCAGATTTCACTTTTCTCATATATAAAATGAGAGCACTGTGCTAGAATTCCTCTACAACCCCTTCCAGGAGCTTTAATTTTCCCAATTCTATAATCTTTTTATTAACCACTGTGTTCTTTCTGGTCTCTAAGGGTGTGCTGAAGGTTCTTCCAGTGCCTACTCCATTAAGCACAGTTTTATTTACTTTATTTCCTTTTCCACTAAAAAAAGTTATTCTATATTCCAGGCTATTAGTCTTTTTTTTGGGGGGGGTAAGGGTGGGGCAATGAGGGTCAAGTGACTTGCCCAGGGTCACACAGCTAGTGAGTGTCAAGTGTCTGAGGTCAAATTTGAACTCAGGTACTCCTGAAGCCAGGGCCAATGCTTTCTCTTCAGTGCCACCTAGCTGCCCCCAGGCTGATAGTCTTAATGTATTACGCCTTATTGAAAACAATTTAATAGCTTTACTTAGTCTTTGTAGGCTTTAATCTAGAGGAATTGGTAATGTTGGCATCTTCTCCCAAGGGGAGAAATATTTTGGGGTTTGGAAAATGTTTTTAATAAAATCCCTTATATTTCCTTTGAACAGTCTTGCCTATTCCCACCACAATTATGGAAAGGGGTGAAAAATAAAACCATTTGAATGAATATTTATAGTGAAATTTAAAATAAAATCTTACATTGTCCATGTCCAAAAATGTGTCTCATCTGTACTATGAGTCCATCCCCCTCCTTTCAATATAATGTTACTTTTAGAATTAAGTGTGGATCAGTGTTTGTAATTCTCTAAAAGTTGTTCATTTTTCTAAAATTATTGTTATATTAAAATGTTTTCTAGATTTATTGCACTTTATTTTTATTAATTTATACAAGTCTTCCCAGGTTTCTGTGAAATAATTGCTTTCATCATTTCTTGTAACACAACAGTACACAGCCTTAGGTAGGAGATTGCTCCTTGCCCTATCTGCATAGGTTCCGTCCTCAGGCTCCAAAGAATCTTCAACTGGCTTCTAGGGTTTAACTGACAAAACTACCAGTTGGCATATGCCCCAGTCCCCTGAATAGGATCAGTCTTGTCCTTGCTGGAACCTGCACTATTTTTTAGTGAAATATCAAATGCTCCTGAAGGAATCCTCTTGTCTGTACCCAAAGTTTACAAGCCTCTATCTCCCTGTATCAACCTTGTTCTGAAAAGTAACTCACTGTAGCTTTTCTTTTGAAGTCTCAATCAGGACTCAGTCGGCTTCTCTTTCTAAATCTTTGTTCCAGAAGTGGTAAGGAGAAGCTGGACTCTGCATTTCCTCCTATTCTGCACTCTTGGCTGGTCTTCCAGAAGACAATTTTATGTGGTCACTATGCCAATTCATAAAACTGTACAATTTTAAGAAAGGAAAATACAATAGCATACAATTAAATGAAATCATTTTTACAGTGAGAATACAAAACAATAACAAAAAAAAGAAAAAAACAAAAGTAATATGTCTTAGAGAGGTTAAATGAATTGTCAGATGTCATAGGGCCAATGATATAATCCATTTGACTACTGGAATATGGATATGGACCAATACTGTTTCATTGGCAACTTCATGCTCGGTTCTACATTCAAAGCTTCCATATATACTTGGCACTACTGCCGCAACCCTGGGACCTGGACTTTTGATTGGTATCTATGTTCTATATTTGGTGTTACCTAGAGGGAGATAAGTGGCTCAGTGAATAGAGTCCTGGGGTCAGGAAGACCTGAATTAAAATTAAAATTCCGCCTTATACTCTAGCTGTGTGAGCCTGGGAAAGTAACATCTGATTATCTTAATTTCCCTAACTATGATATGGGGATAACAATAGCACCCATCTCACAAAATTATTATGAGGATGAAATGGGATATTTGTAAATAATTTAGCACAGTGCCTGGCATATAGTAGGCATTTAATAAATGTCTTTTATTCATTGAATTACAATAAAGGCAATTCATCAATTTTGTTCTGCTTTTTTCTTCCTGTCTGCAAAACCTGCAAGTCTTTAAAAACCAAATCAGCTAGTATAATATACAGTATTTTATAAGAAACTTTCTAACCATTATTAGGTGCATTATCATTATTCATTTTGTGAGACTAAAACATGAACATTTAGCATATTATTTAAAAGGGGTTATTATTTATTATTCCAATAACTATAGCATAATTTTGATTTATTAAAAATGATTTTCTAGTTTTCCCTGGTTTCCTATCATCATCTTAAATGAAAATTAAGGCCTAGTTGAACCACATAAATGCATTTAGCTTAATGATACAAAGCTCAGTCCTCATAACTCTTAGAATCCCTGCACACCTAATTTATGGATATCCCACTGATTTCAGACAAGTGATGTACAGAGAGACCCTTGGGGAAGGAAATAGAGATGAGAAGTGAGATGATGAAGTTAAAAAGTTTTTTCAATCTTTCTTTTTTCTATTAGAATTTATGTGGGAATGGAAATTTCAAGAAATTAACTAAAAGAATAAGATGAAGTGATTCATGTGATTATTTCTTAGGTACAGATCCCCTTCTTGTGCATTCTTGTACTACCAGATATAAGGATGTTATACAATGATGAGAGATGTGGGATTTTTATAGTGTTCAGTATTGCTAGGAATGCCAAGAGCTATATTTAAATATCTAAGTCTCTCTGAATTATCCATTCTCATTAAAATTAATTGTATGGATAAACCAAAATGAAAGGGAATGCAATAATTTTTGTTATAATCAAAGAATATACATATTTTCCCATAAAAGATCAAGCTTCCCAGTAATGTTTTAAATATTTTCCTGTGTTTGACTTCGGTTTTTCATGAAATTATTTTTATTCAATATTTCCTTAAAGACAAACATCATTAAATTCATACTGTCATACGTTCCTTGAAATGTGGCTGAGACTTAGGTTTTCAAAGACAATATTAATGAAGCACAGTCCTTCTAGCTTAAAACACTTTGAGTTTTGGCTCAGTGATTCTCTATATGTATTGCCTGATTACCAGCCTCACTAAGTTTGTAGAGTCTCATTAGTAGATTGACCAAAAGAGAGTGAAACTTTTGTCCACAGGAACTATCAAAGACAACTGAAGAAATAATAGGAAGGGAAGCCATGAATTCACGAGTAGTTAAAGTACTTCAAAATGTAGCATACCAATCAAAGGTGCAGACTCTTTTGCTAAAAGGGCAAAGAATCCAGGAATTTCAGAGATATTTTTGATTTTGTAGTCCAATGCATCAGATAATTCAATTAAGACACTGATCATTAAGGTAAATGACTTGAAAAAGCAAAATAAGGGAGCTAGGAAGAGGGAACTCAATGTGGAGATGATAAGACAGAGATGGCAGTGGGATCCTTGATAAAATCTTGTTTTCTTCAGCCCAAAGCAAGATAATTAACCTCTGTTTTTCATAAAACTCAATCAGAACATTAAGAACTCTGTAAAGAAGTGGTAAAAAGCTGCCTACAAGTTCTCCCTTCCTTTCTCTCTTCTCTTTATCTTTATCTTCCATATCTATCTGCCTTTCTTGGCTTCAGGGCTGTTTTGGGGATCAAATTAAATGATAATAGTGGAAAATTCTTTGGAAATAGCAAAATGTTATTAAAGTATGAAGAGGTAGACTTATCCTTTATTTTTTAAATTTTTCACATAACTATTTTATTACTTTCTGGTTATATGTAAAGATAGGTTTCAACATTTGTTTTCATAGGATTTTTAGTTCCAAATTTTTCTCCCATCTTTGCTTTCCTCCCTCCTCCAAAAGATGGAAGGCAATCTGATATAGGTTATATATGTACAATAACATTAAACATATTTCTACATTAGTCATATTGTGAAAGAAGAATCAGAACACAAGGAAAAAATGCCAAAAAATAAAAACAGTATGGTACCATGTGCACTCAGAATCCACAGTTCATTATTTCTGGATGTGGAGAACATTTTCTACCATGAGTTTTGGATCATTGGACTGCTGAGAAGAGCCAAGTCTATCACAGTAGATCATCACATAATGTTGCTGTTACTGTGTACAATATTCTCCTGGTTCTGCTCAACTCACTCAGCATCAGTTCATGGAAGTCCTTCCAGGATTCTCTGAAATCCTCCTGTTCATTGTTTCTTATAGCACAATAGTATTTCATTATATTCATATACCACAACTTGTTTGGCCATTCCCCAATTGATGGGCATTCCCTTGATTTCCAATTCTTTGCCACCATAAAGAGAGATGATATAAATATTTTTGTACATGTGGGTCCTTTTCCTTTTTCTATGATCTCATTCTGATACAGACCTAGTAGTGGTATTACTGGGTCAAAGGGGTTTCAGAGTCCCATAGCCCTTTGGGCATAGTTCCAAATTGCTCTCCAGAATAGTTGGATCAGTTCACAGCTCTACCAACAATGCAATAGTGTTCCAGTTTTTCCACAGCTTCTCCAAAATATATTATTTTCATTTTTTCACATATTAGCTAATCTGATTGGTATGGGGCAGTCACTCAGAGTTGTTTTAATTTGCATTTATCTAATCAATAGTGATTTAGAGCATTTTTTCATATGGCAATAGATAGCTTTGATTTTTTCGTCTGAAAACTGTCCGTTCATATCCTTTGACCAATTCACAATTGGGGAATGACTTGGATTCTTATAAATTTTATTTAGTTCTCAATATATTTTAGAAATGAGGCCTTTATCAGAAATACTGGCTATAAAAATTGTTTCCTAATTTTCTCCCTCCCTTCTAATTTTGGCTCCATTGCTTCTGCTTGTACAAAACCTTTTTAATTTAATGTAGTCAAAATCATCCATTTTGAATTTCATACTATTCTCTATCTCTTGTTTGGTCATAAATTGTTTTCCTCTCCATAGATCTGAGAGGTAAACTACTTCTTCCTCTCCTAATTTATCTATGGTATCATACTTTATGTCTAAATCATATACCCATTTTGATCGTATTTTGGTATACAGTGTAAGATGTTGTTCTAAGTCTAGTCTCTGCCATACTACTTCCAGTTTCCCCAGCAGTTTTTGTTGAATTCTGGGTTCCTATCCCAGAAGCTGGAGTCTTTGGGTTTATCAAACAGTACATTACTAAAGTCATTTACTACTGTGTCTCCTGTGCCTAACCTATTCCATTGATCCACCACTCTGTTTCTTAGCCAGTACCAAATAGTTTTGATAACTGCTGTTTTATAGTATAACTTCAGATTTGGTATGGCTAGCCCATTATCATTTAAATTATATGTAGCATTATGCATTTATTCATGCAAACTAAAGTCAGGAAAAGCTTGAAAGGCTTTGGCAGATATTTTTTCTCCTCTCACATGACTAAATAATACCAATTATATTCCACAAATATCAGGGATCTATTTACTTTTAAAAAATTGAACAAAGGAGCCTTTCTTAATTCTGTATTGGAAACCTACATTTTCTAGTTATGCCACTGACAATTTTATTTCTGTCAATTTCTGAAACAGTTAAAAACTTTTTACAGGGATCCTCAGAGTGAAATATTAAGTCTATTAGCTTCCAAAGGCCAGAATAAGACCATGATCTGATAACTGTCATAAAACAGAATAAGTGACACTCTAAATCTGGTATCAGTTTTTTCCCTTTCATATGTAGGGTATCTTTAAGCTTTTACTTGGTTCAAAACTTGTTATCTTGCTAATGCCATAGATTGTATTCACTTCATGTAACTTGACCTAAAAATTCAAATTCCCTACACAATGAAACATTTCCCACCTTGTTCAACATGTTAAAGCCTCTTGGTGAATCAAATATGCTTATATCCTTAACCTTAAAAGTCCTTTATATTTTGGTGTCTCTACAAAACTAAATCCAGCCATGCAACAGACTGCTGAAAGGCAGAAAGGAAATAAGTAAGATCCAATTGTGAAATAAAATAAACCTACGTGGACAATGATCTCAAGAACTCAAATAATAATTTGTTGATAATAATCATTGAACAAATGGTTGAATGTTGGCTTCATTTGTGTAAATAGATCCCAGACTTGATGATCAGTATAGATTAGGTAAGTTAACAGTAGATATTATATTTCTAAATTACTGAAGGCTATAAAAATTTAGCATCTACTGAGTGCTTAAGAAAACATGACATTATAAGGTTATTAGAATTCTATAGTGGAAGTTTCCTATCTTTTATTGACTGACAGCTTTAATAATGTAGTGATCCAATGAGGGCAATCACAATCTCCTGCAAACAGGATAGGGTAAAGGGCATTGCTATTGTTCTGTTACTGAAATTGCCGTAAAGATGTTTTCAGGGGCAGCTAGGTGGCACAGAGGATAGAACATCAGCCCTGGATTCAGGAGGACATGAGTTCAAATTTGACCTCAAACACTTAACACTTAATAGCTGTGTGTGTGACCCTGGGCAAGTCACTTAACCCCAGTTGCCTCACAAAAAATAAAGTTTTCAATGAATCTACAAAACATGAGTTTAAATTCTGTTAATTATAAAAAAGCAGTCATTTATAACCTACACCATCATCTGCAGAATATAAAATAAACCATATATACACTATATCAATTCTAACTCCACACCAGCTCTTGAGTCCTTTTTTCCCCTTTCACACAGGCACTCCACTCTGCAAATGTATCTCCTTTTCTCCACTCACAGAACTACCACCTTCATTCATACTTTTACCAACTGTCCTCTGAACTATTATTATAACTTCCTAATTGGTTCCTCTGTGTCCCTAATTCATTCTAAGTACCCTTGCCTGTGATGCTTTCCTTCCTCACCTCTACCTTTTAGAATTTCTAGCTTCAAAGCTTAAGTCAAGCATACACAAGGCTTTTCCCAATCCCTCCACTCACTCCAGCTGCTGGTACTTCTTCCCACATGAAATATTGAATTTTTTTGTTCATGTTTACATGCACCATATATATATACATATACATGTGTGTATATATTTATGTATGTGTATATATATATGTGTGTGTATATATATTTATGTATATATGTGTGTACGTATATATATATATTACTAAATAGAATATATGTTCCTTGAGGTCTTTGACTATTTCATTTTTGTTGTTGGGACCCCAGTGACTAGCAAATGGTTATAGTAGATGGTTATAAAGTTTTATTGAATGAGTAAGTAATTGTATCTGAGGCTCTGATAAAAGATTTCTCAAGGCCAGGACCATGTAACATATTACTGGAAACTTTAAGAAAAACCCAATTACTTTGAGGACAGGGACTATTTCTTTTTTTGTATCCCTGGAATTTGGCACAGTGCCTTGCATATGATATGCATGTAATAAGGATATGTTTGTTTGAATTGAATTTACAGTGATCCAATAATTCTTGTCCAGGCTGCCTTAGAAATATCAGGCACTGAATTCCTTCCTTCACTTCATTCAATTTCTGGACATTGTCTACCAACTCAGTCACCAAACTGATCTTAAAGGTGTATTGTTTTGTGTCTAATAGTAACATTATGGAAATAGCTATTTATCAAGAATGGGAGAACATTAGCAGAAATCCTTAGTGTCACTGAACAAGTAATATGAGTAAATAAGAACATAATCACAAAACCCAAATCCTATCGATTAAATGAAGTTCCTAAAGCAAAATAATTTTAAAACTTTGGGAATGTGAAGGAAATTACTAAAGCTGGTGGAATCTAAGTTTTCCAAGTGACTGATTACAGGGACCAAAAAAATCCATGAATTTTTATTATCATGCATTATTTATAATAGTGGCAAATGGATTTGAAATTTTTAGAAAGATAACAAAACGAAAGACTGACAAGATGCTGCTATCCCCATATCCATTTAAAAAAAACAATGTGTAGAGTGCCAAATAAGGCAAGAGAACAATAATAAAAAGGAAGAAAAAGAAAAAAAAATAAAGTTCCTCTACTTTCCGTGCTTCAAACATACATCTTCCCTTGTTTGTCACACATAGAATTAGATATTTTTAATATATATATAAATTAAATATAAAATATATCTATTATTAAAAATGTAAAGATACTACCTTCATTATTGAAGATTGCAAATCTTCCACAGCTGTGATAATCCAAAAATCCCCAGTTTGGGGGGCCTCGCTAAGCTTGATAAAGTTCAGTTGCAGGGACCTTTCTCTTGTTCAAAGCATGTCCCTTGATCCTGCCCTTTGCTGGAAACATCCACACTCCTTGACTGTAGAACTAAGGTCATGCTAGTCTCTTCCTTTGAAGTTAGGTATGGAGAATCAATGAGATACAAATGTCTGAGAACCCAACTTCAATTTATAAACCTGAGTCATTAAACTTCCTTATTGTGGAAGTGACAACACCTTTACAAATAGTACTTTGGGTAGGAGTGAGTAGAAATGTTGGAGCTTTGTTTTGCTAAATCTGCAGGTTATCTTAATCCCCTTTTTCCTCTTGCCATTTACCATATACCAGTATTCCTATAACTCCAGTGATTTCCCTGTCTCTATTATATCTTGCTTGTTCTTGTCTCCATGTACTTAATCCCACATGACTTGCGGTAGACCTTAACCTTTACCTTAGGTGAGTTAAAATTATTGAGGTAAATGGCTGTTGAATTAACTATTATTGATCTTTTTGACACCTCTGTGAAAACTTCCCTTGTTCTTCCAAATACAGGAATTGACTGAAATAAGACATTCATAGATAATATTCTTAAATTATGATAAAAAATAAAATCATCACCTAGTAGTCAGCTTTTTTGTAAGGAATTTCTCCAACAATTTTCAAGATTACACCTCATATGACACATGGTTTAGGTCTGTCCCCATGGCAGAAGCCTCCTGAGTTTATAACAACTTCCAGGATGACCATTCTACTAATGCAACCTTTCACAATCCAGCCTTTCAATCCATGCCATGCAGAAGGGACCTTCTATCCATGTCACTGCCAATACCCACCACTAACCATCTGCCACTGATGAGCAGATAAGCCCAATTTCCCTGGAAGCAGGATCTCCCAATCAGATCACCATCCCTGTACCCAGTCCAGCTCCCATAACTGTCATTAAGGGACTCATTCTTTACAAAGACTCAACCTATCAACAGTCTGTATGGTGGGACAGTCCCAATTTCCTCAGTAGCCATGGATGCTAAAGTTAGGTAAAAAGAATTCTTGCCAATAATGCTTAACCATGTCAAATCTCAACATCATAAATACTATAGCCATATCCATGGAAATAATTCTTTGAAGATACATTGCTATCTGTTTTACTATTGTCCTCTAAAAACAAAAAAGCCTTTCCATCAGACTTGCAACTAAAATCTCCTATATCTGTCACCACCTCTACTATAATATGTCACTTAAGAATAAATTACCTTGGGGACAGCTGGGTGGCACATTGGATAAAGCACCGAGCCTGGATTCAGGAATATCCGAGTTCAAATCCTGCCTCAGACACTTGACATTTACTAGCTGTGTGACCCTGGGCAAGTCACTTAACCCTCATTGCCCTGCAAAAAATAAGTAAATTAATTAATTAAAATAACAGCAAATTACTTTGCTTTTCAGTTTGTCTCCAGCAATTAGTACTTTGCACATTGTAACTTCTTTTTTTGTCTGTTTGTTTGTTTGTTTGTTTTTTGCGGGTCTATGGGGGTTAAGTGACTTGCCTAGGGTCACACAGCTAGTAAGTGGCAAGTGTCTGAGGCCGGATTTGAACTCAGGTACTCCTGAATCCAAGGCCTGTGCTTTATCCACTGCGCCACCTAGCTGCCCCACATTGTAACTTCTTAAATAACTTTTGTGCCCATCCATGGGGCACTGACTAGAGCAGAAGTCTTAAATTTGGAGCCACTAATGCAAAAGATATTTAGTTTTAAATGCAAACTTTTCTTTTAAAAATTTCAAAGTATGTGAGTATATATTTATAAAAAAGCATATATATTTATTTACTTATTTATAAATATGAGTGAAAGACAATTTGAAGGACAGGTACAGCTGAAAAGGGTAAAGAGATCAATACATAACAAGAACATATGGGCATGGGGCAGCTAGGTGGTGCAGTGGCTAAAGAACCAACCCTGGATTCAGGAGGACCTGAATTCAAATCCAGCCTCAGACACTAGACATGTACTAGCTGTGTGACCCTGGGCAAGTCACTTAACCTTCATTGTCCTGAAAAAACAAACAAAACAAACAAACAATATAGGGGCTTGCTACACAGAAAAGCACAAAATACAAAAAGACCTAGGAAGAAAGTTTCAAGTTGATTGGGCAGATGCTATATAAAAGACTTATGCACAAGAATTCCACAATATGAAAGGAATGTTCACATAAATAATTCTGTATGAATTATGTATTACATGTTAGATATTCATTGATTCAATATTGTCTGCTTATTTATGTTTAGAAGATCTGTAATTAGATTTGTAAATTGATTAAATAAGTTTTACTTCTCATAGCCTAGGGTTACCTGTAGTTCTTTTCATTACAACCCTCAAAGTCCTTTCCTTCCTCTTATGCCAAGGAACTCTTCCCCTGTAGTGTCCATTAATCACCCAAACTTTATTCATGTGTGTGAGTCTCTGAATTCTTCCTTAAGCAAGCTCTTTAAGTGAAGGCAGAATGACCCTTTAATGATATATTTTCTAGAGGGTATTCTTTTGTATCTCTTCAGGTGTAAGTTTGTCTTAATGATTTATTAGATGAGGCCTAATCCAATTCTGAAATTCCGTGAGCTCATAATTCTACTTTTATCCCTAATGGCTTCTCCAGATAGTTGTGTTTCAGCTTTGAAATAATTTAATTATTTGATACAATATCCTGAATGAAATGACCTCAGCATTTGGTTTGTTTGTTTTTGTTTTTGTTTTTAAATGAGGAAGAGCCATTTTTCCCCAAAGAGTGAGATAGCAGGAGATTGGGATATTGCCAATAAAAACAATGAAATTTTGATACTTTTGTTGATAGATGAGTGTAAATTTACTGATAGAATTTAAATAATTTGCTGAGGGTAAGGGAACAGACAGGACTGGATTAATGTCTTCTGACCACAAATCTACTTTTTCTTTAACCTCGACATATTATCAAATTTTCACAGGCATGTTTTGAGTTACCTTATTGACTTCTTTAAACCTCTATTTTACACTTTTAATATTACTTATATAATATTTAGAGGTGGAAGGGAATTTAAGAGATAATTTACTTCAACTCTTCTTTTAATAGATTTGGAAACTGAGGACCATAGACATTAGGTTACTTGGCCAAGGTCATAAAGGCAATGCATGGTTGAAACATGATTCATCACTAGGTTCTCTGATGCAAAATTCCATTTCTATAGATTACTTACTTTTCATTTAAAAAAATCATATATATTCTCTAAGGAGTTTGAAATAATTTATTTCTCTATTCCTATTCCCCCCAGTTTATTTCAAGCTGAAGAGTTTACCTAACTGAATTTATCAATTTTCTCTATAATTTAAAAAGTGCAGTTAGGTCACCTGAAGGTGTCCTTTCTTTTTCCACTTAAAGTAATCTTTCTTCATAATTTACAATTCCAAAGCCTTCTATCATTTCCTTTTTAGCACAATATTCATGGAGAACAATTATGTTCAAGTATGGCATGATGATGACACCAGATGCAGTGTACTAAGTGATCTCTATGTTTTATAGAATGGTTACTGCCTCCTTTGATTTATTTTTTATTCCACTAACAAGTCTTCTCACTGCCAGCTCTCTTCCTTACTATCTCTAGGTGAGAGTGAAGCCTTTCAGTGACTACTCACAAATCTTTCACTTGCACAGTATATTTGTAATGCCTTAGTATAGGACAGATCTGCCCAGCTTATTTCTTACTCCTGAGATTTAGAGGCATAATTTCAATTTAATGTGAAGAGTTTTAGCTGGGTAAGTTCCATTAGGCTCTTTTGTCAAGGAGAGAACATACCTATTCATTCCCATGTACAATTTATATATTGAACTTCATCCTCAAATGGATGGTGCTGTGCAGTATTTTGAAGCAATGGAGTTTTCCTGTTTGTTCCAAGTTTGCAGATTTATGGTCCTGGATTCACATGCATGAAAATCACCCATTATTATTGATCTGTCAGACCATTTGTTAGCAATGGGTGTTTCTTGATCACACTTCAAAATATATAATGTATATGTATTCCATATATATGTATGTATGTACATATACATATAAATGCTCATATATATATATATGTATATATATACATATCTAACCATAAAATAGATGTTTTAATTTAAGTGGCATCCATGTCTCCTTTATGAGTATCCTTTTATCCAACACATATTGTAAAATCTCAAACCTACTGCTATTTCCTTTACTCTAATATTATTTTCAATTCATTCTTTCCAGGTTGTGGTATATATCTTGTTTTCACATAATTCTTTGTGTATTGTCTTCCCAATCATACTGCGCGATCCAGGAAATCAAGGCCTTTGGTTTTTCTGCTTTCTTTGTATTGCCAGTGCTTAACAAAGTGCATAGCACACAGTAGGCACTTTAAACCATGCTTAGTTTGACATGATACCTATTATGCACTTAAGGCTATACTACATTATATATCATATTCCCTGGATAATAATTTCTGAAACTGTGTAAATCACCAGTGTGCTTTAGTATTTTTGCTGTTGTTGTTTGTTTTGTTTTTGTTTTGTTGTTGTTATTTGTTTATTTTTTGGAAAGAGAAATGCTCAGTAGCTAACTATGCCAAAGTTGCCTTCTGGGCTTTATGGGACCCATTCCTGAGACAGAAAGCTGAGAAAGACCTTAATTTAGAAAGGCCAAAGTCATCCACTGCATCCTAGGCCATCACATGTCATTGTGAATTTTATTTTGCCACTGAACTATGATGACACTGGAGGAGAAAGTGAGACTTATGATTTTGCATACCTCTGCTTCTCACAATTTCAATTCACATGCAAGTCAAGACATCACATTCATGATGTCATTTGAGCTCTACAATCAATAGAACTGTCAATTAGTGCAAAATAACTAAAGTTTAGTTTAAAAAGGAGAAATGAGAAGGTTCTTCATATCTACTTTGAAGAGAAGGGAGATTGATTAGCCATGGAACATGGCATTTGATACTGGACTTTTTCCATTGTATTTGTTTTCTTTTTGATACAAGTTATGACTTTCTCTTAAAGGAGGGAGGGATACATTGAAGAATGTAGGTGATATATTAACAAGATATAATAATGATTATTTTTATTACTAATGATAATGATAATAATTTTTAAATAGAAAGAGTAGGAAATGTATCTGTGATTTCACCAATATGGTGAATTCACAGAGAAGGAAAATCACCCTACTAGTGGAAGTCAGTTTCTTCTCTATGAGGAATTTTCTTAGGGAATTGCCTATGGAATGGAGAGGTTAAGTGTCTAATCCAGGCTTATATAAATGGTATGTTTTCTAGGCAGTACTTGGATTCAGGAATTCCTTGCTACTAGGTATGTTCCCTATATAACCCACTATAAACAAGAGGAAAATGAACACAATCTAATGCCAACTCAGTCCCCAAATAAATAAATAAACCATATAAGCATGTGGTGAAAAATAGTTTCATAGGCTACTTAATATCTTCAACAGAAATATTGACAAGGCATTCAAAAACAATGCATGAATCAATATAAGTCATTGATTCAGGATAACATATAAAATTGTCTAAACCAACCAATACATAAATACTTTTGTGTCAATATTGAGATTGCAAATAGAGAAACTTGGGAGTGTTAAGGAGAGTGAGTTCCTCATGTAACAATAAGTCATGGCAATCTAGAAAGCAACAAACCATTGGGATTTGTCACATTTAGCTTTATTTTATGCATGTATTATTTCTTATTTGGAAACACACAGATTCACTCCTCCACATGTTCATATACAGAGATTTTGTATTTTAACTAGAATAATTGAAATATTAAATATTTTATCTCAGAATTCACTCTTTTAAATTAGTAACTGAAGCTAGGTGTACTCTGGGTAGAGGGAACTAAAAAATTGGCATGCTATAGGAATTGAACTTTCAAAAACACATCAGTAGGTTTCCTCTTATTTTAAGAATAATAAGGATAGGGGCAGTTAGGTGGCACAGTGGATAAATCACCAGTGCCAGATTCAGGAGGACCTGTGTTCAAATCCCGCCTCAGACACTTGACACTTACTAGCTGTGTGACCTTGGTCAAGTTATTAAACCCTCATTTCCCCACTCCACCCCCCAAACATAATAAGGATATAACCTAAATCAGAAATAGTTTTTGAAATAGGCTATAGTATTTTTTAAGGCTTCTATATAGGTACTAAAGGCAGTATGTATGGTGAGAGGTATAGAATAAAAAATATATATATAACGGAATGAATGTGTGATTTAGGGAAAAAAATGTATGTGTGTTTGAATCTCACCTCAGATTTTCACTGCTTATTTGACTATAGTAAAATCACATATATTTCTCAGGGTCTCAGTTTCTATATCTATAAAAAGAAGAAAATAGTATTTTTATTACTCACTTTATAGTATATTTGTGGGAAATTGCTTTGCAAACCTCAAAACACAATGTAAAAAGCCTTACCACATCACAAACTGCATTATAAAATAATAATTATCAAAACAATCTTGTATTGGCTAAGAAATTGAGTGATGGATCAGTGGAATAGAATAGGTATGGATTTATACTATGGTAAATGACTACAGTAATCTAGTATATGATAAACCCAAAGATTTGGGTTATTTATTCCAAAATATTTTGGAACAGAAACTCATTATTTGACAAAAACTGCCAGTAAAACTGGAAAACAGTAAGGCAGAAACTTGGTATAGAGCAATGATACATTATTTACATAATGAAGGTGATATTGTAAGCAAATCAAGAGAGCATGGATTACTTTGATTATCAGATAAACAATGGACAGGGGAAGACTTTAGGACCAAAGAAGATATAGAGTGCATTACAAAATGTAAAATAGGTAATTTTGATTATATAAAAATAAAAGGCTTTTACAGAAATAAAGCCAATGCAACCAAAATTATAAGGAAAGCAGAAAACTGGGAAAGATTTTTTTGCCACAAGTATCTCTGATAAAGGCCTTATTTCTCAAATATATAAATAAATGAGTGTAATTTATTAGAATATAAGTCATTCTCTAATTGATAAATTGTCAAATGATATGAACAGGCAGTTTTTAGTCGAGGAAGTAAAAGCTATCTATAGTCATATGAAAAAATGCTCTAAATCATTACTGATGAGAGATACACAAATCAAAACAATTCTGAGGTATCAGAGTGGGTAATATGACAAAAAAAAAGAAAATATTGGGTATGTGAGGGGATATAGGAAAACTGGGACACTAATGCACTGTTGGTGGAGTTGTAAACTAATCCAACCATTCTGGAGGGCAATTTGGAACTATACCCAAAGGATATAAAACTGTGCATACCTTTTATCCAGCAGTACCACTACTAGGTTTATACCCCCAAAGACATCCAAAAACAGAGAAAAGGACATATTTGTACAAAATATTTATAGTAGCTCTTTTTGTGTTGTCTAAGAATTGGGAATCAAAGGGATGCCCATCAATTGGGGAATGACTATCCAAGCTGTTATGTGATTGTAATGAATATTACTGTGTTATAAGAAATGACAAGCAGGATGATTTCAGAAAAAAACCTGGAAAATCTTAAATGAACTGATATTAGTGAAGTGAACAGAACCAGGAGAACATTGTCACAGTAATAGTAATATTGTTTGATGAAGGACTGCAAATGACTTAGCTACTCTCAGCAATACAACGATCCAAGACAATTCCAAAGGACTAGTGAAGAAGCATAATATCCACCAGAGGAAAAAAAATTGGTATTGATTGCACACAGACTGAAACATGTTTTTTCACTTTCTTTCATTTTTAAAAATTTTGTTGATTCATTTGTATACAAAATGACTAATATGAAAGTATTTTACATAGTTGTACATGTATAACCTCTATTTGATTACTTCCTGCTTCAGGGAGGGAGGAAAAGATGGAGAAAGAGAAGGGGGTTATAGAATTTGGAACTCAAAACTTTAAATAAAAATGTTTATTAAAAATAATGTAAAAGGAGGTTATTATTATAGATTTTTGCATTAGGTAGGACTATTTGTTTATTCAACAACTTTAAGATAATTGTTTAACAACTTATGAATATCAGATGAGTAATAAAACAGAAGGATATATATTCACAAGACATTTGCCACTTTGATGGAGGGGACTTATAGCAAAATCTAGTTTAAGAGAGCATTACCAGTAGATGATGAGATTCTCCAGGTACTCCTGTTCACAGAGGACATTGCATTGATTGCATCAAACATACATTCAACATCTTACCAACATCAGTAGAATTTTTCTAAACATGTGCCTTTTTAGAAAACTTAGTTTTAGAATAAGGGCTTTAAAATTCTCCCAAAACAATGCTGTCTCCCTTTTCCTTCTTTTGCAAGTTACTAAACATCACTGCCTCAGAAGGACCAAAGAAAAGTGTCACACAGAGGGCCATGGAAAGTCAGAAAGTGGGTATTATTAAGCTGCAATACATAACCAGTGAAGACCAACCAACATACAACTCCAAATAATAGGATTAAATATCATGAATGAATTATATGACCAAAAGAGAGGATGCTCAGGTAGCAAGTGTAAGAAATATATAGGTAGATAGTCAAAAAGTTCTATTGTCCAGTACCATCAACATGAGAGAAAAAATCAAGAAAATCTTCTAGGATGTTGGAATACCAAATAAATTCTCAGACTTATTTGGTGTGTTAGTCTGTTTTAATATTATTTTTAAAAAATATGTGTCATAAAGAATGACTCTGGGCAATGGAGGGACAAGGAAATTTGGGGAAAGGTGAAATATGTCAATATATTAAAATGAGGAAAGAATTGAATAAACATTAAACTCAAGACAATCTCAGCATCTATATCATCCATGCCCCAGGACACATGCATGTGTTCTAGGCAGGTAGTCAAGACAAAAGAAATGTGACACTGTCCCTGCTTTCAAGGAGTTTATACTATTTAAACCCCCAAATTCTTTTTATCTTGAATAAGTGAAAGTTTGATTGATATGTTTTCATAAAATACTTTATTGGGAAAATCTGTCTTGGCAGTATTTTTAAAGTACTTTTATGCTGTCACATAGCAATTAAGTTTATATTTTCTTGTACTTTGGCTATGGAATACTTAATTTTGGGTGCATTGCATCATTAGGTTCTCACAAGATTATAGTCTATGACAAGCAAATGGTACCATTCATTGCCTAGGATTATGTCATCAGAATGAATTTATGCACCACAGTAAATACCTCAAACTATTATGTGATTCTTCCCTTCCCAGGGCTACAGCCTCACCATGCACCTGATTTATGCTCTGTGTAATTCTATAATTGTTTAGCACAGATGGACATTATTTATATTAGACTAAAATATTTCTCATTCCATATATGTATATATGTATACATATATATTATATATGTGTATATTTATGTGTGTATGTGTGTATATTTATATATGTGTATGTATGTATATACACATATACACATATAAAAAAGGTATTGTGGAGGGACTGGAGTCATCAAATTTAGCATAGACATAACATTATGAAAACTGGATAAATAATTTAATGACTGCCATAAAGAATATTTGTTATATATGATTAAAAATTCAATTCTTTGTACTTTTGGAATTTCAGTACTTAATAATTCCCACACATAGAACATCATCACATTTGCTTTAATATACTTTTATATTGTTAGCTACTTTGGGTAGACTTGTTTAGATTTAAGGCTTCTGGGTCTCATCTACCAGTCAATCAAAGCTATTGACTTCTATTGCCCACTTGAGGTTTTTCCTGCTACTCAAATTAATGGGAAGAAGAGAGAGAGATAGTATACTCAGGGCAGTCCAAGCTTCTCACCCTATATTTCTAAACCAGCCTTCCTAAAGTGGAGTTGACAGAGTTGCAAGATGGAAATAGAGGAGAAGAATATAAACCAGTTGAGAATTACGTAGGGGCAAAACAATATATAGACTTGGAGTCTGGTTAACTGGGTGATTTTGTCTATGTTTGGTTTTGCCGTGTGTGTGTGTGTGTGTGTGTGTGTGTGTGTGTGTGTGTGTGTGTGCATGCACGTGCTTCCCTGGGGAGTGCCTTGTATAGCTGTACTTCCAAATTTGCAGACATCTTATGGTTTATTACTCATAAAATGCTTAGGCAGTGACAGTAACAATGGTACAATGCCTGTTGTTTGAGACTTTGATATATCCTATTGAGTCATTCTCTTACTTTCTCAATTGGGCCTATGGCAGAAATAGGTAAGTAAGGCAATAAACTTTTATTAAATATCTACTAAGTAAGGCGGGGGCAGCTAGGTGGTACAGTGGATACAGTGCTGGAGCTTATGTCAAGAAGATTCATCTTCCCAATTTCAAATCTGGCACCAGATACTTGTTAGCTATGTGGCCCTGGGCAAGTTATTTGATCCCATTTGCCTCAATTTCCTCATCTGTAAAATGAGCTGGAGAAGGAAATGGCAAACCACTCCAGTATCTCTTTCAAGCAACCCTTAATGGAGATATGAAGATTTAGACACAGCTGAACAATAACAATTATGTAGTAGGAACTGTTCCATGTGTTGGGGTTGTTTATCCTGATTTTTAAAGAGGACCAATAACATCATGGTGGTGATGTCTTGCACATAAATTGGATTTAAGTGATGTAGATTTGCACAAAGGCATCAACATCACTCTTTTTTCCAGATTCATCTGAATCCAGTGTTAATGGCCCAGGATGCAGTGGATGACCTGGTAGTCTTTGATGTCTGAGCATGCTCTAAGTGCTCTATAGCACCTGCTTCAGCTGCCTTAGTTGCCATTGGAACAAATTGTTCTTATCCACTCATTCCTTCAAGGGAATTCTTCACATACTTGGGCTAGACATCCCTCTAACTCATCAACAGGATTGATGCTGTTGGTTATCCTCAATCTGGTTTAGCCCATCTGCTGAGATGATTTCACCAGGGTGTGGCCATTGTGTATGCTACAGCTTCTTGGAGCTACAGGTAAGATTTGAATGTGTGAGATTCAAAATTGGATATACAGAGCAATAATCTCCCCCTTTAACTTTTCCCTTTTATATATATCTCCCAGACCAATAAGATGAAGGAGCCTCTGAGCTTTAATATGTGAGGGATTAGTTTTTATTGCTTGGGAATTAATTAGGCAACAAAAAGTGAAACCAATTAGGGAAATAGGGAAGTAGAAATACAGATGAATGGTCTTAGATCTAAGCTTAGTCCATGGCTAAGTTTCCCAGCCAGAGAGCTCGAACTTCTGTTCCGCTCTAACTTTTAACTTTGTGTTCGGAAGTTCCTCTAGTTCTCACATATTCCTCCCAAAAGGGAGGTCCTTCAAAAGCTGCTTCAGTAGCATGCACAATCTCTCAAATGATTCAGCTAAAACTTCTGATATTAATCTTTACCACAAATAATTTTTACCACAAATGACAGCTGGACACTAAAGGTAGATGAGCAGACCTGTAAAATGCTCACTCAGAAAGCCCTTATAACAGAAGTACTGTGTCAAGATAATGGAATGTGATAGAAGGAGATTTAGCAGATACTCAGGGGCCCACCTGGAGATTAATTTAAACTGATTGGATTACTGGCTGACTTCTAGTTAAGCACATCTGGCTGGTACTTAAGGGTACTTAAGAAAGTAATTCTTCTCAGAAGCTAACAACTTTGAACTTTGACCACCTTTGGGCCCAGTGAAGCAATCAGCTTGAAGAACCTCCCATTTCTGGGAGGGGAACAGGAAGGAGGAAGCAGAGGCTATCTCCTGCTCTTTGGCTTAGAGAAATAGTGGTGGTGGCACTTGACTTCAGAGGTGGGAGCTTAGGAAGTTTAGGATCTCGAGGTTATAGGAAATCTGTTCTCAATCTTTCTCTTTCTTTTACTATCTTTTAATAAACCCTTAAAAAACTAAATTCATTTATCAGTGATTTTACTCAGTTTCCACCCAAAACTGGGGGGACAGATTAGAACGCACATTTAGAAATTTTAATTACATAGTACTAATGTTCCAATAACACCTCATAAAATTCCAATACAAAGAAAAGCAAAAGAGAATCCTTGCTTTCAATGAGCTTGTAGTCTAATAGAGAAGAGAACTAGGTACAAGAAAGATATATGCAGGATAATTTGGAGATAATTAAACAGTTCTGGTGTTAAGGGGACTCTGAACCAAGATATCATGATATCCTAGTTTTGAACCTTTAAACTAGGTCTTAGACTATGTTTCTTTCCATGATCTCATATTGTATTGATTTAGTTCTAACACCTGTAACTCTATTTTGTTTTTCATCCACCATTTTGTGAAGATTCAACTCCATGTGAGTCACCTGATTTTGGAGATTACATTAAATTTATCCTCCCTCCTCATCATCACCCTATCACAAGAATACCCTCTCTATCCTCACTTGAATGTCTCCATCCCTGTACCAATAAAAAAACAGATATTTTAATCCTTGTATCCTGTTTTTCACCTTTATAAAATTGTATATTAATAGGGAAGAAACCAGGGTTCAGGGACTCTTGTTAGCAAGAGCCTGTGCCTGATTCGTTTTTCAACTGCATGCCCAGCTCAGTGAATCATTTGTCTGGATAAAACTTCTTTTCTTTATTTCATTGTTAACAATACTCAGCATTATGTTTCCCCTAGCAACCAATTTCAGGTTTATCCAACCTTTGAATACTTGTAATCTTTGATAAACAGGGCCACTAGACCCCCAAACAGCTGATATTAAGCCATACTCTGCAAGATTCTCGACCAAAGTTCATGACAGGTCCTAGTCCTGGCCTTTTAAAAGGCAGGGTTAGGCAGACAAAACATTACCCCCTGCTTTTACATCATCCTTACCTATGCTCCCTTCCCTATTAATGGGGGAAAGGTATTTGGGTCTTTAACATGATTGATAAGTTTTTAATTCCACTTGAAAATATTCATGATATTCCTTTGGACAATCTGTAATGAAAGTCATATACATCTTCAACATTTTAAAAAGTATTTTTTACTTATCAAACCAGATGTTTAAGGGGCAGCTAGGTGGCGCAGTGGATAGAGCACCGGCCCTGGATTCAGGAGTACCTGAGTTCAAATCTGGCCTCAGACACTTAACACTTACTAGCTGTGTGACCCTGGGCAAGTCACTTAACCCCAGTTGCCTCACCAAAAGAAAAAACAAAAAAAACCAAACAAACAAACAAACAAAAAACAGATGTTTAAAAGCTTTTTTAGATATTTCCCTTTATTCTATACCAAAGTGCAGCATATCTTTATGAATGAATGAGCACTAAATTAAACTTTTATATCTGTTATCATAAGGAACTATCTCTTCAATGGTTCTTTTTTTGATAAAAAGCATCAGAGCTGATGCCAAACTCATGTCAGCATAGATAAGATTTCAAACTACTTGATAAAGAGATGTCTTAATTAAATAAATAACCAAGAGCAAACATTCCATGTTACTTGGTCCATTTCATTTGTAGGGCTTCCCCCAAGCCAATCAAGTTCAGTTTTGATTAAATGATATACAGCAGCATTAAAGCAGGCAAGGAAATTGTTTGGAAAGCCTTGAATGAAACTCTAAGCAGTTCATAATGTAAATGGCCATCTTTCAGAATGCTGAGTGGCCATGTTCTTTTGAGTGTGTGCTCATGGAGTTAAGATGATTGATTTTTCTTTCTTTCTTATTTTTTGTGGCCTGGCTGCATTTGCTTTAAAAAGTTAATATTTTATTCTTAAAAATGAAACGCCTTGGCAAAATGTCCCCACCACCACTATTACCTTGGCGGTGGGGGGGTGGGGGGGTGGGGGGTGGAGGTAAATTCAAATTTTGAAGTTGTGAATATTTATTCTGAAATAGATATCATACCTTATCTGTATCTAAATTTGAGCTGATCATTATAAACAACAACCTAAAAAGATATTGATTCAACTGTTAGTATATTTCATGAATGAAATAGTATTAGGGAATTTAAGCAAATATTATCAAAAGTGTCAGCCTCTGAATTTTAACTATGTCAAGCTGAGAGCTAGGTTTTTTATCTTTCATTCCCTGAGTTTTCTTTACAAGTCTCAGTATAGCTGAGACAAGTGCTACAACACAGATAAGGTCTTTAGTATCAACAGAACAGCCTCTTCAGCAAAATCCTCTAAAATCCTTCATCTTCTGTTTTTCTGCATGAGCAGGCATGCACACACACAACAAGTTTCCATTATGTCTTTCCATTCCAAGATCAGGAGATTTCAATTCATTGAAACACCCTTTTAATTCTAGAGCCTAGGTAAAACCTTGATTATTTCAAAGACCTAAATTATGGCTAATTGAATGTTTCTCATTTATAATGCTTTAATTTTTCTCTGTTTGGTCTGTAGAAAATTAATTTTTTTTAAATTTTTACTTTGTTTTTCTTGTCTTTATTTTCTATCTATCATCAAATTTTCTTAAAGCCTTTAGCAGGGTCTCTCAATTTTTGTTTTACTTTAAAATTTCTGTTATAATTATTTATATGCATTTTATACTTCTATTCGATGGAAATCTTCTTGACACCAGAGATTGTTCCCCTTACTTTGTAAAGGGCCTGTAATTCAGTTTTACAAACATCTAAGATACATATCTTAAAAATCTTAAATATATATCATATATATGTGTGTATATATGAACATGTACCTTTGCATATATGCATAAATATGACACTGTTTTTATTAATTACAAAGATAAAAGTGAAAAATATTTTCTTCAAGATGCTTACCTTCTACTGAAGGAATACAGCCTATACATAGCTAATATAAGGAGAATCAAAGAGACAGAGAATAATAACAACCAGCAGAATTAGGAGAGGATTTAGAGAAGAGATGTTACCAGAACTGAGACTCAGATTAAGTGACATATCTCTGGTCATACAGCTAACATCAGAAGCATTATTTGTACCCAGATCTTTCTACCTTGTCTTTACAGCCTTTGGACCTGAGACTGTGACTAGGTGGTCTAAACCTTTTTATATCTAGAATTCTTATCCTGAGAAATATCTCTGAATGATGAGTGCCTCTCCTAGTCTATTATTATGTGTGTGTGTGTGTGTGTGTGTGTGTTGTTTGTGTGTGGTTGGTTGGTTGTTGTCTTCATTCTCAAACAGGACCAAAATGACATTCCTATGTTGGTCAAGTTATAGTGTGTTTGACTGGGGCTAGTCAGACCAATATGAGCTTGGAATGCTCTACCATAGATTGGACACAAATAATCCATACGAACACTTGTATTAGATTCTCTAAATTTGTGCATTTTGTGTTTCTTTTGAGCTATTTCAGTTCTACTTTGCTCATAGAGCACAGCATCTTCTCTGATGAGAGCGCACCATGCTGAGTGGTCCTGGGCCAGTTTCTCCCATGCCATTCAATCAGTTCCAAAGTTCTTAAGAGAGACCTTGAGCATGTCCATTTATCCGTGTGATCACTTGCGTTCTATGAGTTCCCCATAAAAGTCTTTTAGTTAAGCTTACATTTGGCATTCAAACAACATTGTCAGCACATCTGAGTTGGACTCTCTGCAGCAGAGTTTGAATGCTTGGCAGTTTAGCTTCAGAGAAGACATCAGTGTCTGGTATCTTATGCAACCAGGTGATCTTCAGAATCTTCCTAAGGTAATTCAAATGGAAATGATTTAGTTTCCTGGCATGGCTCTGGTATACTGTACAGCTTTCACAGGCATACAACAATGAGGTCATCACAATAGCCCTGTAGACCTTCAGTTTGGTAATGAGTCTAATACCTCTTCTCTCCCACACTTTCCTTCAGAGCCTCCCAAATACTAAGTTAGCTATGGCAATGCATGCCTCAACTTCATGATCAGTGTGTACATCCCTGGAAAATATACTTCCAAGGTAAGTGAATTTACCCACAACATAGTGTGGTGCTGACTGACGGAACACCTGCGTTTTTTTGGTATTAATTGTTAGGTCAAAATCATCACTAGCAGCAGAGAATTAATAAATACTGTGTTGCATCTCAGATTCAGAGGCTGTATTGAGCATATAATTACCTGGAAAAAAAAATAAATGAATGAAAAAAGAATCATGCACAAACACTTGGTCCCCTTTAGTCTTGGCTAGTAGCCTTTTTCAAGTTGAAGAATTTACCATCAGTGTGGTAGCTGACCTTGATGCTGTATTTGTTCTCATTGAAGGCATTTGACAACATGGCGGTAAACACCATGCCTTCATAGACACAGATGAACTAACCTGCTGGTAAACCCTGTGGAGTTCTCACCATTCCCCAAGAGAAAGATAATCCCTTGAATTCCAATTCTTTGCCAATCCCAATAGAGGTGCTATAAAATATATTTTTGGTACAAACAAAATAGGCTCTTTACCATTTTCTTTGATCTCTTTATGATACAAACCTAGTAGTGGTATTGCTGGATCAAAGGGTATGCATAGTATGAAAATTCTGGGGGTATGGCTCCAAATTGTTCTACAGAATGGTTGAACTAATGTACAGTTCCACCAACAATGAATTAGTGTCCCAGTTTTTCCACATCCCTATAGCATTTGTCATTTCCCTTTTCTTTTGTGTTACCAATCTAACAGATATATAGTAGTATCTGAGAGTTGGTTTATTTTACATTCCTCTAATCAATAGTGACAGAACATTTTTTCATGAAATTACTGATAGCTTTGATTTCTTCTGAAAACTGCCTATTTATATCCTTTGACCATTAATCAGTTGGGGGAATATCTTTTATTTTAATAAATTTGGCTAAGTTCCCAATGTATTTGAAAAATGAGACCTTTATCAGAAAAACATTTAAAATCCCCCTTCCCCAAGACTCTTCTTTTCCTTCTAATATTGGTTGCATTAGTCTTATATGTTCAAAAGTTTTTAAATTTTACATAGTCAAAAATTATCCATTTTATTTCCCATGAACCTCCATTTTTATTTAATCATAATAAATAATCATAATTATTATCATAAATAACAAATAATCAATTTTGTTTTTCAATAGAACTGGCAGGTACATTTATGCACACTACCTTAATTTACTTAGGATATCACCCTTTATGTCTAAATCATCCACCATTTGACCACATCTTAATATGTTGTATGAGATGTTGCTCTATTCCTAGTTTCTAACAAACTGCTTTCCAGTTTTCCTAGCAATTTTTTTTCCAATGATGAGTTCTCACCCCAAAAGATTGAATCTCTGTGTTTATGAAACTCTAGGTTGCCATGGTCATTTACTACTATAAATTTTGTCCCTAATGTATTTCACTGATCTACCTCTTTATTTCTTAGCCAGAATCAGATTGTTTTGCTGATTACTTGATTTGATGCCTTCTAATATAGTTTGAAAACTGGACCTGTTAGTTTGCCTTTCTTCACATTTCCCCCCCTATGGATTCCCTTAATATTCTTGAATTTTTTTCTTTGAGATAATTTTTAATTTTTTTTCCAGCTCTATGCTATATTTCTTTGGTAGTTTGATTATTATGGTACTGAATAATAAAACTAACTTAGGTGGAATTGTCATTTTTATTCTATTGGCTTGGCCTACTGATGAGTAATCAGGATTTCTCTAATTCTTTATTTGTATGAAAAATATTTAGTAATTGTGTTAATGTAGTCCCTGTGTTAATTTTGACAGGTAGATGCCAAAGCTTTTTATATTGTCTGCAGTTATTTTAAGTGGAATTTTACTTTCTGTCTCTTTCTTCTGGGTTTTGTTAGTAGCATATAAAATGCTGATGATTTATGTGATTTTATTATCTCCCGCAACTTGCTAAACTTGTTAATTTTTTAAAGAATAGTTTTGAATCTCCATGGTTACATTGCTCTAATACAGGATATGTAGCAAGATTCTGTAAATTGATGTATAGATTTACTATTTTATTGATTAAAATGTAAAGGAGCTTTTTTAAAGAAGTATACAAAATAAAGGAATAGAAATCCAAGAACAATAAGAACATTAATGAAAAAGTAGCAAATAAAAAGGAATGTCATTATCCTATTTTAAATAATATGTTGCACCAATAATTATCTAAATAAAACAATGGAGTAGATTAATCAATAATGCTTTAGAAGAAATCTTGTTGAGAATATGATGTTTATTAAACCCCAAAATGCATATTAATAGGAAGTGTTATAACATTCAACAAAACTTTTAGGAAAACAGGATAGCAGTTTTTCAGAAAATGGATTTAAAGCTCCAAATTATGCTATATGACACAATAGATTCCACATGCATGAATAATCTAAATAGAAAAAAAGCTAAACTATATAACAGAAGAAAGAGAAGAAAAGAAAAAATATAATGGTACTACTTTGTATAAAGGAAAAAAATCTTAACCAACCATGATATGGAATTTCTTAACTTGTTTTACATGGATCCAATAAACTTACATGGGTGAAGAAAATCATATTTTTATTATCTCCATTTAATTAGAATTGAATATTACTTTCCATTGTGAGATATCTATTGATATTGATAACTATACCAATATATACATATACATATGTATAATATGGGTATTGTGAAATAAATATTTATATTAATATAGATATCTATATCAATGTGTATAGAGATATTGATATCTCACAATGTAAAATGATTTAAATTCCAGTTAGAATAATTTTTTTTTAAATTTATTTCTTTACCCTACTGAAGTCTGGTAAAGCTTATGGTCCCATCTCAGAACATTCACATACACACATACACCCATATGTATGTTTTTTTTTTTTGTGTGTGTGTGTGTGTATATATATATGTATGTATGTATGTATCTTTTGAGGAGAGATCCATAAGCTTTACAAGACAGCCAAAGTTGTCTATGACACCTTTGATTGGAAACCCCCAATATGAAGAAAATTATTCTTAAAAAATCAATGAGTATATTTGTATTAAATAAAAAGTTGTTGTAGCTTTATGAATATGTTCTTACCCCTCTCTTAGAGCCAATCTGGTTACACCTCCCCTGCAGAATTCTTTGTGTTTGAAGTGTCTTCTTTATTATCAGTGGCTCAAATCCCCACTGGTTGTGCCCTCTCCCTCTCTTCCAACTTTAGCAGAGTGGTGACTAGCATCCTATTTCCACTTAACCACTTGCTTTTAGATAACTTTTACAAAGGATACTTACCTCATGGATACAACAAGAACACAAGTATACAAATTTTACTTATTACATCAGGAGAATATTTTCTTCTACATTCGTTTGCTCTCTGAGTGATGAATTAAGCTCAACTCAGTTCCAACATAACAGCAGCCTCAACAATGGAATGTACGAATGGAAAGATTTAATTATTAAGGCAATTAATAGTACTGTTATTTGCTACTAAAATATTGAAAATTAACTATATTCCCAATGATGTAGGAAAATTGTACAAATTGTAATGTATATTTGTAATGGAATGCTTTTGAATCAAATAATTTCAAAAATCAAAGAATTATAAGATAAACTTATACAAGGAGAAGAAAGTAAATCCATTGTACCATAAATACAATGAACACAATAATGTAGAAAAAGACTACATTATAAGGCAACAAAACTCAGATTAAATAAAGCGAGTGCTATTGATACTATGTTCCTTGTTCAAATTAAACTCAAAGCCTTCCATT
Organism: Dromiciops gliroides; assembly: GCF_019393635.1. Classification (NCBI taxonomy): domain Eukaryota; kingdom Metazoa; phylum Chordata; class Mammalia; order Microbiotheria; family Microbiotheriidae; genus Dromiciops; species Dromiciops gliroides. Next base: position 86,334,629 of record NC_057864.1, read on the forward strand.
GTTTTCATAAATAGTGAATTACAGAAGCATACAGCTACATTTATTATCTAGAAACCACTTTATTTTACTTCATGGTTTTTTTTTTTGTTTGTTTGTTTGTTTGTTTTTTAGTGAGGCAATTGGGGTTAAGTGACTTGCCCAGGGTCACACAGCTAGTAAGTATTAAGTGTCTGAGGCCGGATTTGAACTCAGGTACTCCTGAATCCAGAGCTAGTGCTCTATCCACTGTGCCACCTAGCTGCCCCTGCATCACCTAGCTGCCCCTACTTCATGGTTTTTAAGGAAGCATATTTGTTTGTTTCATTGTTTTGTTGTCATCATTTGGATTAAAATGAAATATGTCAATAAAACTAAAGGTAGGAGATGATTTTAGGAAGTTAAAAAAGTAAGTATGAAAAAATTAGTCATACTGCATCAAGTACAAAGTATTCATTATTTGGCCATGAAGTGACATTCAAGTTTGAAGTTGTTAATGGATTCATTTAAAAAAATAGATAAAGGGATAGGAAATAACAAATAATTGAAAAAACAGGGATGCCATTTTGGGGAGGTAGCAAACCTGTGAGTTCACTATGGGTATGGAAAATTTTCAGTGAGAATCCATATCTATTTTACTTATTGTATTTCTAGGTCACTGAAAGGTTAAAAGACTAGACCAGGGACACATGGCCATTATGTTTCAGAGATGCAAATTAAATGCAGGTATTCCTAACTCTTAGGTCATATTTTTAGATACAATATCAGATTCACTGTCAAATGGCATTAGTACCACTAAATGATTAAGTGGATATTGGTAATAAATAACCATTATCCTTTCTTTCTGTTCTTTATAACATCTTTTGTTTCTGGGGTTTTTTTTGCAGGGCATTGAGGGTTAAGTGACATGCCCAGGGTCACACAGCTAGTTAAGTGTCAAGTGTCTAAGGCTGGATTTGAACTCAGGTCTGACTGAATCCAAGTCCAGTGCTTTATACACTGTGCCACCTAGCTGCTCTTATAACATCTTTTCAATAGTATTTTTCCAATTACATGTAAAGATGGTTTTCAACATTTATTTTTGCAAGTTTTTGAGTTCCAAATTTTTCCTCCCTTCCTCTTTTCCCTCTCTTCTCCTGAAGGCAGCAAGCAATATGATATACATTATACAGTACAATCATGTTAAACATATTTCCACATTTGTCATGTTGTGAGATCTTTGTAACATCTTTATGACCTACGTTTATATATCATTGGTTTCATTGATGTAAATATGAGATGGGAATAAGCAGGCTATTGCAACCTACCTTTTAGAATAGAATACATATTAAATTCATATGATTGACTGAAATGTCTAAAGAATGCCAGATCCTACTGCTCTCTGTTATTTGTTTATTATTAAAAAATAAAACACTACTTGAAAGGACTATTTAGCACTAAAATTCCCCTTCCAATAAATTGCTTGTCATTCTCAGAGTAAAATCACATATGATTCCTTGATAAATGTAATCACAGAAATACAATTTTTCAAAAACTCAGTGATTGTTGTTGGGAGAAAAAACATTAAATAAGGGGAGTATACACTCAAAGCTATTCAACTCCAGCATGGAAGATACACTTCACAGAAATTAATGCAAGAGTTACTTACCATAGATATTAAATTCATTATATGCTTCTATTTTACAGATCATATGCTACTGATTGAATTAAGTCCTAGAGTAAAACAAGAATACTTCTTAAATAAATTCATGATCAAGCAAAAGAGATTGCCTGAACAATCTGCAAAAGAAAAACAAATAGATAAAAGTTGTCAGTTGCCCTGACATGTAGCTAGATGGGCAGAATAATGAGCAGTCTTTTAGTAAATATATATTTGATAATTACTTCAAGTGGATGATAAACCAAACCAAGAAATAAATAGAAGAAAGCAATACAGACAGCATTTGAGAAATTTGGTTATGCTTTCAATATACCCAAGCTAGTCCTCAACATAAAACCCATCTATTTAAAATCAATTTTTTTGATGGTTCTATAGGTAACTCTCTAAGACTATTAATTACAGAGAAGGTAAGGGCTAGCATTGCAAGAGGTAGTTCCCTTATGGGCTTCACACTATTGAAACAGGGAGATGTTGTCAATTGTTTGTGGTAAGAAGCCATTTCCTCAATCTTATCTTTTTATGAGGATCACTCATATTGTCAGAAGCTACATGAGGAATAGATGGGCAACTCTATCATGTATCATCTTGAAATATTTCAAGGGACAAAGATGAAAAGTATTGTGATCCTTTTCATATCCTGGTGTGGGAAGCAAGACAATTTAAATGCTAAATTTCTAAATATTTTTCATTCATTATTGATTTTTTCATTGCCTTTTATTTCCTAGGGATGGAGTAGGTGGAGAAAGGGATAATTATATACTTCTCTCCATTTAGCCAGGTTTATACTTTTTTAAGTTGTGGGGAACACTATAATTGCCTAATGAGGAAAGAGTAGTTGATATAAGAAGGAAGCTTTTCCAGTGTTAATAGAAAGCCTGGTGGGAGCAATTAGGAGGAACAGTGGATATAGAACCAGCCCTAAAGTCAGGAGTACCTGAGTTCAAATCCAGCCTGAGACACTTGTTAACTGTGTGACCTTAGGGAAGTCACCCAACTGCAATTGCCTTGCCAAAAAAAATAATAAAAAATAAAAATAGTCTTTTCCCCCCAAAGCATTCAGTCTATCTGAACAGTCTCACACAAAGATGGTTATCCTGGATGTTCCTCCACTAACTAGCTCAGATGTAATGAATTTGGTTGATGACCATATGATCAAGCTGCCAACAATCTTATCTCCTCTTTCTCTTGGTAACTAGTGTCTTTATATCACCTTTCATTTTTTTTCAAAGCCCAGAGCTATTTTGTTATTCTCTTTCCACTTTCCTAAATGCTTTTTTTTCGGGGGGTGGGGGGGGGGTTAATGAGGGTTAAGTGACTTGCCCAGGGTCACACAACTAGTACGTGTCAAGTGTTCGATGCTGGATTTGAATTTATGTCCCCCTGAATCCATGGTCGGTGCTTTATCTACTGCATGGCACCTAGCTGTCCCTACTACTTCTTTTTCTTAAAAAAAAAAAAGCCTCTAAGGCTCACCTATCCTCAAATAAAACTGACATTCCTTCCAAATAACCAATGTCATCTAGGTGTTAGGAGGCAAATGATCTGATGAGATGAATTCAAGCTAAGTTATGCAAATAAATATTAATACTCAAGGTTGTTTGTATTTTGAAAGAAGATGACTGTTAATCTAGAGGAACAGCTTGATTTGCTGACAAATTGAAGAATTCTAAACATAATGAGAATGATAACTAAAGAGATTAGGCTTCCTGGGACTCCCTAAATAATACCTTGGATACATAGTATTCTTTCTAGATGTAAGGCCATCATTGCCTGGGGCAAATTGCATATGAATTCTAGGAAGTCAAATTGCTATTAGAAAACTAGTTTATGTTATTATACACTTTCCTATGCCTAAAATGTTCTACAATCCATGCCCCTTCTCTTCTTCATGACCTAGTTCAAAATACATTCCCTCAGGAAAATTTCTGAATCTATCCATTTTGATCATTGTACATTTAGCTGGCAATTCTTCCTTCCTTCCTTCCTTCCTTCCTTCCTTCCTTCCTTCCTTCCTTCCTTCCTTCCTTCCTTCCTTCCTTCCTTCCTTCCTTCCTTCTTTCCTTATGTTTAACTTCCATTCATGGACAAGGTTTCAAATACTATTCTGATGCTTACTATCTTTTTTTTTTTTATAGAATTTTATTTTCCAAAATATATGTAAAAACAAATTTTAACATCAATTTTTTAAAAAAATTGTTCCAACTTCTCTTCCTCCTCCATTCCCAACCCCCACCCCCTAGAACTTAAGCGTTTCAAATTAAGTTATACATGAGTAGTCATGGAAAACATTCCCACATTATCTAGGTTGTGAGAGAAAACAGTCAAAAAACTCCCCAAACTTCAGACTGAGGAATTGTCAAAGAGAAAAAAATTTAAAAAAAATGTGTTTCCAGGGGCAGCTAGGTGGCGCAGTGGACAGAGCACCGGCCCTGGAACCAGGAGCACCCGAGCCCAAATCCGGCCCCAGACACCCAACACCCACCCACCACATGACCCCGGGCAAGCCACCCAACCCCAATTGCCTCACCAAAAAAGAAAAAAAAAAGAAAGAAAAAAAATGTGTTTCCATCTATTTTCAGATACTATCACTTCTTTCTCTGTAGAGTGTAAGATGATCTGCTGGGAAGTATGTGGTTATTTTCAGCAAGGCGATGGTCCAATATAACCCTGAAGGGCTTACTATCTTTTTTATCTTAGTCAAAACACTTTACTACCCTGGGCTTTAGTTTTCTCATCTATAAAATTTGAAAATGTAGGGGGCTTAGATGGATGATCCTTGAGTTCTATTCTTTTTTTTTGTTTGTTTGTTTTTAGTGAGGCTATTGGGGTTAAGTGACTTGCCCAGGGTCACACAGCTAGTAAGTATTAAGTGTCTGAGGCCGGATTTGAACTCAGGTACTCCTGACTCCAGGGCCGGTGCTCTATCCACTGCGCCATCTAGCTGCCCCTTGAGTTCTATTCTAATGCTAGATCTGTGATTCTTCGTGTTTCCTCTTTGGCCTATTAAATCCATGTTGATTGAATAGGCATTTATTAAGTGCCTATTATAGGCTCAATAAAAATGAAAAAAATAAAAGGTCTTAATGCTCAAATATATTCTATTAGGAAAAATATGTTGCACATAGGTAAATTAAAATAAATTAATGGTTGTGGGCTGAGGACATAGTCATGACTAGAGGTATAAGGAAGAAAAAAAGCTTTTACTTTTAGCTTTTAATATGAATTGGCATTTCATTACACTCCTGATAGCATTCATGTCCTTCCAAAATATGATGCACAGCTGCTTCTCCAACTTTAAATTATATTACTGCCATACATAAAGTATATGACAGCCAAAAAGGAGTACTAGTTGTTCCCTGAAATACAAATTTCCCTCTTATCTCTGTGTACTTGCTAAATTTCTTGGAAATAAGGAACTCATCTAAAATGCCAGAGGACTTTGGCTTCTTCCATGAAAAATACACTACATTTTCATCTCTAAATAAAGAACTTTTGTCTTCTTCCAAAGTTTAGCTCAGGTCTCATATACTATGTGAAATCTTGCATGTTACTGATCCTCTTTCTTGTCTAGGTTTTCCTTGTACTCTTACTGCACATTTTTGTGTATATGCTGTATTTCCCAAGTAAAATGTTAATTTTTTGAAGGCAGTGACTATTTCCTTTGTATTTTTGGATCCTCAATATCAAATGCAATTCCATGCACATAGTAGATACTTAAGACATTTTTTTATTAAAGTCTATTTTGTGGAGTATTTCATTAATTGTCAAATGATTAAAAAGCATAATTTTTAATATTCAGAGAGGGGGGAATTAAATATAGAGGCAATAAAACACAGGATATGCTTAATTGAATAAGACTAGGCATTTTATTTTATTTTGGGGGGGCAGGGGTGAGCCAATATGGTGGAGTGAAGGCAGTAAGGCCTCAGGACTCATGATATGATCGCTCCAAATCCTCCAAATAATGCCATACAACAATTCCTGGGGCAGTAGATCCCACAAAAGAATGGGATAAGACCATTTTCTAGTCCAAGATGGCTTAGAAGGTGAGGCAGGAGGGGGCCACTGTCCCAGGGCTGGAGTGGAGCCCAACCCTGCGGTCACACTGACACAGATCCAGTCCCAGGCAGGCATCACCAGAGAAAGAGACCCCCAGACCCTTTGAATCAGCTACATGCCGGTGTTTTCTGGAACTAAACTCACAGTCTGGTGATAGGGATAAACATTTGATTACAGGGAGATTACAGGTATTTCTGCTGGCATTGAGGTGGAAATGGGTGTTTCACCCCTGCTAGGAATCAGAAAATAGGCTTGAGTGGCAGTGGCCAAGATGAGGAAGGAGAGATGGCCTGTCAGAGCTAACTACCACAGCACACAAAGTTTTGCTGCCTGGTTAATTAGCAAGTTGGCCTAGGGTAATCTATGGACCAGAGGACAGGCCAGAGGAGTGAAGTACCTGCCCCTCCTTAAATCATACCACCTGCGATCCCCTGAAACTTGAGACAGTACAGCCTGAAAACAGTGTCACACTTTAAGAAGGAGATAAAAGTCAAGTAAAAGACAGGAAAGATGAGCAGACAGAGAAATATATAATTGACAAAGCTCGAGATGATAAGGGACTGACTTGTCTTGGTGTCATGAGAAGCAAGTGATGTAATCACATCTATGTTACCACCAAAGACAGAGAAGGCTCTCAAAAAATATCATTGTTAGTTCTATTTGTAGTACTGTTTCAGAGTTACTTCTTTGTGGGTTAGTAGATTGAACCATGGAGAACATTGCCAATTGAAAGCATTAATATGTTTTCAAAAAGGGGCTAATTTATTCTTTGAGAATTATTTATATACTTTGAGGGTTTGGTCAACCATGTCTGGAAAAGATCATTTGAAAATGTTTATAAATAGTTTACTTGTCAACATTATAAATATTTATACATTTAATTTTATGTTTTGGGGCATTTGATTTAATGGTGTGCAATCTAAGCCTGTAGGAAATAAATGTCAATATATTAAATCATCTTCCTTCTCATCAATTTTGCTACTGTTCCAGATGCTTTTTGAAATAGAAGCAGAAGTCTTCAAATTGATTCATTGGCATTATGACTTCATAGTATAAATGTTATTTAATGAAGAATGTCATCTTTGTATTTTAACAAATTTGTAATCTATTAAAATATTTAAAAACATAATACTTTGCACCCCCAGAAGATTTCTTTAGCCACTTCCTATTTGTAATGAGTTCCTAAATAGCTCTCATTTATATTAAGGTTAATTACTTTCCAGTTTTCTCAAAATCATTGGGATTTCAAGGTAAAAATTAATCACTCCAATTTGTTATGCTAAATTCATTCTCTAAGTATTCGGTCAAACTGATTTCATACTAAATTCTGATAAAGTCACTATATTTTTTGATGATGTATACTGCACAAATGAAAAAATGTGTAAATTTAGAATTAATTTCTTTAATAATGTTTAAGTTGGGGGCAGCTAGGTGGTGCAGAGGATAGAGCACCAGCCCTGGAGTCAGGAGGACCTGAGTTCAAATCTGGCCTCAGACACTTGACACTTACTAGCTGTATTACCCCAGGCAAGTCACTTAACCACAATTGCCATGCCAAAAAACAAAACAAAGTAATGTTTGAGTTGGCTGTTGAATAACAAAAAGTAAAAGCAATAATGAATTCTCCATAAGGATTGAACATACCTTGTGTTAAGGGCTAAAATTCTAGCTAAACTGTCTAAAATATCTAATGAGTGGTCGCCAATAAATTATAAGCTTTAGCAAGAGTTAGACTTTTAAGCATTTATTAAGGAGAATAAGAATTTGGTAAAGAGAGAGAAAGGCCTAGATCTCTATCTATTAAAGGGAGAGCACATTTCTAGCTCCCTTCTCCGCCAGCGTCCTCAGGAAAAAGAGCGCGAGACTGAGCGCCAGTCTCTTCCTTCCTCCTCCCACTAGCCCGCGTCACTTCCTGACTCCTGGTCTTGCCCTCAAAGACCTTCCCTTCATGGGCAGAACTCTTCTACAGTAAGTATCCAGCAGGTGGCGTTATTCCAATCGTTACAGTCCCCCCTGTTGTTCCTCAAGAAACAAAATGTTTCCTTGACGGAACAGTAAAAAGAATATAATAACTATTGCTAACTAATAATATGTGAACAACAATATAGAAAAGGAAGAGAGGAAAGTTTTGTCCAGAGGGGCGATTTTTTTTTTTTGTCCTCATGAACCGACGCTTTGACATTAGTCTTGCAAAGGGAGGGCCTCTGCAGAGAATACATGTTACAGATGGTGTATATTATAACAGAAAGAGAAAAAAAACAACAAAAACAACAAATCAAAACTGTTCATTTAAAGTCTCTGAAAGTCTTTTCTCAGATGTCCTCTAGGTGTAGTCGTGGAATGGAAGTCTTTTCAGGGGTTGATGTGTGGATGCTGGTAATCAGCCAGGAAAATTTCCTACAACATTGAGCTTAACACAACTTTAAAATAGCTTTGTCAATAATCAAATCAAACAATGAAAGTTCTCAATAACATGTCTAAGGGAATTCATAATCTTAGTTGTTACACATGAAACATATAATAAAACAAAAATTGAACCATTCTTTAAAATTATAATATTACTATAGTCCCCCCTTATGGAGGGTAATTGAGAAGACAATTGCTGCAATATTAATTAATAAAAATAATTTTTATCTTTGTTTTATCACTTTTTGCATCATCTGCCTAATTATCCTCATGCCATTATGAGAAATTTAAAATCTAATATAATTAGTAACAGATGTCAAGGCCAAATTCAACACTGTTATTTATCATGACACCTGAGATAATTATGGGGGTTACCATAAAAGAACAGAGAAATGATGGGATATGAGCATTCCCACACTTGAGCAATATGTACTGCCCATACAGTATGCCAGGCTTAAAATAGGTGGATGGAATATACGTCCATGCCACCGAACATATTGGAGGAAACTGAGTCAGACTTAATCAGATGCATGGGATTGAGATGTCCATGGCATCAGGCATATAGGAGGGAGCATAGAAGCCAGGTGTAGAAGTGAGATGGGTGGGATGAATACTTCCAGCCATCTGTACAATATTGTGGGGAAAAATAAAATAAAATATTAAACCAAGAGAATCCAACCTCAACATTTGTCAAAAGCCGTTCCCTTGGCCATACCTTGACTTCATGCATGTCTCCCCTCATGTGACAGTTCAGTGTCTGCTCTTGCATGTATTCCTCTTGTGATTGGATGGCATCTTGGCCAACTGGCATCTGATAACTCAGAATAAAGGCAATTAATGTCTTAAATGATAAGTTCCCATAATCCAAGTCTCATATGGATTTAAAAATTGAGGATAATAAATGATTGCAAAAAATGTGAATACATCTTGACTCAGAACACAATATATAATTATGCAACAATTTCAAATAATACCCCTTTTTTTTACTTAGTATACAATTACTTTTTTGAAAAATCTGAACATATTTAAATAAAAGTTAAAGCACAACACAATCTCAAAGACAACTTTTACAAATGTTCCCCTCTTTTTTTTTTGGAATATGCTTATCAAAAATAATACTTCTAGAATCAATTTACACTTGCCATAGCAAACAATTTGCCAGGGAAATGCTTTAAAGAGTTTGATCAAATAATCAGTTGAGAAAAAATAACAAAAACAAACAACTCAGAATATGGGAGCACAACACTCCTAGAATTAACATTGTATTATGAAATCAAAACCATGTTTCAAAATTAGATAGATGAATGAATAGAAGAAAATACACGTGGAACAATAAAAGACAGTGAAATTCAAACTAAGGAAATCTAAATGAATATGAACTTAATATTAACAAGAGTATTATAAAATATAAACCTGATCACATGACTATAAAAAGCTTTTACAAATATTCTCCTTGTTTTAAAAACTAAGTATAAAACACAATCTCAAAAGCAGGAAAATCTCTACGAAAATAAACCCATACCATTAATTTCAAAATGTATATGTAATAGCATAGAAGTCCTATGTAACCTCTGAACTGACATTAATACTCTGAATGAATTCAGAACACTTTTGATTCCGATATCTAAAATCCCCAATACTCATATCAATACCTTGCTGCTTACTTCTACATTTCTGTAAAATATATACCCTTCCATGGCAAAAGAAGCAGAGTCTTGAACTATGTTGATTGTCATTCTTATTCAGCTTAAGTTTTTCTTCTTTAACCCCTCTATATTGTCTGTCGGGCTTTTCACCATACAAATGCTTTATAAGATTACTAATTAAAGACAAAAGCAGGTTAGCAAAATTATGAACAAAACGAGCATATCTGGAATTTAAAGAGTTTTCTAAGATTGTCTCAAAAGCACAGCCAGGCCGGGGAAGGGCTGAGCCTGAAGCTGCAAATGTAGTTAGAGAAAGTTGAGCATGCGCATCAATTCTCTGGACTTCCCAGGCAGGGGAAGCAATGGGCTTGGCCATGGGAGGAGTAGAGGGTGGGGTTTGGAGAGGAGGGGAGGGACCAGCGCAATTTGAATCAGACTTGATTTTGAACTCAGGCCTGGATTCCTCTTCCCCCACTTTGCCTCCAGGTGCTAGGGGATTAAAAGCTTCTAGAGGGTGGGTCATTGCCTCCAGGCATGCAAAATTAAAGCAACAATTACTGTTAGAACTGGGAAAAGCTGCGGGAATCTCTTCAGGTTTCTCTGAAAAAGCATGGTTGGGAGAGGGAGAGATATTTCCTTGTGTGAGTAAGTTGCTGGCTCTTTTAACAAAAATAAAAAGAAAAATAGAAAATCCACAAAAACAAAGCATTAACATGATCTTATCTCCCATTTGTCTGGTTAAACAGACTAAAATCAAAAATAGGGTAATTAGGGAGTTTAAAAGGTCCATTTGAAAAAACTTAAAGGGAAAACACAGCCAGTGCGCCAGTACTTAGCAGTTTAAAGGGTAGGGGAAATTTCTTACCCAACCGGAAGATCAGAAGTGAGGTTCAGCTTTCCTCTTCGTGGTCAGCCATCTGTTAAGGGCTAAAATTCTAGCTAAACTGTCTAAAATATCTAATGAGTGGTCGCCAATAAATTATAAGCTTTAGCAAGAGTTAGACTTTTAAGCATTTATTAAGGAGAATAAGAATTTGGTAAAGAGAGAGAAAGGCCTAGATCTCTATCTATTAAAGGGAGAGCACATTTCTAGCTCCCTTCTCCGCCAGCGTCCTCAGGAAAAAGAGCGCGAGACTGAGCGCCAGTCTCTTCCTTCCTCCTCCCACTAGCCCGCGTCACTTCCTGACTCCTGGTCTTGCCCTCAAAGACCTTCCCTTCATGGGCAGAACTCTTCTACAGTAAGTATCCAGCAGGTGGCGTTATTCCAATCGTTACACTTGTTAAACTAGAAAAGTATTCACTTAACAATTACTAGCTGTGTGACCCTGAGCAAGTCACTTAACCCCAATTGCCTCACCAAAAAAAAAGTATTAAAATTCATTAATGCTTGAACCATTTCAATAACAGAGTACTAGATAAATAAATGAGTTCCCTTAAATTTACCATGTATGATGGTTTGAAAAAACTCAGATATTATTTTGATTGATGTTATTCTTTCTTATTCCTTTCATTACCTTTTAAAAATATAAATATTAAGATTCTCATATACCTAGTATAGTGTAGATTTGGAAATAGATTTCATTTCTTTATTTTTTAAACAGCAAAAGGTTGCCATTTCTCTCACCCCCTATTTTATAATAGTTAAGTAAAAAAAAAATGGCTATGGAACAATGCACACACAAACACACCAAACATTTCTATGAATGTGTCTCATTCTGAGTCTTTCACATCTCAAGAAGTGGGTAGTATGTTTTGTCATTTTTTTTAGGTCTTTGAGCTAATTCTGATGAGTGTAAGTCTCATTCACTTCCCCACTCCTTCCCCACCTCTCTCCAGTCTCCATAAGCCTTTTCCTGATTCTTTTGTGTGAGATTTCACCCCATTCTACCTGGATTCTTTCAATTTTTATTTTACCTTCAGCTTCTAGAATATCAGGACAATTTTCCCTGACAATCTCTTGGAAGATATCTAAGCTCTAATTTTGATCATGGTTTTTAGATAGTCAAATTATTTAAACATTATCTCTCCTGGGTCTGTTTTCTAGGTCATCAGTTTTTCCAAGAATATATTTCACATTGCCTTCTATTTTTGTATTCATTTGGATTTGCTTTATTGTATCTTGATTTCTCATAAAGTAACTCACTTCCATTTGTTCAATCCTAATCCTTTAATGTTGAAGCTTCTAGGTCCTGTGCAATCCTGACTGTGGCTCCATGATATTTAAATTGCTTCTATCTGGCTGCTTGAAATATTTTCTCCTTCACCTGATAATTCTGGAATTTGGCTACAATATTCCTTGGAGTTTTCCTTTTGGGGTCTCTTTCAGGAAATTATTGGTGGATTCTTTCAATGACAATTTTATCCTCTGATTCTATTATATCAGAGCAGTTCTCCTTAATAATTTCCTGGAAGATGGTGTCTAGACTCTTTTTCTGATCATGGCTTTCAGGCAGTCCAATAATTTTCAAATTATCTCTCCTGGATCTATTTTCCAGGTCAACTGTCTTTCAACTGAGGTATTTCACATTTTCTTCTATTTTTTTTTTTATTCTTTTGATTCTGTTTGACTGATTCCCAGTGTTTCATGGAGTCATTAGCTTCCATCTGTCCAATTCAAATTTTTAAGCCATTGTTTTCATCAGCAAGTTTTTGCACCTCCTTTTCCATTTGGCCAAATTAATTTTTTAAGGAATTACTTTATTCAGTCAATCTTTGTGCTTCCTTTTCCAAGCTGGTGATTAGTTTTTCATAATTTTCTTGTGTTGCTTTCATTTCTCTCCCCATTTTTTCTTCTGCTGCTCAATTGATTTTTAAAATGCTTTGTGAACTCTTCCAAGAAGGCTTTTTGGTCTTAAGACCAATTCATCTTCGCTCTTGAGGCTTCACATGTAGGCAATTTAAGAATATTGTCCATGTTTTGCTCTTCCCTGTTGACACAGAAGCTCTCAATGGTAAGAGCCCTTTTCTGTTTCTTACTAATATTGTGGCTTATTTTTTAATTTTGAGTTCTGCTTCTGGGGCACATGCATCTCTGTTTCAAGCTTCTTGTGCTGGGGGATAAGGGCTGTGTCACTGGCTTTCTACTATGAGGCCTATGTGGCTTGTGGATTCCTCATCACCTTGGGCTTGCTCCCTGAGCTTCCTCCAGGCACTGGGATGGCCCAGCCCAGTCACACCTATCCCATGGATGGCCCTCCAGCTGGCAGCTTGCCCTCTCAGCTGGTGCTGGTGGATCTCACAAATGGCCTGCTGTGCAAACAGCTTGCTGAGCCAGGATCAAGGAGACTCAGTTGCTGAGCTGTGGCCAAGAGCCTCCTGCTGACTTGCCCAGACCACCTCCATGTTGTGCTGTGCTGTGCTGAGCTGTGCTGTGCTCCCCTTTTGCCCAAGTGAGACTGACCTTTCCTGAAGTCTTCTTAATTATCTTAAGTTGGAAGATCGTGTCTCCCTGTCTTTTTGTAGGTTCTATAGTTTCAGAATCCATTTAGAGGCTTGATATAATGTTCTTTTGCGGGGAACTGCAGGAGCGCTGTCAACTTGCTGGTTTCTCTCTGTCATCTTGGCCCCTATAACTAGTTTCATTACTATGTAAATGGAAACAAATATTAAATATAAAATAACATGGTACCTATCAGTGAATACCTTCCTTACCCAGAGACCCTTTTGATTTGCATGACTTATAGATTTGTTGCAAGTATATTTCCAGCTTAGAATAGTTGCAGTTTATCCATCTATACCATCAGTCCCCTCAATAGTCACCGACAGCACTTTATTTGTTTCTAGAAATCTTGTCTCCCACTATTCTCTATAGGCGTCATCAGTTATTTTGCCAACATTCCATCCTCTAATTGTGTTCTACAATGTTGCTTTATCTATCCTCACCTTGTAACAGGTAATACTCATTACCAACACCATCCACTGTCCTTCAGATTCCCTGCTTCTGAATGTTTTGCTAAGCTCTTACCTGACCTTTCCCTCTAACCACCATTCTGGATAACCTTCTCTGCCCCCACCAGATGGGTGCTTCATTCCCAGCACTATTTGCTGTTCTGTGTAATCCTTTCTCCTCCAGTAGATGATACTTAACACTTTCCCCAGAGTTGCAGCTCTATAACAAACAGGAGGAACTTCTAAGTAAATTTATAGCTCAGAAATAAACTTTTCTTTTTCTAAAGGCATCTGTTGCAGTCTTCAGAGACCTGAGGCTTCACAGAAGAGATATCCTAACTGTACACTTAAAAACATATATTGTGAAAAATGTTTCCTTAATAAAGCAATCTCTTTTGCCATTATAGTGAGTTATAAAAGAAATGAAGCCAATGCTATCTCATGTGAAGAGGAAGGACAGAACTTTTGTTCAGTCTTTGATGGAATGTCACTCAACTACTGAAAGGAAGTGCATATATTTGGGCAAGATCTATGGTTAAGGTTTATTATTTACCTTTCATGTTTTGAAAAAAATAATTGCCATTTAAAGAAATATAGAAGTCACATTCCTTTAAACATTTCCAACTCTAATTTTAATGAATTGGATACAATTTACTAGTACAAAGCACATAAAAGAAAAGAAACTAATTGGAATTAAGGGTGATCAATTAATTCAATCAATTAGACCAGGAAAATACAAAGAAATCTTAAATATAATAAGTTCTAAATAAATGTGGTGTTGGTCATGATAGTTATGGTAGTAAGAGTTTAAATTGTGGGAGGAGCAACAGAAAGAATATGAAAAAGTAAAAAATAAAAATAAAAAGGCAGGAGATTACCTGGCTGTGGTCCCAGGATGGATAATCTTAGCAGCCAAAGTCTTTCTTTAGAACTATCTATCTTTATCACAATTTAACATATTTAACTTTAAGAGATATAGATGAAGAGAAAAATCTTTGGTGTAGAGACAGACAAATTTTGGATATTAGCAGGAAGGATCTAAAAGAATACTAAATTGTCAAAGGCCAAGCCAAGATAAGTTGGATGCATTTTATATACAAATGAAATAAGACTATTACCAGGATTATGGACTAGTTCCCTTTTTGTTTTCCTTATGTTTTCATTAAAATTTAGAATTTCTTTCAATTATTGATAAAAAAACAAATATTACACTGAGAAAAAAGTCCATATACCTCACCAGATGGCCAAATGAAAAGGTTAAGATCCCTCTTCAAGACCATTGTTTAAATAACTTTTGGAAAAGGGAATGGAAGAGCTTCACAGCAATGGGAAAAAGAGCAGTCTATCTTATTGAATATGAAATATTTTATTACTGGAAGTACAAATATTTTTGTTATGTTGCATTCTGTTAGCTGATTCCCAATAGCTCCTAGGCAGAGCTCAATAGTTTAAAAAAATTCGATAAATCTTAATTTCCATTATATTATTTCTGATCCTAAAAAACAAATCACCATAGAAAGATTAGGAGGAGGAGGAGGAGGAGGAGGAGGAGGAGGAGGAGGAGGAAGAAAAAGAAGAAGAAGAAGAAGAAGAAGAAGAAGAAGAAGAAGAAGAAGAAGAAGAAGAAGAATTTGATTCAAAACAATGGAAAGCAAAAAAGTTAATTTTCCTCACATGCAATGTTTTGCATGGAAGTGTGACTTAAATATAGCTACCATTGGATTCTCTCTCTAGATTCTTCATCAGCCCCAAACATCACATACACTCTGAATAGTAGTATGAATGTTGACAAAATATAATACTCATAAGTGGTGGATAGTTTTGTTATGTTTAGTGATTTAAGAAGTTATGACAGATTTGGCATGAATGGAACTTAGGAAGCTAAAGGATTTTTAAACTTCTCATTTGAATACTAAGTATAGAGTCCCTGGTGAAGAATAGATAAAGCACTTCAATTTTACTCTCTTTAACTTTTCTTTTCTTTTTTTTTGTTTCTTTTTTTTAGTGAAGCAATTGGGGTGAAGTGCCTTCCCAGGGTCAGACAGCTGGCAAGTGTTAAGTGTATGAGGCCAGATTTGAACTAAGGTCCTCCTGACTGCAGGGCTGGTGCTCTATTCACTGTGCCATCTAGCTGCCCCGTCTTTAACTTTTTTTTTTTTTTTGGTGAGTTAATTGGGGTTAAGTGACTTGCCCAGGGTCACACAGCTAGTAAGTGTGTCAAGTGTCTGAGGCTGGATTTGAACTCAGGTCCTCCTGAATCTAGGAACGGTGCTCTAACCACTGCGCCACCTAGCTGACCCCCTCTTTAACTTTTAATCTTTATTTTAACTCTTTTTAAAAATAATGCATTGGGGCAGCTAGGTGGTACAGTGGTTAGAGCACCAGTCCTGGAGTCAGGAGGACCTGACTTCAAATCCAGCCTCAGATACTTGACACTTACTAGCTGTGTGACCTTAGGCAAGTCACTTAACCCCTATTGCCTCACTAAAAAAATGCATTCTGAATTCTCTCAATCCCTCCCTCCCTCTCAATTCTCTATTATCCATCTTGAAGGCAAGAAATGTGATATCAATGTTAAATCATGTAAAACATATTTTCTCATAAGTTATGTTGCAAAAAGGCAAGAAAAATAAAGTGAAAAAATTATGCTTTAATCTGCATTCAGACTCCATCAGTTGAATAGAATTTTTCATCATGAAGTCCTTCAGAATTGTCTTTTATCATTATTTTGCTTAGAACAAATAAGTAATTCATAGTTGATCAGAGTAAAATATTATTTTAACTTTGTATTATGTTCTCCTGGTTTGGGTAACTACCCTTTTTATCAGTTCATTTAAGTCTTCCCAGGATTTTTCTGAAACCATCTTACTTGTCATTTCTTGCAGCACAATAGTATAGCATTACAATTATATCCCACACCTTGTTTATCCATTCCCCAGTTGATGGACATCCCTTCAATTTCCAAATTTGTTGCCACCACAAAAATACTTATTATAAATATTTTTGTACATATAGTCCTTTTTCTTTTTTTTTCTTTGATATTTTTGAGATACAGAACCTAGTAATGTTATTGTTAGGTCAATATAGCCCTTTCTTTGTATTTCCTAATTGCTCTCCAGAAGGGTTGGTTTGGTTCACAACTCCATCAACTATGAATACTGGTGCCCAATTTTTTTCATATCTCCTCCAACATTTGTTATTTTCCTTTTCTGTCATATTAGTCAATCTGATAAGTGTGAAGCAATATGTAAAAGTTATGTTGGCTTTTATACAGCTTTGATTTCTTCATCTGAAAACTGCCTGTTCATATCCTTTAACCAATTATCAATTGAAGAATGAACCATATTCTTATAAATTTGACTCAGTTGTATACATATTTTAGAAATAAGGTCTTGATCAGAGAAACTTGCTGTAAAAAATTTCCCCCATTTTCTGCTTTTCTTTTAAACTTGGCTGTAATGGTTTTTGTGCAAAAAAAGCTTTTCAGTTTCCTGTAATCAAAATGATCCATTTTACTTCCCTTAATGCTCTCTATCTCTAATTCAGTCATAAATCCTTCCCTTATACATAGGTTTGACAGGTAAAATATTCCATGCTCTTCTAATTGGATTATGATATCACCCTTAATGTCTAAATCATGTACCCATTTTGACCTTATCTTGGTAGATAAAGTGAGATGTTGGTCTAGACCTAGTTTCTGTTAAACTGCTTTCTAGTATTCCCAGAAATGTTTGTCAGATAGTGAATTCTGGTCCCTTCTAGGGTTTATAATAAGAATGGGGGTTTTATTTTGACAAAAGCTTTTTTCTGTATCTATTGAGATAATCATATGATTTCTGTGGTTTGTGTCATTGGTATTGTCACTTTTGCTGATAGATTTCCTAATATTGAACCTGCTCTATATTGATCATATAAATCTCACCTTACCATAATGATCTTTGTGATATATTGTGACATATCTTTGTGAGAGTGTCTTATTTAATTTTCTTACATAAATATTCAGTAGGAAATTTTATCTGTACTTTTATTTCTCTGTTTTTGGCTCTTCCTTGGTTTACATATCATTCTTAAAAAAGAATTTGGTAGGACTCCTTCTTGGCTTATTTATATTTCCAAAGCATTTATATAGTATTTGAATTCATTATTTTTTAAATGTTTTATAAAATTTACTTGTGAATCCACCTGATACTGAGAATTTTTTTTTTAAGGATCACATTTATAACTTGTTTACTTTCTTTTTCTAAGATAAAGTTATTTGATTATTATATTTCCTTTTCTGTTAATCTGAGCAGTCTATATTTTTGAAAATATTCAACCATTTCACTTAGATTTTCAGATATATTGGCATGTAATTGGAAATGTTACCGTCATAATGCCTAGCTAGACTCCTTTCTGGTGGTGGGTATCCTGAAATGGCTTTCCAGTAGTCTAATTTTTAGTCCTCATCATTGCTTTCTCCCATCATAATGAGAGTCAGTACAAATATAAAATCTTCTACTTAGACTACCCACTGTTACATTAAGAGGCAAAACATTAAATCACAATACTTTCATAAAGTGAACTCTCAGAAAATGAATAAAACTTTGAAAGATATTTTATTTGCTTATTTAAAGCCATGATTTTCCAGAGTTATAACTACTGTATGTTGGCATATATATCCATATTATCTTGAATCTAGACACATTATCTGGCAGCAAGACAAGTGAAAAACTGAAAAATTTATTCATCTGGTGAATTATCTGGTAAAAATAGCCATCACAAATCTATAATTATTCATTAAGTGATTGCATTAATAAATAATATTTCATAACTAAGTACATGGAGACTATTTTTCTTTGCTTTGACTGCATTGGATCATTGTCAATTCACTTCATGCAAGCACATTTTTGAAGCTCAACACACAAAAGTTTACCCATAAAAATTGAATAATTATTCAAAATTATTAAATGAATTAATAGTAACCAGATGAAAGGGGAATATTCACACAATTAGAAAGAGATGAATGAAGGTATTTTTTATACATGAAATAGGAATAAAAAGAAAATGTAGAAGAAGGACACTGGCACACTAAGTAAATTGCCCATTCACAATTTTTGGAAAGGGAAGTGAGGAGAATTATGCGCCATGAATGAGATGCAATAGGTTGAAATGTTTACATGTGGAATGTGTACCTATGGGTACATATAACAATATAGACAGATGGTAAATAATGATAAAGGATTTAGTTGTTACCAGTAAAGTTATTAGTGTTTCTGTATATAAATAGAAAATATATCCTTGTGAGAGTGGGAGAATTCTTACATATAAATTAAGAATTAAAATATCAGAGTATGAAGGACTTCATTAGATTTGGTTATAAAATGTTCTTACATTTCTCACAAATGTAATGCAAATAAACTCCCTCAACATAAATTTTTTTTTCTCTGATACAACTACCATTATTTTCAACAAATGACAGGGTTTTTTGACCAAACTGAATGTATTAGAAGTAGACATTGAACTAAGTGAGGCAATAACTTAATTCTGATTAATAGAACAATATTAACAGAACTATATTAATTCTAATTAATAGAACTATATTGTAGAAAACCAAATCTTTAAGGGTCATACCAAGCCAGTCTAAGACTAACTGTCAAATCAGGGCAGTGCATTCTGATCAAAAAGTAGCATAGAGTTCTGTCACTCTGAACCTCCAAACCCTGCTAGCTAGCTAACTAACTAGCTACCTTATCAGAGATTGAAACAGCATCAATTTATTGTAGGTCCATTCTATAATCATGTAATACACAAGTAAAACCATAGATTATAAAAATCTAGGTTAAAAAAGCCCAAACATTTCCTTGGAAAGTATTAAGAGGATGACTGTAACAATTCATCAAGTGAGATTAGAATAATTAATAAACAATAACAAAAATTACACTGGGAAGACCTCTAAGTGTAACAAGGATACCCACAACACAAACTCAGAAAAAAGTTGGATGATTTCAAATGTCTACAGGCAAAGCCTTGAAGTAAAGAGAGATTTGACAAACATTTAACAAGAATTGTTGGAAAAACAAATCTAGGTTTATAAAAAATGTGTCTAAATGAAATGAGATTGCTGGAGGAAAGAGTTGGAAAAGAAATGAAGACTTTGGAGGAAAGACTGAAAAGAAGGATTAATAATTTAGTATTAGAGATGCAAAAACTTATACAAGTATTAGCTACTTGAAAATGGTTAAAAGAATAGTTAATGGGGGGCAGCTAGGTGGCACAGTAGATCAAGCACCAGCTCTGGATTAAGGAGGACCTGAGTTCAAATCTGCCTTCAGACACTCAGCACTTACTAGCTTTGTGGCCCTGGGCATGTCACTTAATCCCCATTGCTCCACCAAAAAAAAAAAAAAGTAGTTAATGATATCATGATACTTTAAAAATAAGAAAACAGATCCAAAATTTTATTAAAAATAGAAGAAAACACGACTTATCTCATGTGAAAACCAAGTTATATGAAAACAAATCAAGTAGATATAATTTAAGAATTGTTGAACTACCTGAAAACTATGATAAGAAATGATTTGGACATTTGATTTCAAGAAATCATGGGGAAAAGAAAGGGAATAAAAGAAAATAGCCCAGACCCATCTAAATACAAAGGTAAAGTAAAAATGGGGAAACAAATCCACTTGCCTCGTGAAAGAATGTATAAACCAAAACCTCCCAAAAGGTCATAGCACAAAACCAGAGATTCCAAGTTTATACACACATATACACCTTTTTTAATGATGGCGATTATTTTTATGTGAACCTATGACTCTCATTTACTTGAACTCTTTTTTTCTGATTTCTTATCATACACACACACACACACACACACACACACACACACTCACTCACACATAAAAATAATCACCATCATTAAGAAAGAATAGAGAGGGGCAGCTAGGTGGTGCAGTAGATAAAGCACCGGCCCTGGATTCAGGAGGGCCTGAGTTCAAATCTGACCTCAGACACTTGACACTTATTAGCTGTGTGACCCTGGGCAAGTCACTTAACCCCCCATTGCGCCACAAAAATAAAAGAAGAAAGAATAGAGAGCTCAGAATAGAATATTACAAAAGACAAAAGACATAGAAGTATGATCAAGAATGGCTTGCAAAGAAGAACAGTACAAACCTATTAGATTACAAAAAATGAATCTATAATGAAATAGAATAAGTTCAACATCCCTAATGAAGAGAACAGAACTGAGTAGAAACTGAGTATGATACAAAAACAGGAATCAAGAGAGACATAAAAATATAGTTATCAACAACCAGGAGGACTAAACTTGGATGATGTGTTTACATTCTGTTGGTGGTAAAGACTTAAGTTCCCATAAGATACTAATGTGTCAAGGATCATAGTGGGAGGTAATTTAGACAGAGAGTGTAGCATAGATTTTGTTATGTTTGAATGATCTTAAAAGAACAAAAAAGGAAAAGGAAAGGAATTTGAATATCTTAGAAAATTAATGAAGAGAAAGAAACTTACCATACCACATAATCAGTCTATGCAATTAAAAGACTTTATATTAAAGGAGTAGACAATTAGGAGAGGTAGTGATACAGAAACCTTGCTTTTAGATGAACAGGTCAAAGGAAGGTAGAGTATACAAACATAACTGGGTACAGAAATACATTTAATTCAACAGGCAAACAAGAATGGGAAAATGGGGGAATAAGACAAAGCAAATTGAGGAGGGATTAGTCATAAGCAAAACAAAATAACATCACAGGGAGGACTGTGAAGATGAACTTAAAGGGAAAGTAAGAAAAGGGTAGAACTTAAAGTGAGATCTGGGATAGAAAAAGAAAAGACGTAACAGGAGCAATGGTAGATCATATAAAATCTAGAGCCATAGTGCCAAGCACACTTATTTTCTCTTATCACTTTATTCTTTGTAAAGAGGAACAAGGAAACAAAGAAAAAGGGAAAGTATTAGAAAACAGGATAGAGGGAAGTCCACAATTAATTATCATAACTATTAATGTTAATAGGATTAAATCAACCCTAAAAAAGAAGAGTATAGAATGAATTAGAAAGTAGCATCCAGGGGCAGCTAGGTGGTGAAGTGGATAAAGCACAGGTCCTCGATTCAGGAGGACCTGAGCTAAAATTCAGCCTCAGACATTTGAGACTTGCTAGCTGTGTGACCCCGAGCAAGTCACTTAATCCTCATTTTCCTGACCAAATAAAAAAGCAAGAAAAAAGAAAAAAAAAAGTAGCTTCCAATAATATGTTCCTTACAGAAAATGCATGCACAAACTGAAAGAGGTGGAGAAAAATATTTTGTGGTTCACTTGAAATTTTTGTTTTGTTTTGTTTTGCAGTGCAGTGGGGGCTAAGTGACTTACCCAGGGTCACACAGCTGGTAAATGTCAAGTGTCTGAGGCAGGATTTGAACTCAGGTCCTCCTGAATCCAGGGCTGGTACTTTATCTACTGTGCCACCTAGCTGCCCCCCCCCACTTGAACTTTTAGAAAGTAAGTATAGTAATCATAATCTCAGAGAAGGGCAGTAAAACATGCATTTTATATTTCTGCTTCTAAGCATATGTTTGTGATATTCTGTGTCAACACATGTTTTACTAACCATAAAGAAGTAAAATTATATTAAAAAGGGTCAGTGTAGAAACTCATAAAATTTAATTTGAGAATAAATAAGAGAAACAATGAAACATTTCAAAAAAGATAATGGTAAATTTGATGATATATACCAAAGTTTTCTTGATGCAACCAAAGATGTCTTTAAGAAAAAGATTTGGTGGGCAGCTAGGTGGCACAGTGGATAAAGCATCGGCTCTGGATTCAGGAGGACCTGAGTTCAAATTCAGATTCAGACACCTGCCACTAACTAGCTGTGTGATCCTGGGCAAGTCACTTAACCCTCATTGTCCCACCAAAAAAAAAAAGTTTATATTTCAAAACTAAAACTTTCATCAAGAGAAGAAAGTATAATCCAATGATGTAAGCATGTCATTAAAAGGACACAATAACAAGAAGAGCTAGAAAACCTGAAAAAAATAATAAAAGCTCCAAATTAAACATTGAAATTGAATTTCTCAAAATGAAACAATTAACAAAATGGAAAACAAACCCCAATTGAATTAATAAATAAATATAAGAGCTGATTTTTAAAAACAAAATATATAAATCATTAGTTGATTTTATTTTTTTAAAAAATAAAAAAATTAAAAGTTACAAAAAAGGGAATTCACAACAAATAAAGGAAATTACTAGAAACTCTTTAGACCAATTATATTAATAAATCTAATAAAATAAAATAATGGAGGAATTTTCATAAAAAACATAAAATATCCAGATAACCAAAATAAGAAATCTATAATTTCAGTAATCCGATCTCACAAAAAGAAAGTAAATAAACAATAAATAAGCTACAAAAATACAACTATGAAATCAGATGAATTTTCCAATAAAATTACTGAACCATTCAATAATTTCATTATGACATAAGTTTTATTTTTTAAATAATAAAAGAGGTATGCTACCAAATTTCCTCTAGGTTGCAAAGATGATCTTGATACCCTAACCAGGGAGAGTCAAATAAGAGAAATAAATCTATAAACCAATGTACCTAATGCATATTAAAAAAAAATTTAGCCAAGAAACTACAACAAAATGAGACAAAAATTATACTCTGACTAGGTTAAATTTATAGCAGAAATGCAGTATTTGTTTTATATTAGGCAAACTATAAATTTTATAAAACCTAATAAGAACAATAAATATCCACTCAATAGAAATGAGGGTTTAAAAGGGGGGGGGCAGCTAGGTGTTGCAGTGGATAGAGCACCAGCCCTGGATTCAGGAGGACCTGAGTACAAATCTGGCCTCAGACACTTAACACTTACTAGCTATGTGACCCTGGGCAAGTCACTTAACCCCAATTGCCTCACACACACACACACACACAAATTATAAAACACAAAAATAAAGACCGCCTTGAGATGATACATGTTCTCTACCCAAAACAAAGAACTAACATTATGTATAATTACTATTAATTATAGTCTTTTCTGATTACACAGAAGTAAACCAAGATCTCTATTATCAGTATGATGTTAGTAAGACTGACTTTTCACAATAAAAAAAGAAATAGAATGAATAAGCAGATAAAGAAGTGAAATGTATGCTTTTTTCAAATGTTATTATAATGTCCTTAAAGTACCCTACAGAGTCAACTAAAATTTATTAATTGAAATTATAACTTCATCAAAGTGTAAGAACATAATAAATCATCATACTTTATCATATGCCATCAGCATATACATCAGCATTTCTGCAAATTGACAAAATAATTCAGGAGGAAATGAGAGAAATTGAAATTGCATTCAATTTAACAACTGACCTATAAAATACTTAGTCTACCTCCTGAGACACAGACAAGTCCCCCTATTTTACAAAATTTCCCTTGACATTCAGGCTACTAGGTGTTATCTCTCTTCCCTTTCACTATACCATTTCTACAAAAAGTACTTATGTTTGCCTTCTTTTTTTTTTAATCAGTCATTTCTTTCTCAGCCTTTAGCAATCTGGATTCTAACCCTATTACTCTTCAAAGCTACCCCCTCATAATTTACTAGCCTCATAGACTTTGATCAAATCTCATTCTCTTTGACCTGATGCTCATCATTGACTTTAGTTGGTTCAACTAACATAGGGCCTAAAACATAGTTGGAGAATCATACACCTTATTTGAGCCAATTGCATGCAATAGCATGTTTGATACATTTGTAGAGCACCTAGAGTAATACATATATCCCCACACTTAGCACAAAGCCTAGCACAGAGTAGGTACTTAAAAAATGTTTATTGAATTGAATTTAAAAATCTGGATATCTTGTTTTTAAGTAAATCATGCTGATATGTAAAGGAAGTACATGGAGAGACTGTTGAGAAGGCCTAGGCCTTTTCTACTTGGTTGCAGTTGGCTACAAATGGGAAACTGAGTTATTTAAGAAGCCTGTAAACCTTTGCCTCCCATTTTGCCTCCTCTTTTGGCTTCATTTGATGACTCTCCATTTCCCAGTGTCTGGGGAGAAACCATGCAAACCTTAAAAAAAAAAAAAAGTCTGGAGATCTTGCACAGAGTCAGAGTCTGGGCTAGAGCAGCATTAATACCCTGACCCCTAGGGAGCAGGAATTGAACTTCGAGATGCCAGACCAGCAGAAGCTGAGACACAGTATTATCTAGCAGTCTTGCTGGATCTAGGTTGTAGAACCAATGTTAGAAGGAATCAAGAAGAATTTTGAGCCTATTCTCTTAGAGACTAAAGTGGTATAGGGGAGAGTAAGCCCTTTATATGTGGGAGGAAAAATGTTTTCAAAGAGGGTATCCTAAATTGCTTAAACTGTACTAAAACTTCTGGGACACACTATATTTGTTCTTGCTATATCTTTGAAATAATTATCCCTTTGTAAAACCTAATTAAGGGGGCAGCTAGGTGGTGCAGCCCTGGATTCAGGAGGACCTGAGTTCAAACTTACCTCAGACACTTGACACTTACTAGCTATGTGATGTTGGGCAAGTCACTTAACCCCCATTGCCTGGCAAAAAACAAAAACAAAAATAAAACAAAAACAAAACAAAAAAACCTAATTAATATTAGGTGGTTAAATGGAACAGAGGGCACTAGTCATAGGCCCCTGACAATGGGTGGGAACAGAAATACCAGGGGCTCAAGCTGAAGGTAGTTAGAAGAGAGGCGTGCATATGACCTTTACCATATCTTTCACCCTGAAGATATGTTCTAGCCAGCTTGACTCTGAGAGAAGAAAAGAACATGAATAATGTGTGCAGAAAGATACTTAAAAATAATGCATTCTGGGGCTATATGAACTTTAAGTCCTTGTTAGAATTACATTTCTATAATCCTATTATTAAGTGATCTATAGTTTAATTGCAACAAAAATGTTTCACATTCAAGTATACATTTTAAAAACAATTTCATGCTTTAAAAAAAAATTCTGAGATAAAAGTAAATATTTATTTAAATTTCTAATTTTGATGAATTGAATATTAATCTCCTATTTTGAAAATTAATAAATCACTACAATTCTAATTACCAAAAGTATATTTATGGAAAACTTGAATTTCATAAATATAATATTATCTCATTAATTATATATGTGCCAAAAATAAATAATGGAGTATTATTATTTTCTTCTACCTATTTTTCTTTTTTCACCTCATCAGTTCAGCCTATGCTATAAATCTTTTCAGGGACTTTCTATTCCATAATTCTTAAATGTTTTCTGCATGCTTACTATTGTTACTTGGATTCTTATGAAATGATATCATTTTGCTATCTCATTTACAAGTGGGTGCAAATACAATTCTACTTTTCTGATACTTCTTTATATGTCATCATCAATGCATTGCCCTGCAATTTTAAAACAGTTCATTTAAAAACACCATCCTCTAACCAGATTTCTTAGGTATGCTGTTGACAACAGAGATTTGGGGAGAAAATATGGAAATGGTCATTGTAATTCTTCATGAAAATATGATAAACAACTCATTCCCTGTCCTATGAAGAGCAGTGCCAGTAATATCTTGCTTTCCCATATCCATTTATAAAGCTTGTAATCCTTTTGCCAGTTTTATGAAAAAAATCTAATAATTATATTCAGCACAATGAAATTGTACCATAATGTGCCTGTTATGTCAAAGTGACTGAAGAGACTATAGAAATGGTCTGAGGAAATAATGAAACTTAAATACATTTTTGAGTTGGAATTCAAAATATAACTATTTAGCTGAATTCATACAGAAAATGAGGATATTGTGAATTAAATCATTATGGAATTTTAGCACTAGCAAGGATATTGGCAATTATCTAGTCCAAATCATTCATTTTATAAATTAGAAAACTTTCTGAGAAGGAAAGTGACATGTTTAGGGTCATACCAGGTTACATTGGAGCATTGAATATAGTACAGGGCCTAGAGTCAGAAAGACCTGGATTCAAATCCAGTATCACACACTTACTAGCTTTGTGACCCTTGACAAGTCACTTAATCCTGTTTGCCTCAGTTCTAAATCTATAAAATGAACTGCAGAAGGAAATGACAAACCACTTCAATATCTTTGCTAAAAAAGTCCCAAATGTAGTAATGGAGATTCAGACATGACTAAAATGTTTTATCAACAAGATCATTTCATTCCCAGTCCAATCTTCTTTTCATGAAAGGAAAGTAGGAAAATTATAGCAATATGCAAATGTTTACTTCAAAATATAATTAAAAAATCAAATCACTATTGACAGCCACCTTTTTTTATTTTTGGCTGGGCAATGGGGGTTAAGTAACTTGCTCAGGGTCACACAGCTAGTAAGTGTCAAGTCTCTGAGGCTGGATCTGAACTCAGGTCCTCCTGAATCCAAGGCTAGTGCTTTATCCACTGTGTCACCTAGCTTCCCCTAACAGCCATCATTCCTAAAATAATATATATATAAATATATATACATATATACATAAAATCTTAGCATGCCTGAAAACTAGTGTTTTTTATTTATTTACTTCTTAGCTAAATTCAATTGAAAAAGCAAAACCAAACCAAAATAAAATCTAACCATGGGGCCTCAATTTTCTCTCCTCTCATTCTCTTCTAAACCCTATACTTCTGTCTTTGCTTCAAAACTACTCTCTCTGGCATTGCCAATAATCTATTAGTTGGCAAATCTATTTCTCCCATCTCACACAGACACTATCTTAAATGAAGCTACCTTTTACCTGGAATATTACAATAACCTAATGAGTGTTCTATGCTAAAATGTATGCAAATTAATAGAAAACAATTTGTATCGTTCCAAGAGACTTCAGTCCCTCCATTAGCACAATGTCTGGCATATAGTTGGTGCTTAAAAATGCTTATTGACTAAATGATAATAGAATGTAAATTCCTTGACTATTTGTATTATTGCAGCACTAGTGCCTAGGAAATTATAGATGCTTAATTAATGTTACTTATTGAATTGGTTAATATTAATTATTACATATTCTGTTTAGGAGTTAACACCCACCTTGCCTTGAAATTGTCTTCTTGCACTTAAACCTAAGGACATAATACTTCTTGTTCTTGCAGATGATAAAAATGAATCATCAGTAGCTGTCTTTTCTAGAAGAAAAACTGGTTAGAAATTGAATTTTCCAAGAAGTACCTGAACTTGTGATATGATTTGAGAGTAGGCCCATCAGAAATTATATATCCTTCATTTTTATACAGGTTAAACATCAGCAACAATTTTTTGTTACCTTAAGAATGTGATTATCAAAGTACCAATTTCATATTCATCTTTATTCATTTAGAAATGTGATCTATTGAAACAATAAATGACTGGCAGAGGCCTTTTTATTGGTTCAACCCATTATTACCTGTGACCATGCTCTCCTGAAAATATATTATCTAGACTGCATCCCAGAAAACTTTACTTTACCCCATAAAACCTTGGAAAACCATAGGAGCAGGAGATATTGTGAATTTAAAAATCATTCACTTACAATGCCCCTTGATTGGTTTTAACTATATGTTTACTGTATGCATAGCCTTCACAATGCCTCATTTCAATATTAGGATTTATCAGAGATAAATAGAGAGCTGACTTCAGAGTCATAAAAAACTGGGTTTGAGTACTACATCTATCACAAACTGGTCGTAGGATTGTGGTCATGTCAATTTGTGCCTCAGGCAACTGTTTAAGATTGTAAGTTGCAGATAAGGTGCTATATGAGTAAAACAGGTTTCCTTATCCATGAGTTCCTTTTACCAGTGAAATGATAGGTCCAGTCTCTATCCCTATAATTGGTAGAGCCTACCAAGTGTATATAATAGGTTAATATTACCTTGTTTGATTAGCTTTGGAGAGGCCTGAGATTGTTGTTGTTTGTCCTTCGTTCTTTTTTTGTTTTGTTTTGTTTTGTTTTTTCAGGGCAGTGAGGGTTCAGTGACTTTCCCAGGGTCACACAGCTAGTAAGTGTCAAGTGTCTGAGGTCAAATTTGAACTCAGGCCCTCCTGAATCCAGGGCCGGTTCTTTATCCACTGTGCCACCTAGCTGCTCCCTGTCCTTAGTTATTGAAGAGGATCATGAATCAGGTTGATGTCATGACTAATACTGCATTGGATTTAAGTGAGCGAGGGCTATGCAAGGTCACCAACCTCATTCTATCCTCTAGAGCTATCTTCTTCCAGTGGTAAGATATACTTCAGGATGACTGGAGATGTCCTTTGATGTTTTTGAGGCAATTGGGGTTAAGTGACTTGCCCAGGGTCACATAGCTAGTAAGTGTCTGAGGTCAAATTTGAACTCAAGTCCTCCCAATTTCAGGGTCAGTTCTCTGTCTGCTGCTCCACCCAGTTGCCTGTGCCTGAGATAAGAGGTTAGTATAACTAGAGGGAAAACAACAAAGAGAGAACTACTGAAAGACTGGATTGATTAGGGGCAGCTAGATGGCACAGTGGATAAAGCACCAGCCCTGGATTCAGGAGAACCTGAGTTCAAATCTGACCTCAGACACTTGACACTTACTAGCTGTGTGACCCTGGGAAAGTTACTTAACCTTCATTGCCCAGAAAAACAAAAAGACAAAAACAAACAAACAAACAAAAGACTGGATTGATTAAAGAAAAAGGGAACATGAGTTTCTGCTGCTTATCAGAGAAGTAAGCAAATGCCAATATGTCTGAAAAATTACATGTTCAAATGTATTGGGTTCTTAGAAAATGACTAGAATATTATGGGATAAGCCTTCATTCAAAGATGAAAAATACAATCAAATATTAAAGTATGGATGGAACTCTGGTTTGGGTGGCAGGTACTGAAAGAGCAAATTAAACTATATGGAAGATAGCAAAATCCAATGTATTCTTTATTTCCAGAAGTGATGGAGTGTGGTGAATTAGGAAGGTCAGCTAATATTGCCTTTACATAGACATACTTCTTTGAATAACTATTTGAGTTCTGAAATCCCCTGCTGTTCTCCTTGCTATAGAGAACAAAGCAGTTCTTAAATTTGGACAGCAATGCAACAATAATCCTTCCCTATGTCTAATTTACTCTTCAGCTTTTAGATCCTATGCTGTGATGCAATGGGGGCAAAAGAGACAAGATGCATAATCTCTTCATATATTTAAGTTTCAAAATAATTAGGCAATTGTTGCATTCAAATGGATATTACCCCCTCCTTGTATTCTCCGCATTCCATCAAAAAGCACCCTCATAAATGTATTGACAATTCTTTGAGAAAGAGCATGCCATAGTGAATGAAGAAATAGATTAGAGTCAAGTCCTATCTCATTTGCATGCTAGCTTCATGACCATGGACAACTCATTTAAACTCTATTCCTCAAGAAAATTTCGAAGGCTGTCAGTTATAAAATTTATCAATATGCTTAGTGAAAGGAATATTTTGCACTATAAGTTCTATGAATCCATGTCACCACATATCTAAACTACTATTCTCCCTCCCAAAAATGAATTAGACAATGATTATTAGTGGTACAAGTCTTAAGCACTTCACGATGATGAAAGGAAATTTCTCTGTTGACAGTGTCACATCAAACACTAAAACATATTTAACATATTTCCCATTAGCATCAAGTTGATGATGAAATTATAAATACATGATATGCCTAACTGCATGGTCCATAAGTCTTATGGGAACATACCATGGCAAGTATTATTAAAACTAAAGTTGACTTCCAATCCAAATTAAAGGCATTTCTGTATATAGTTGAAAATACTGGAACATAAAGAAGCCTTTCTAGCTGTCCCCTTTAATAAAATAACATCCTGTGTTTAATGTTTATATGATAATCAAGATCAGCTAAGGTCATGTAATGAGATCTTCTATGATGATTCTTGGGTTTCCTACTGATGGCATTTGAATAGCCTACTGCCTTGAGGGGGCTCTTCTTGAAAAATTTGCATTGAGTATCACTGAATCTATAATCAGAGATAGCCCTCTACATTCTAATCAGGGGTTGTTATGCATGACTTGCTCCACAGATATTTTGGAAACTGCTTGTTCTATGTTCAGTTGTGCTTGTACCAACCCCCGCCCAAAATATAACTGGGTGTCCTTGATACTGTTGAAATTGAAACTGCATTATTTAATCTTTGTGACATGTAGTGATATATCTCATTTCCAAGGATACCAGCCATGTTTGTAGAACTGTCTATAGGCAGGCACTCTTTAACTGCTAGGCATCCAGCAAGACTTTAAGATGTTTATAGTGAACACTGAGCAACCTGACAAATATACTCAACTTCCTTCCCTTTATCTTATCAGCAATTTATAGCTATACCTTGCTTCTTTTGTCTTTCTTTAGTAACCTTTAATTCTTTGATCACCCTTTAGTTTTTATTCTCCCAAATTTGCCTAAACAGATAACTACACTAGTTTATTTTATTTATTCATGTCCATCATTATAAATATGTGGAGTAGTTGAAACAAAGCTCCAATGAACTAGAGCTGAGAGAAGTCAAGCAGGATGTATTGCCTTCTGCAATTTGAAAAGCTATTTGAATGACTGAAAACTTCTCCCTGAAACAAAATGTTTCATGTCAATATCCCACCAATGTTTTTGTAGGACTGTGAATCACTAAATAATACAATATTTCAAGAATGTAAAGGCATTATTTCTCTGACAACAATGGAGAGGTGGAGGAAAGAAAGGAATAAACATGTAATAAGTGCTGACTATGCCAAGCACTCTAAAAAATTTCAGTGATCAATGAAAGATGCAAAGTGGATGTGAGTAGACTGAAACATATATCAAATAGGGAACTTTGAAGAACTGTTAGTGAAAAAGAAAATGTGATGATCATGTGGGGAGAATGAAGGATATCAGATGGAAAGTCCAACTGTTCCTTTGGTATGAGGAAACAAAGGACTTCAATTTCTTGATTGTTTCATGCTATCAACTCTATCACTCCTTTATCACTGAGGGGATGCACTGGTGAGTAAAATGATATTCCGCAGGAACAATGTCAGTGTTCTTTCAGAGAAGTAGCTTTTGACTCAGTGTAAATAAAAATGTCCTGATTTTTTTTTTTGGGGGGGCAGGGCAATGAGAGTTAAGTGACTTGCCCAAGGTCACAGATCTAGTAAATGTCAAGTGTCTGAGGTCAGATTTGAACTCAGGTCCTCCTGAATCCAGGACCAGTGCTTTATCCACTGCGCCACCTAGCTGCTTCTATTTCCTAATATTTTAATTTATTCTCAAATAGATTTCTAAGAAAGATAATGCCCTTACACTGTAGGTATGCAAGCTGATGTTGGATGACCACGGCCACTTATTGGGATGTAAGAGGAGGAATTAATGTTGCAAGTAGAAGATAGACTAGATGATTTCTAAAGTCCTTTTCATTGCTCAGATTTGATGCTTGTATTACTCTGTGTTTATACTTATCTAAAACATTTTTCAGGCTAAAGTCAACTCTTCCATATTAGATGATACAAAACTCTAGGGAATCGACCAAGCTCTTTGTACAAGTCCTTAAGATTCAAAGTTCTATCTTGAGTACAATATTTCCATCAACTACAGGCACTCCCCTTGCCAAATCTACACTGAAGTAGATGAACTCCCTTATCTAAGTGAGAAGATGTCAGACTCTTAAACTTCAAGAATAGAATGGCAATGCTGCCTCTCTCCCACCTGGGATCTAAAGCATATGGCTCTAGCTTTAACCAACAATTTAGAGTAGCTGCATTCAAGCCACTTGTGAGAAAATTCAATCATGAATTGACTACAATCCAAAAACTGCCAAATACCCACTTAAGACAATCTGATACTTGAGAGAGAGAGTCTAATGGCTATATTAACTATCCATTCTTTTAGATTCTCCAAGCTCTCTCCATGTACTCAGTTAGATTATCAGAAAGCAAAGTGCCTGGAAAATATTATCTCAGCTACTCACAGAAATGCCTGCACTGAATTATGACTTAATGTTAACCACTCAACCTTTATACAGGGTAGATAGAAGTGTCCATTTAAAGAGTCTGTCTATTTCCTTAGGAAAAAAATAGTTTTGTTATTTTACCCACTTGCCACCTTAAAAGGCAGCACATGATAAAACCTTCTTGAGTTTAATTCTAGGAAAATATTTGTCTCTGCAGATTTTTGGCAATAAAATCTGTTACTTCATAAGTTTCTTTTTGACTTTTAACTGCTGGAAAACTTAGAGCCAAGTTCATTAGCATGTCTCATGTTTTTAAGAGATTCTCTGTCCTCTAAAACCTGCTTCTTCAGGAAGGCAGGTTATGTTTATCAACCATACTTTAATGGAATCAGTCATTGAATTATCCAATCATGCTAATTGAAGTCTTTCTCTGCCTTCTCATATAGTATAGTCCTTACTATCTGATTTTGTAATTCTCCTTGGGGGATCTCTTCAACATCTTGGAGTTCTTTCTCCAATTTTAAACATCTCATATCTATGAATATAATACTTATCTCTTAGGTTGTCATCATTCTCATTATATTACCAGAATAACTCATTTTTGGGTTATCTATTTTTCTATCACACCACCTAACAGTCTATTATTCCATCTATCTAATCTATCTATCTCTGTATCTACCTTCCAACTATCAGCTATCAGTTGATCTGTCTCTTTATCTAGATATAAATATACCTATACCAGGAATAATGTATTCTATTACACTTGGATACATAATATCATTAAAAAGTCCTATGTTTTGCTTAGTAGCATAGTTCAGCCTTTATTCACAGTCACCATTCTTCCCCCACTATCCTTTGTGTCATCTGCAATTTGATTCTTCAACCATGGTATTCCTCTGTTTCCCCTTGCTAGTCACTCCATTGGGACCTGCAGAGTTGCAAATGATATACAGTACTTGTATTTATTTATTGGTTGACATAAACCCAGCTAGTGACTAAAAGGAATAAGCTTGTAGCAAAGAATGTAAGTCAAGTACTCCTTTTTCTTGTATGTATGTATTGATAGATAATTCAATGGCCTGTCAGTGTGACTGAATAAGTTATACTATTCATCCTCTGTTAGATGGTATGACCTGAACAAGAGCCAGAAAGTAGAGAGAAAAATCTTTCTATTTCCCCTTTTCTTCTGCTGATTGATGGTTATTGTGAGTTTTTTTGTGAAAACATTGCAAATAACTAAAGATTTTGTAGAAACAAATTTGTTCACAACCTTTTCTATGTAGGATCAAGATAAGTTTCTAGCCCACATACTAATCAGATCCCTTTTAACACTATATACTCTTCTTCACCAAATTATGCATTTTTTGCCTTCATTCATCCCAAAATTTATATAATATGATTAACTATCTCTTAAAAAAACATTACATTTACTACAATGTATTCTCCTTTTGAAATTACATTTTCTTCTTAAAACTATAAAGCCTTAATTTGGTCCCAATAATTTTCCCATTGGTAAGGGACATCATTGATTTTGAAGCACCTTTTTGTATTTTTTAAAACCAGTTTGGCACAATTCAGTTTACTATGTACTTAGGTGAGCACCTAAGCATAATTTGTGTGTCTATGTAAAGCTAAATTTTGATACACAAGGTTTTTTGTATTATTATTATATGTCTATTAAGTATCATGTACCATTCTAGATAATAGGGATACAATACAAAAAGGAAAAAGTTCACACATTCAAGGCATTAATCTGAATTGGAGGAAAAACAGTCTCTAAAGAGATGAGTAAATATGAAATATAGGTCAATAATGAGGGGCATTAGAATTGGGGGAATCATAGAAGTTATCCCTTACTCCTTTTGGTTTAATATATGAATAATCTGATCTATTGACATGCATCATAACTTAATTTTTTAGGATCAATGTGGATACACGTGAATTAGGAATGGGGGAAATTGTCAGAAGTTTATTTCCAGGTGCTTTCATTATTGTCTCACCATCATCAGTCATCACCTGCTGCCAACTACAAGAAGATAATATTTTAAAGGAGACAAAGCTCAAAATATTTTTATAGAGCATAGAGGATACTGAGATATTTGTGAGGCACATGGCTCTTATCACCTTGCTGTATAGCTACCCTGTAAGACCTCAGAGAAAACCACCTGTTATCTCTTCCATTTGAAATTCCCAGGGAGAAGAGCCAGTTGAAGAGAGAGGACAAAGGGGGATGCAAATGGAGGGTGTTTTGTTTGTTTTCCTTTTGTTTTTCCTGGAGGGCTTCTCAAAGACATCTGTTGGCTGAGGTTACTGTCTGTACTAGGTGCAATTAGGACATTGGCAAAGGTGTGCTAATTACTGATTGTTCAAACCTGCTAGACTAGAAAATAAGGTGAGGAAGTGTCAGAGAAGAGACCTTTGGCAGTCTTTAAAACTGGAGGCACCTGAGTCCAGGACCGCAATGAATAGCCTTGGCAAAATAGCATTGTAGTTTATTGCTATAAAAGTGAGTCTCTAGGAAATGCTCCAGGTAAAGGAAGCATGGAGAATAAACGAAGAATTGTATGGACCAGCAGATATTTTGCCGGATTTCTGTTTCTGCCACAGGTGAGTAACTGTGAGCTCCTTGACAACAGGGGCAGTTTTTAGTTTTTCTTTGTATCCCCAGTGCTTAGCACAGTGCCTTTCACATAGTGAGTAATAAAAGTTTGTTGACTGATTGACAAACTAGAAGAGTAGGTCAAAGAGCTAGGAGAAAAATACCCCCCTTCACTTTAACTCTTTCAGGATGTTAAGTACTCCCTGGGTGAACAGAAATAAGAGGAAAACAAAGAATAAAAAGTCTAAAGAAGACAGAGAAGCATAAAAAACAGAGGCTTAGGTGGTAACAGGATTAAGAGTTAGAGAAAAATGAGGTATAGAAAGGAGGGAAAAGAATATCTAGGCAGCTGTAACTCTTAAATAGTACCATGTTGCCCTGAGGATAGATCTTAAATTTACCATATCTCAGACGTGGATTTATTGTCATCCAAACCTCTATGTCTGCTTCTCATCACCAACCTAACTGTCCCCTTGGCTACTAGGACCAAAGACCTTTCCCTTTCCATTCCCCTCTCAATAGTGAACTTGGCCTGTAACTTTTCTTTTAAAAAAGTGTTTATTGGTGAGGAGCTCCCTCTTCTCTCCTGTTCCATCCCTCAAATGCATTTAACATTATTTCCCTTTATTCTTTTGCTCCATTCTGAAGAATAGTTCATCCCTGCCCCCTCCCCCCCCCCAGTCCACACCTACTACATCATAGGGTTGTTGTAAGGATCAAAATAAGATTTATAAAATGCTTAGTAGAGTGCCTGGCATATAATAAGTGCTTAAAAATTATTTTTCTCCTACCCTTCCCTTCACCTTAGATAAAGTATGTTCTTTTTCTGCAACAAATTGCTGGACTTAAAAAATGTTCCTCCAATCTGTCTTTTTTAAGGGGATATGGGCCTGGGGACTGGGGTGAGTGGGAAGTGGTATGAGAGAATCAATGCATTCACCAGGAGTGTTAGACATTTGTACCTTCTTCTATAAAAGTGATATTTTGGTTAGTTCCTCCTCCTTTACATGAGCATTTTGTAATATTTATTTTGCACACACTCATCTGATCATGATCTCTCTCCATAATCTACCTAAGAGTACCCTACTAAATCCTTTCTGTTCTAAACCCTCATATCTGTTATTTTAATTTTAGTGGATAGAGAACTAAACTATAAGTTTATCTTACTCATATCTTACTTTGGATATGTACCAGCGGTGAACCTGGGCAGTCCACAACTACTCTGTACCTCAGTTCTCAGAGGTCACTTACAGCTCTAAAGCTATGATTGTATCATTTAAAGTGTTCCTTTCCTTTCTAGGGTAATCTAGGATCTAATATCCCCACTTGCTTTGTGCTTTCATGCTCCTCTTGCTCTCTGTGGTCCTTACATCAGTTTCAGTTCCCTGTTCCCATGAATAACTAGTTCAGTTGTTTGTGTTAATAAAGAGCTCCCCCTCACTCTCTTTATCCATATTTCTTTTTTGTTGTTGTTGATTTTGTTTTGTATAAAAGAAAGATCCTCCTTGGAAAAATTGATCTCTGTAATAATAATTATAATTCATAAAAGAGGAAATGGGATATAGTATACTATGTAACTTCTGTTCTGGAGGGTCCAGTCCTCCTCCTATCCTTCTTCCCTCTCTCTCCAAAAAAAAAAAAAAAAAAGTAAATCTAAACCTTTGACCTTATACTTTGTATTTTCACAATTTCTCTTAAATCACATTTATTTATATGTTCTCCCCAGAACTTTTGTGAATAATATTGTATGCATGCATTTGTACATATGCATATGCATGGGTAGATATGTGTGCAATGTATACATATTGTGCATATATGCATATTATGCATACACATTATGCATATATGTATGTGCATTTTCCATATGCACATGCATTATATATATATATATATATGTTCATTATGGGTATGTATACTGTGAGAAAATAATGGGGTTTTGGGATTCCCAGAGGGCCCTCCTGGAGGGCCTAACCCAGTAAGCCTTCCCTGAACTTTTAACACTGGCCCAGAGTCAGTCAAGTTGGAGTTTGGACTGGGAATACAGACAATAGAAGTTACCTCATTCAGAACCACACCTGCCTGAAGGCTTTTTTCCCCTCAGAGGGCTCTATACTCTGACATCAGCACCTACTGTGATGAACCATCCTCAAATCCAGTAAACCAATAGATTTGAAAGATGCTAGCCACTTAGTTTTAAGCAGTGTATGAGGGCAGCCACTTGTCCTGACCTCAGCAAGCTTACACTCCAGGATCTGGCTCTAGGCGCTGGGAGGTGGAAGAAGCAGCCCATTCTTTCTCTCTCCCCTCTATCCTAAATCTGTAGGGCTTCTGATCTTTCTGATCCATGGGCTCTATCTCTTTACTAATCTTTACTATGCTTTAATAAATGCTTAATGCCCCCAAACTGGTTCAGTAGCCCCTATTTTCTAAGCAGCGTAAAATATTTTAGCTAATTTAGGGTCTAATCTGACTGAGGGGGCCTAATCTAACTGGAGGACTAATCTGGGGACTTTTGACTGGCTGGCTATCTGTTAATTTCCTAAGCCAATCTGTTAAGGCCTTTAAAAAATTTTCTCTGTACTGCTCCACTCCCAAATTGATAAGCAAACGATTAAGAAGCCTCTTAATTAAATAATCAGGCTTATTTTAAAATTATTATAAATTATTTATAAAGCAGACTTTATTTATAAAAATACCATTTAAAAATAAGAATATAGGGAAATAAAATGTACAACCTGACCGCCTTCTGGCGTGTCTCTCTGCGGCTGCCGCTTATGCTTACTGCTTGCTGTCTCCTGCATATTGTTAAGGGCTAAAATTCTAGCTAATCTGTCTAAAATATCTAATGAGTGGTCGCCAATCAATTATAAGCTTTAGCAAGAGTTAGACTTTTAAGCATTTATTAAGGAGAATAAGAATTTGGTAAAGAGAGAGAGAAAGGCCTAGATTTCTATCTATTAAAGGGAGAGCACATATTTAGCTCCCTTCTCCACCAGAGTCCAGAGGAAAGAGCCCGAGACTGAGCGCCAGTCTCTTCCTTCCTCCTCCCACTAGCCCGCGTCACTTCCTGACTCCTGGTCTTGCCCTCAAAGACCTTCCCTTCATGGGCAGAACTCTTCTACAGTAAGTATGCAGCAGGTGGCGTTATTCCAATCGTTACAATATCAGCAGACCTTCTTCTAGTGTTCCCCTCACTGAAAAGCCCCCCTGATCCATACTCTTGCCAACCCCCCTGAAAAGCCTCTTACTGTTGTGAACCCCTGTCTGTCAGCCGTTTCTCGCTTTCTCCATCACTCTTTTCCAACCTCCTTCAGTGCCTAACTCCCCGGTATATATCTTCCTTCTCTCTGCTCAAACCTCAGGCTCCCTGTGCCCTAGCACATGCCAAGCTAACCCACTAGGGTGCAGCAGGGCTGGGGGGGGGTTTGGGGGGTGCAGGCTGGACCACATCCAGGGCTCCAGGGGCCCGTGGCTCCTGCTGTGTGCCTGGGGCCTGGGACAGGCTTCATCAGAGGCCAGCCTGGATGAGCCCGCGATCTCTGGGGTAGATCCCCTCAGGTTGGAGGGAACTGGGGCTTTTTCCCCAGCCATCCAACCTGGCTTCCAGTAAGGTCCATGGGCTTTATCTGCTTGGCTGAAGCAGAGGGGAAGGGGCCCCAACCCCTCTTACACAGAAAAAACCCCTGAGGGCCTAAGGTTTTTTAATCTCAGCCCAAAGGCAGGGTCCCCAAGTCACAATAAATTTCCACAGTAGCTAAATATATTGGAACTCCAGCTAATTTTCCCCAAACATGGGACAAATATAGGGCAACCCCATATAATTTTAAATGTCACAATACACATCATGGGCATGTGTGTGTGGTTATACGTATATGTGAATGTGTGTGTATGTGTATGTATATATACCTACACAAAATGAATGAAAAGGCAAATTTTTAAATTGAAAAATGTCACTAATGCTATTGCCAAAACCACATTATAGATATATATTAGTCATATTGTTTTTTTAGCAAAAGCATGGACAAATTTAGGCTCAGGTTTTCTGAATGTGTGTGTGTGTGTGTGTGTGTGTGAGTGTGTGTGTGTGTGTGTGTTTTGCCTATGCAGCACGATGCTAATTAGTATCAACTCATATGGTGGAGTCACATTAAGGCTGTTGTCTGGGCTACTGCAACCAGGAACCATATAGGTTACAAATGACATTTTGAGAGAAGACAATGGAATAAATTTATAGAAGATAACAGGAGGTGGAACCAATCCAAGTTAAATCCATTCTTAATCTGCCTTATATTTTACATACTATATTGAGCAATGGTTTTACACAAATAGATCTAATGATATAAAATGAACTCAGGACTTTGGGTACAGCTATACTTGGGACAACATTAAGTAGGAAGTGGTTGTCGTTTATTAATCAATGATAATAAGTACTTCTTGAATGTTCTTTGGTAAATCCTTTAACATTTTTCTTGTTTTCATGGACTAAAATTTAGTATATGGGTATTATGTTAATCTGACAAGATGATTTAAAAGGAAAAGAAACTGATGACAATAAATTTCAAAATGAGAGGAAGCATATCACCAGCATAAACTCTTTGAAATATATAAGACAAAGCCATCTGGATCCAATGGTTAGATACAT
Source organism: Dromiciops gliroides (assembly GCF_019393635.1). NCBI lineage: Eukaryota > Metazoa > Chordata > Mammalia > Microbiotheria > Microbiotheriidae > Dromiciops > Dromiciops gliroides. The sequence continues at coordinate 86,374,449 of NC_057864.1, forward strand.
ATCAGGATGACTAGAGATGGCCTCCGATGTTTAAGGCAATTGAGGGTACGAGACTTGCCCAAGGTCACCAAGTCAGTAAGTGTCTGAGGTAAAATTTGAACTCGAGTCTCCCAACTTCAGGGCTAGTGCTCTATCCACTGTGCAGCTAGCTGCCCACTGGCACATAGTAGGCACTATATAAATGATAACTATGATGATGATGCACTGTGTTAAGGGCTTTATAAATATTATCCCATTTCATCTTAATGTCCATTCTGGGAGGTAGATTCTATTATTATCTCCATTTTACAGTTGAAGATACTGAGGTAGACAAAGGATAAGTAACTTGCATAGAATCACACAGTTAATAAAATCTGATCTGAGGCCAGATTTGAACTCGGGTAGGTCTTTGTGACTCTAGGCTCAAAGATCTATCCACTGTGGCACCCAGATGCTCAATAGCTTCAGAAGGTTCAGAGAGGTCAAAAAAATTATGACAAATTATAAAAATTTAAAAATTAAAAAAAAAAACACAGGAAAAAAGTCACTGGATTTAGCTGTTAAGTGATCATTGGTGATTCCTATTTGAGAAGTTTCAGTAGAATAGTCAGCACAGACACCAGACTGAAGGGCTTGAGAGGTGAACGTGTTTTAGAAGAGTCTTACAGGTGGGGTTTGTTTAGTAAAAGTAAGAAAACAGTATACAAGTAAAGGACTGGATTGTCTTGGCCAACTTAACAAGTAAGCTCTTTCTTGTGGATATTTTGCCTCTTGAGTACTAAGCATTTTTTTGGCAACTGGTATTTTATAACTATATAAAACTCTGATACAGTGGGTTAAGGGAAAGGCAGTGGTAAGAAGCAATCCTTAAGATTTATTAGCGTAAATGTCATGTTTTGACATCAACTGGCAAATGTCCTTTTACTAGCAAGCCCAATACCATGGAACATGTTTGTTTTTATTTGTTTGTTTTTGGTTTTGTTTTCTGGTTTTGTTTTTCCATTAATCAGTGAAGTGGTTCAATAGTGATCACCCTTTGTGGGGAAAAAAAATGTTGTAGAAATTTAATATTCTTTACTTTAAAGCTCTCTTTTTGATTTTGGAGTAAGAATATTATTTATCCTGAAATTTTTCTTTGAACCTTTAACACCTAACATGGCATCTAGCACATAGTGGGTACTTAGAACATGATCTGCCTGATGAATTACATATTCCTCTGTGGCAGAATGAATTACAGCAACATTACTGTTATGCTATAAGAGAAAAGAAAGTTAAAATTCTGTCTCATAAATATATCATGTTAGTTTGATGGCAGAAACAATATGTGACTTGGATTCACAAATTACTAATTCACAAATTGACAGTACCCTGTATGACCTGTTCCAAACCATTTCTCTTATAGTTTAAGAAATTTCATATTTGCAGATAGAATTAGTTACAAGCATGGTATTATCACAGGTCTCCTGTCCCCCAGTCAATTACTTTGTGCATTTTTATCCACAAAGATTGTTTTTGGTATCTTTTCCTCTATTAATTCCTTGCCTGTGACATCCTTAGGATTTGGTGGCATACATAGAATGTTAGAAAAATAAAGTGCCTGTGAGGCAATAAACAGGGATTGAATAAATATTCAACTGAATCTTTTTCTGTTAGACTATGCCTCAATAAAGAATGATTACTGGGGCAGCTAGATGGCATGGTGGATAAAAGCACCAACCCTGGATTCAGGAGGTCCTGAGTTGAAATCCTGTCTCAAACACTTGACAGTTACTAGCTGTGTGACTCTGGGCAAGTCACTTAACAATGAATGAATGAATAAAAATAAGAATGATTACTTTCTGGAAAGTAATATTGATAAGCTTGAACAACAACAAAAAAAATGTTTTCCAGAAACCTTTTCCTCAGTAAGAAGATCAAAGAATTGAATTGGTTACAAATACTATTTGCATGCCTTAGCAGCACTGAACTTGGTTCTTTCCAAAGTTCATCACACCATTCAGCTTTAATACAGGTACAAATGACATAGCCTAGGATTTCAAACCTGAGATGTAGAAGCATGAGGGATTGTCCCAGTGTAGACATATCATTACAAGCTAGAAATGACTTGGCTATAGGTTAATGTTAAATTTATTAAAATTACTTCAGAAAGAGCCTAAATCACAAAGCACATTATTAATATTATTTTTTCATCATTCCATATATGTAGATTTCAGTAATCTCTTCCTTCTCATTTTTTATGAAATTTTCCATGTCCTCCCATAAATTCTCCATAAATAATTTACCCATTGAGTCATTCCATCAATGTGTCAGGATGTATACCTTTGAAAGGCTCTACCCATAGACAGTGAGCTGCTCTAAGAATTGAATGGGAGGGAACATGATGGATTGCATATAGTAAACTGCAATGCTTTAAAATGATCCCAAGCTGCTCCCTGGAAAACACACGAATATATTTTAATGCCAGCTTTCTCCCAGCAATGCTATAAATTGCTGTGAAGTATAGAATGCCTTCGGTGTCCAAAAAATCATAATTGTAGGTGACCCAGAGAGTCAAAAATAAAGATTTGTTGAGAATGTAAGTAAGCAGCAGCATGCTTGCATCCTTTTAAAAGTTTAAATTCTGTTTTGTTAAGTGGTCCTTTTAGAGGATTTAATCATGAATTCCACTAGAGACAGTTCCAGAGTATTCTTTCTGTTTTAGTGTCTTTCGTAGTGATTTATCTGGTAGCATTCTTTAGTTTGAATTTTCCTCCTCTTTAGATTTTGATCATTGCTGACTTTTTTTGCTTTTTATTCTGCTATTGCTTGCTTTCTGACTCCTTTTTTGACATCTATCCCTGAGGCTGGGTCTTAAGGATGGCCCAGCCTTGATGAATTAAATTTTCACCAGTCCAAGTCTTCTGGAAGGACAGGAATGACATTATTATGAGTTCTTTTTCCCTTTAGGCCTGAGGCCAAGCACCCCTAACCCTATATAAGTTAGTGCATTGTTCCCATTGCCTATGTTCTTTCATTCTCTACCCAAGTTCTGCTTTAGGAGCATGTTCTTCCAACTTCCCATATTTTAATTTTTTTTGTAAATAGAAGATAGAGGTAAGGTCCATTGCTTGTTGCCAAAGAATGTAGGTCTGAGGGAGGAGTGGTAAGGGGTCTTGACACTTCTTTGATGTCACTTGTTCACACTGACAGAACCTGGAGGACTGAAGGTACAAAGGATGTTGAGTAAACTCATTAGAGATTAACATGCTCTTCTGTGAATGCCTACATTTATTCCTCTATTAGGCTTGTTGTTTTGGTCTGTGAAGACATCTATAATCCCTTTGCCTCATATATAATAACTCACTGGGAGATTTCAATACCTTCTCAGGAGTAGGGAAAGTATATTGGTCATGTGAGCCTAAAATTTATCCCTTTTGGATCCTGACATTGATATATAATATTTTAACTATCTTTCTCATATTTAAATTTTCTGTGAATTTATTATAGGTGCCATTTTTGCCTTCATCCAAGTATTGGTACAAATGTTAAATTGCTCAAGTTCAAAGATAAATGCCCCAGACACTCCACAGAGAACTCTTTTCAGGATGTTATGCTTTGCTTTGAGTACTTTCTGTAATTTGTTCAAAATTCACTTAACTGCCCTCACATCTAGCCTGCATTTCTTACCTACTCTATAAAAACACCTGGGAGAGTTTGTCAAGAGATTTCTGGAAATCTAATAAACTATGTCTATAGCACTTCCTTGATCATTCAATCTAGTTAGCATGGCCAAATAAGAAAAGAGGTCAGTATGGCCTGATCTGTTCTTAATATGAAGCCAAACTCACTCTTTGTAATCACTATTACATGACAAAGAAGTGGAGTAGGTATTTAGTAAAGGATCCTTGTCATAGAGGAATTAAATTAGGATATAGTATAATAATTTAAAATTATATTGTCTAATATAAATTATTTCTTGTTTGATAATTATATTTCTAGTGATCTGTATTTAAAGGCACTTGTAACTGAACCAGAAATAGAAAATCTCTCATAGATTAGCAATTGAAACCACTTTGTATACTCATATTGAAGAGAGTAAAATTATAGTCATATGTACACATCCTGAGTGCACTCTGGGAAGCAGTTGTTGATCAGAGTAAAAGCAGGAATTTAGCTAATTAAATTTTTAAATAGACAGTGCTTTTTTGTTTGTTTGTTTTAATTTCCCCTACAGTATATTGAAACTAATGCATGAGCACTTTTGTCAGTTTCAATCACACTATGAATCTGATGCTCAGTTGAGGCACTATTTAAAGTGTAATCAATATCCTGTCTGGAGGACTAAAATAATTAAATTTCATACTTCCTTGGTGCCTTGTGGTTTTTTGACTGACTCTGTGGCAATTCTAGCATCTTTGAACCTTAAAATTGAACTATGTATGTATTATATAAATACATATACTTCATTGTATATTTTTATTTCTACTGCCTTATCCCTTTCTGGACATTAAATTCCACATGTTGGTTAAACTCATAAGCAAAATGCCTAGTAAGTAATTAAGAAGGTTAAGAGCCTTCCAAATCTAATAATCTATAGACTTTGCCTCATAACTTCTTTGTATAATATTGTATGTTTCTGTCTATTATCTTTTTTTCACTTTGGAAAATATTATTTATTTTAACTTCTTTAAAAATTTTGATTTCTGAAATCTCTCTGTCCCTCCCCCTCCCCCACCCACTGAGATGGCAATAAATGTGATATAAATTATACATTGAAATCATGCAAAACATATTTCCATATTAGTTATGTCACAGAAATGGTAAGTACAAAAATAGAAAGTGAAAAAATTATGCTTTAATTCCGCATTCAGACTTCATCAATTTTTTCTCTAGAGACAGCTTTTTGTCATTATAAATCCTTCAGAATTGTCTTGGACCATTGTATTGCAGTTAATAACTAAGTTATTCACAGTTGTTCATTGTACAGTATTGCTATCACTATGTATAATGTTCTCTTGGTTCTACTTACTTCACTTTGCATAAGTTTATGTAAGTTCTCCCAGGTTTTTCTGAAAGCATTCTGCTCATCATTTCTTAATAGCACAATAGTATTCCATCATAAACATATACTACGATTTATTCAGCCTTTCCCCAACTGATGGTGCCATATCTCTCTTACTATGAACTCCTGTAGAGCTGTTGCAATACTGTATTCATATTTTTCCTCAAAATTTTTAGCACAGTATCTTATATAATGTTAGTTCTCAAAAAATAATGGAAGGGGCAGCTAGGTGGCATAGTGGATAGAGCACTGGCCCTGGAGTCAGGAGGACCTGAGTTCAAATCCAGCCTCAGACACTTAACACTTACTAGCTGTGAGACCCTGGGCAAGTCACTTAACCCCAATTGCCTCACCAAAAAAAAAAAAAAATGGAAAATGGGTAAGTCACTTAACCCTAATTGCCCTGCCAAAAATAATAACAACAACAATAACAATAATAATAATAATAATAATAATAAGGGGAAAGATGGAATGGAACTTTTGAGACTTTTTCAACAGTTGGTGTGGAATGGAGAAAAATGTCTACTCCTCTATTTTATTAGTAATATGACCAAGAACTTCATGCTGTTTTTTTTTAGTTTTTTACATTAACTTAATTTATGAATATATTATCACCTCCCTTAGACTGTGAGTCAAACATTTTGGCAAAGGGGGGAGGGAGGGAAAGAAGGAGAGAGGGAGGGAGGGAGGGAGGGGGAGAGAGAGAGAGAGAGAGAGAGAGCGAGAGAGCAAGAGAGCGAGAGAGCGAGCGAGTGAGTGCAAGAGCATGCATTGCGATGACTACCCAACATCAATCAAGCCATACAGGATTTTATATTCCACATGATCTTTATGTCTACAAAGGAAGGAATCTTTTTTCTTTTTCATCACTAATTATATTTGACCATTCTATTTACATTGTTTTAATAATGCTGTGTACTTTATTTTCCTAATTGTACTTTTTTCTCTCTATAATAAGTCATATACCTTTCAATGCTTCTCTGAATTCTTCATATGCAGCATTTCCTAATGTGTCATATTATTCCATTGTATAAGGGTATCACAGTATTAAGTTCATGGTATATTAAGTCATCTATTTTCCCAACCTCTTATAATATTGATCAAATGATATGTGTAAAGTGCTTTGTAAAACTAAGATTTATACAAAGCTTACCTATAATTCTTATTATTTGCCCTTTTCAGTCTGTAAGCCCTTTGATCCTTTGCATCCCTTGCTGTTATTATTCCTTCTTTTACTCCTATATCAATATTCTCTCTTAAATACCTATCTTATGATTTTTTTTGAGAGTCTTCAAGTCTAAAAGTTTGCTTAATCCTATTGTTTTATATATGCCTCTGTGTGGACATGTGCATTGTAATGCTTCTCTCTTGAGCATTCAGTTATCATTACTAACTAGTAGTAGGCTTCCACCAGTCACGGACAACCATGGATCACGCCTTGAAGAGCCACAGGCCACAGTGTGGCTGTGTGGTCTGATACGGGAACCACAGCTCCTGCCACAATGAGGAAATCAGAAAACTGCGCTCTCTGTTGCCCATTAGTTCCTGCATCTCATTCGCTTTTCTTCCTCCAGAGCTTGGAGGCCCCATCTCAGCTGCAGGTAAGCTGCTTCTGAGTACTGAACTCCATCGGGAGTGGTCCTTGGGCCATCTCCTCCCAGCTGCTGGTGTCTATTCCCAGAGCCCTCAAGTCTCGTTTACATACATCTCTGTAGCAAAGCTGGGGGTGTCCAGCAGGTCTTTGGCCTGAGGCTAACTAGCCATAGAATAGGTCTTTAGGAATGCACCTGTCTTGCAGGAGGTGCACATGACTGAGCCAGTGCAGCCATCTTTGTTTCAGTAGCGTGTAGATGCTCGGAGCACTTCTGTGTTGGTGATCCTATCTGATCAAGATATGCCAGCATGCGCCAAGGTAGCCCATGTGGAAGCTGTTAAGCTTCTTCTCTTGTCTTGTGTGTGTAATCCATGTTTCGCTGCCATACAGTAAGGTACACAGGACGCATGCTCTATAGATGGCAAATTTGGTTCGTCTTGTCAGTTACTGTGTCAGAGTGCTATGTTTGCCTCTACTGATACACAACGGTAGCTACCAGTTGGGTGTTGTAAGCCAATTCTCATATCTTGGCTCTATTGTCAGTGGACAATTTGTCCACTTGAATCTGAGATCAATCATAGGATTGGGAAAGCTACTTCAAGGCATTACTAACTAGGTCGCAGGTTTACAAAAATGTGTCATCTTAGGTTACGAATGGAACTCCATTATTTTTTTAACATATTATATCATTCTCTCTGTCAATTTCTTTCTTCTTTTTTTTTGTGGGAAATGAGGGTTAGAATGACTTGCCCAGGAATCACACAGCTAATAAGTGTCAAGTATCTGAGGACCGTATTTGAACTCGGGTCCTCCTGAATCTAGGGTCGGTGCTATTATCCACCATCTAGCTGCCCCCTGTCGATTTCTAATGAAAATAAAATAATCCTTGATTATTTTAACTTACTTTCCTCCATATTTAAAGATCTTTTTTTTTTCTTGGCTGCTTAAAATAATTGATTTTTAATATTGCTTTTCAGTTATGTATAGACCTTCAAGGCTTGAGTGTTAGATGGTCAATTTTAATCAATCATTTTCTCTGTCCTGTATTGTGCAATGGAAAATACATGTACTGAAAGTGTTTCTACTCTCCTTTTATTTAGTATGTAAAATAACATTAAGAAAGGCAAAGTTAGAAGTCATTATTAAAAGTCAAGGTAAAAACAGTAGAAATCTGTGCCTGAGCAATATCTTAAAAAACCCTCATGACATTTTCAGATATCTCAAAAAATTGTAAAATGGCAAGGCAATGGAAAAAAATCACTTATTATTACTACTTATATAAGGTAAATCATATTTATAACAGTTACTGCTTATCAATATCTCTAAGCCCTCATCTCTATGAAATCTTTATGAGAATTACACAATACATTCTTTTTTTTTTTTTTTGGTGAGGCAATTGGTGTTAAATGACTTTCCCAGGATCAAACAGCTAGTAAATGTCAAGTGTCTGAGGCAGGATTTGAACTCGGGTCCTCCTAAATCCAGGGCCAGTGCTTTATCCACTGTGCCACTAGGTGCCCCCTGAGCAATACATTTTTTTTTTTGGGCACAGGGCAATGAGGGTTAAGTGACTTGCCCAGGGTCACAACAGCTAGTAAATGTCAAGTGTCTGAGACCAGATTTGAACTCAGGTCCTCCCAAATCCAGGGTCAGTGCATTATCCACTGCACCACCTAGCTGACCCAAGCAATACATTCTTAAGGAAAGTATAAGAGGGTAACACTTCTTCCCATATTATTTTTTATAGCAGAATACATCTCTAACATCACATGGTTAATCAAAAATTGAAGAAAATATGTAATCCCATTATGTTTTATTTTTATTAACAAAAAAGAAGGATGACCTAGCATATTAAAGCCAATGTAAGACACTCTTATAACAAGGATTTTCAGCATATATTCAGTTCATATAAGATTTTAAGTAATATAGACAAAGATATAATTCTCTTCAATCATCCCTTGATTATTATTGCAAATAAGACAAAAGTAACAAATACAAACTTGATAAAGTCATTCACTATTTACTTCTTGGAAGATACCCAATGCAGTATCACAATATCAACCTTAAATTTGGTTAGCATGTATGTAACTTTTTTTTTTTAAGTGAGGCAATTGGGGTTAAGTGACTTGCCCAAGGTCACACAGCTAGTAAGTGTTAAGTGTCTGAGGCTGGATTTGAACTCAGGTCCTCCTGAATCCAGGGCTGGTGCTTTATCCACTGTGCCACCTAGCTGCCCCCACATTGCCTAATTCTTAGGAAAACTAATTGATTTGTCTATGTCCATGCAAATTGGAAATTGTTTAGAGGCTAAATTGTAATGTTATCACTTTTGATTCCTTCCTTGTAATGCTGCCCATCATCTGCCTTGCATCTCTGCCTAAATGTGCATTATAGTATATATATATATATATATAATACAATTCATATGAGAAAAGGAAATCCAAATTTTAATGCCATATAGATTATGAAGATTTCAAACAGCTAATGTATATAATTCTACTTGCTAGCTATGTATATCAGAGATAAGTCATTTAACCTTCTTGGGGAGGGCAGCTAGGTGGTCCAGTAGATAAGCATTGGCCCTGGATTCAGAGGACCTTAGTTCAAATCCAGCCTCAGACACTTGAACATTAACTAGCTGTGTGACCCTGGGGCAGGTCACTTAACCCTCATTGCCCTGCAAAAACAAAAAGAAAAAACAAAAGAAAAAGAAAAGAACATTGATTTAGTTTAATCTTACTAGATATGCATAGCTACAATAGAAGTGTTACTTAAGACACATATAATGCGCTTGTGTTCTCAGCTTCATTGAACAACAGGTTTCCTCTGGTGTTGTTGATTAAAAAACTCATCAGTCATTTGAAATATGAAATCACGTTAATTTTTATGATTTTCATTTTCTCCAAAGTCTCTAATATCCTGCACTCTGTTAAAAGGTATATACACAAGTATGAAACTTTTTCCAGAAAAGAAGGAACTGTGATTATTAAAAAGTTGAGAAACATTTTCTAGGTAATTTCCTCATTTTATTAATGAGGCCCTCATTTTATTAATAAAAAGATGGTCATTTGGTCTCCCTCTTAGAACCAAAATCACTAATAGTGGTGGGGATCACAGTTTATATGTATGTCCTTCAAAGAGTAGGTAATCTCAGGTATGCTTAAGCAACTTTGATTGGTTAACATAATGGGAAAGTGCAGGCTGTATTAAAATGAAGACTTGGGCATATATGGCTTAGCTCACTCAAGTATTGAGCAAAGAGACATCAATTTCCATCTTACCTGTCCTGATAATATGGAAAATCACCCTTCCACAGAGCTGCCTGAGCAAACACAATGAGCAGAAATACACCCATTAGCCCAAACTTAGAATTTTATTTATTTATTTATTTATTTATTCATTCATTCTTTAATTAATTATTTCATTTATTCATTTACTGTCTGATTAGATCGTGGCCTGAAAAAATCTCAAAGAGAGATTTCCCAGATGGGTTGGTTTCTGGATGAGGAAGGTAGAAAAAGAGGAAAAACCTTGGTCCTTGTATAATAATTAGTTATGAAATATAAAAGAGAAATATTAATTTCTCATGGAAAGGCAGGCAGGCGGGCAAGCAGATGGCACTGGGCAGTCAGATGGGAGCAACACTAGCATGGTTATTGTTATTTTCTTTTATCTTAATCCTTAAACTTTCATTGTGGCCACTGACTCACAGTTCTATAATTCAACAATGTCAGCTATCACTTAGCAAAACATAGAGTATAAAAATAAGAAAAAAAAAAAGATAGCAGCTCTTTGAGACTGGATGGAATATAAATAGGAAAAAATGCTCAGTCTATATAGTGAATATGGGGCACCTTAATTAAAAAAGCATTTTATGTAAAGACATATTAGAAAGGCAAAAAAACATATTCTGTCTATTCAGAAAGATTTAAACAAACAGGCACCAAGATTTGTTTTCTATCTTTCCTCTCTCTATTATTTCATTTGATATATAACGAACAGTCACAGTTATCAGAGAATTAGAGTGAGAAGTTTTCTTAGAGGTCATCTTGTCTAATACCTTCATTTTAAGGATCTCTTTGCTAGAATGACAATTTCATTTCACTTTCAAAGAAAGAAAGATGGTGAAAGTCATTTAACTTTTTATAATGCTATTTTTGAATCCTCCTATTAATAAAACTAAATATCTCATTTCATTTAGAATGTTATAGCTGGAAAGGTCTTACAAGATTATCTTGTCCAAACCCCTTATTTTACTGATAAGAAAAGTGATACATTAAATTACTGGCCATGTACCCACAGCCATTTAGTGGGAAAACTGTGAGTAGAATTCAAGTCTACCCTCATCTAATATTCTTTATAAAACATCATGTTTCCTCACATTTTGGATATCACACATATTCAAATATATGTAAAAATAAAATTTAAAAGCCAAAACCAAATTGTATTATTCACATTTTTGGATCCTCTCTAACTCCTTCCTCTATTTTCACAGATATTTAAGTTTTAGTACAATTTTTTCAATGACACAGTACAGAAAATGAGTCTAATTATTAACTTCATTGTATCTATATATTTTAACAACATGGGATTAACCATCTGCTCTATTTTAATATTTATGAAGATGAGAACCATAGTTATGCCTCTACCTTATTATTAAATGACTGACTTCTTTTTCCCATTCATATTGGTCATTGATAGTATGCATATGTCACCGTTGGTAAAACTTATTCAGCATGATTACACCAAAAATTATCTTTTCATTGCCATTTAGATCATTTACATTTGAGATATTTCTAAAACTATAACATTCCATAATTCTTAATCATACTGGTTTGCAGTATGATATTTTTTAAAAAAAAATAAAAAGACTATTAAAAGGATAGGTGACAAAAATGATCTAAATCAATTAGAAATTATTAGCTTAATAATTATATTGGAAAAGCAAATTACTAGTATGAAAAATGAAAAGAGTGAGTTTAATGAAAAGGAAATTTTTATTAGGAGTTATTTTTGCCCAATCATGTATGTCAGCAAATCTGACAATCTAAGTAAAATGGATGAATATTTACAAGAATATAATCTGCTCAGATTAAAAGAAGAGGAAATACTTAAATAACCCTACCTTAGATGAAATAAATTGAAAAAGTCATCCATCAGTGAGCTCCCTGAGAAATTCCCAGGATCAGACAGATTTACAAGTGAATCTGCCAGTTAAGGAATAGTTAATCCCAATATACTATAAACTTTTTGGGAAAAATAGGTTTAAAAAAGGAGTCATAGAAAATTCTTGTTGTCATATAAATATAGTAGTACTGATCCCTAAACAAGGAAGAGCTAAAACAGAGAAAACTATTGACCAATATCCCTAATGAATATCCATGTAAAAAAATTGAAATAAAATAAAAAAAAAACTAATAAGGAGATTGCACCAATATATCAGAAAGATCATACATTGCCACTAGGTGGAACGTAGACTGATTCAATATTAGGAAAGCTATCAGCATAACAAAAACAAACAAACAAAAAACCCTCATATGATTATATAGACACAGAAAAAGCTTTTGACAAAACACAGCACCTGTTGCTATTAAAGATACTAGAAAGCATTGTAATCAATTGAATCTTCCTTAAAATGATTAGTATCCATCTAAAACCAAGAGTAATGTTTACTTAAGTAAATGTTTATCTGCAATGAGGATAAACTTGAAGTCCTCGCAATAAAATCAGGGGTGAAGCAAGCATATCCATTATCACCATTATTATTTAACTGTATACTAAAAATACTAACTGTAACAATGGCACAAAAAAAAAAGAAATTGAAAGAATGAAAATAGGCAATGTGGAAACAAAACTATCACTCTTTGCAGATGATATCATGGTGTACTTAGAGAACCCTAGACAATCAACTAAAAAAAAAACTATTTGAAACAGTTTAATAACATCAGTAAAGTTGCAAAATATAAAATAAACCCATATAAAACATCATTTCTATATACTACTAACAAAACCTAGTAGCCAGACATACAAAGAGAAATTCCATTTAAAATGATTGCATATGATATAAAATACTTTGAGAGTTTATCTACTAAGAGAAACTCGGGGACTGTATGATCAAAATAACAAAAAACACTTTTCACTTTAGAAAAAAACCAGTATATAAACAGTTAGTCTGTGTTTTCTTTTCAAGATGGCTATATAAAAATATGTCTTTCATGACTGCTGAATTTAGCAGAGGAGACAAAGAAAAGGTCATAAAAATAAGAAGATTCAAGAGAAGAAATAGTTAGGAAACTGAGAAGAAGAGTATATTTTGAGAAGAAATCAACACTGTCAAATACTACATACCAGTTAAGAAGCATGAAAAATTTAAAAAAAAGAGTTTATTAGATTTTGCTATGAAAAAGAACATGGTAACTGTTGAGAAAACATTTTAAGTTGAGTGATTGGAAAATGAAGATGAGACAGACTGAGACATAAAGATCTAAAGAGACCTTTTTATGAGAAGTTAGAGTTATTGACTGATTTGTTTTCAGTACGACATTAGTTAATATAATATGTTTTCCTATTCTCTAAAACTTTTCTGGTTTCTTGAAACCACAGTTTTCACTAGGGGCTTCCTAGATCTCACTGATTACTACCCTCTCTTAGGGCTGTGGCACGATTGAGTGGGTGGACAAGAAAGATTCTTTTTGCGAAAAGAACAGTAGGGCAGTTTTATTACCTCTTTAGTACATGGTTACATCCAGAAAATCTATACAATCTCCAAAAGAAGTTTGATTCTGAAACCATAATTTAAAAAAATAATTGCTAGCAGTTGGATTTTACCATTTGGGCAATTCTAATTAGAAACTGAAAAAAATAATGCCTCACTTAGTTGATTCATTCCCCTTTAATAGTAGGGTGGTATTTTATGCAGAATGTACTTATTCCAAAGCAATATTCACCTGTAGTAGACCAGCCTTATTGTCAAATGCTTTTTCAAAGGAATTTGTTATCATTTGCAAAAATTATTTTAAATGAAACAAAGAATCTAATTTATCATTTGTCCTCATTAAATTAGACATTTTGTAATTTTCCCTTGTCTAAATGTTCAGAGATATTTATTAAAGACATTAGTAAGGTTTTATCTGCAATCATTCAACAACTTCACCTATGATATATAGAAGGAAAGGAAGGAAGGAGGGAGGGAAGAAGAACTTATTAAGGCATCAGGCACTTTAGGCAGCCCTGGAGTCAGGAGGACCCAAGTTCAAATGTGACCTCAGATGCTTACTAACCATATGACTCTGGGCAAGTCACTAACCCTGATTGTTCTCCTGATGAAAAGACCTGAAGTGATGGAAATTTGACTTTCAAACCCTGATTGTTTTGGGGGACAACTAGGTGGTGCAGTGAATAAAGCACAGGCCCTGGATTCAGGGGGACCTGAGTTCAAACCTGGATTCAGACCCTTGAGCTGTGTGACCATAGGCAAGTCACTTAACCCTCATTGCCCCACAAACAAACAAAAAATGAAAAAAGAATGGAAAAAAAAACCCTTGTTTCATTTTCCTCATCTGTAAAATGAGCTAGGGAAGGAAGTGGCAAACCACTTTAACATCTTTGCCAAAAAAAAAAAAAAAATCCAAAATAGGGTCACAGAGTGTCAGAAATTAACTAAAATTACTTAACAAAAAAAAATTCCAGAAGCTGTGTTAAATTCTTTATAAATACCTCATTTGATTCTCACAAGAACCCTAGGAGGTATATGCTATTATTAATATCCCCATTTTGCAATTGAGGAAACTGAGGTAGACAAAGGCTAAATGAGTTGCCTAGGGTCATAGAGCTAGTAAGCATCTAAGGATGAAGTTGAATTTAGGTTTCCCTGACTCCAAATCCAGCATTCTATCTACTGTCATTCCTATCTTTCAAGTAATCTTAGAAATATGTTTTTTAAATCCTCTAAAACACCTCTAAGGTACCACCGCACGATGATTTCAGAAAAATCTGTAAAGACTTATATGACCTGATGCAGAATGAAGTATGAACATTGTACACAGAAACAGCAATATTGTCCGATGAAGAATTGTGAATGACAGCTGTTCTCAGCAATATAATGATCCAAGACATCCCTAAAGGACTCCTGATGAAGTATGCTATCTGTACAAAATGACTAATAGAGAAATGTTTTACATGATTACACATATTTAACCTAGTTTGAATTGTTTACTGTATAATAAAGAGGGAGGGGAGAGAGAGGTGGAGGGGTAGAATTTGAACTCAAAACTTTAAAAAGTAAAAAAATTGTTTTTAAGATGTAATTAGGGAAAATAAAATATTAAAATGCATGCTTCTGATGTGGGAAAACAGATGTAAAAGAGAAATTCAAACTAGGCAAAAAAAAAAATCCTTTTCCATTAGATTTTAACTTATCTAAAAAAAAATCTTTGAAACTACTTAATCTTTCTGTGATTAGGTATTCCATTGGTAGAAGATGGCTTAATTTAAATGAACTAGAAATTGATGTTGTAGCTAATAGTTTGTATCCAATTATAGCCACCATAAAGCAATCATACCTTAAGAAGGCAGTTTCATTTTTCCAGTGATAAACTGCACGACAAAGTTATCAAGTACTTCTGTGGAAAAGCTGTTCAATGTTGTAACTTCATTATCTCAAACAGCTAAAGTATGAGCAGCAGGCATCTATCTACTTTAGAGAGAAATAAATTGGGAACTACTCTTTGGTCTCCACATTATATATAATTTATGTTTTAGTTCAATCATACTCTTAATTGTTTGCACTTTTTATGATGCGAAATCCAATATAGCAATACACTAAAACAAAGCAGTCAGTAAGTAAAGATTTATTAAGAGCCTACTATGTGTCAGGTATTATCCTGTTCTTAGTATACAAAAAAGAAAAGAAGGTCTTTGCCCTCAGGGAAGTCACAATCTAATGGGGGAGAAAACAAGCAAAACATGAAAAAATGCAAGTTAAGTAAAAAATTTAAGAGAGGGAAGACAGGCAGAATTAAGAGGGGTTGGGGAAATCTTGTAAAAGAATTTTATTTGGGATATTAAGGAAGCTAGGAAATCAAAGTCAAAATATGATATGTGCTTTTTTACATATGCTAATTCTACATCAAAATTCTCTACTGATTATCATTTTGGCACAAAGATGACACTGGCATTTTGCAAGCCAGGCCAACACAACATAATCTCTAGCAGGTGCTAAAACAAGTTAGGAGGGCTTTATTGGGCTGCTTATAGTTCTTGCAAATGGGGACATGTAGAGGGCCTTATTGTGAATCTACTTGAAGTTCTACATTTAGCCTGAAGGAATACTTGGACTACAACTATGCCAATTGTACCTTTTTGCTAAAATTCTCAAATGATACCTTTAACTGTTCCTATTATTGTTATTCTATGTGATAAAAAACAGGGGGGTGGTGCAGAACCAAGATGGTGGAGGAGAGGTTGTGACACCCAAAAGCTCCCAATAAACCTGTCCACTCTCAAATAATTCCATAAAAACAAAAACAAAAACAAAAAAAACAACCAAAACAAAAAACAAACAAAAACCCAAAACAAAACAGAGAAGCCTAACTCACATAAGAACAGAGTGAGACTATTTTCCAGCAATAGACGACATTCATTTTGTATTTCCTGGGGGATGGAGCAGTTGAGATCCTCTGAGTGATTACAAGTCTCCTCCAGGATGCTGTGCAATGTTTTGGGGATTGGTGTAATGAGGAAAATATCATCTGTAAACATGGGCATCTTGAGGAGTATATTACACACAGAGAGAATCCCTTTTCAACTAGATAATCTGTGCTGGATCTCCTACATCAGGGGAATAAAACTCTGGGGCCAGCAAATTCCTGAGTATAACCTACACCAGATTATTATTATTGGAAAACTTGTTATTATGAAATGTTGAACAAAATAAATGAAAATATAATACAACATATATAATGTTAATTTGTAGTTTTCTAAGATTCATTTTTATTTGATTTTTGACACCACTATCCTACATCACAATGGAGTATCTTTGGCAAATGGATAGTCAGTCAACAAGCATTTATTAAGGTCTTACTATGTACTAGCCAGTCATGTTATAATTCTTTTGTCTCTCTCTGTCTCTGTGTCTCTTTCTCTCTCTCTCTCCTCACTCACTCCTCACTCACACCGTGACTAGATGTTTATTATCAAAAATTATTTAAAAGAGCTTTTTTTGTCCTTGTTAATGGATTTTAAGGAATCTTCAATGATTTTATTATATGGAATGGATAGACCTTTTTGTAAAATTATCTGTACTAAAATGCATTTTCATAAATAATGAACAATAAATACAATGGGATCTTTTCATGGACAGGGAAAAAATGTGTTATTGATGTGGGATATTTTTCTGTGTCAGCAGGCTATATATAGTCAAACCCCTTAATTCATGAGAGCTAAAATCAGAAATATTTTTAAGAGGAATAAGAATAATAAGTATGCCACATAACTGTACACCTCAATTTCCCCACTTTGGCTAGTAAACAAACAATAGTTGTCATTTATCAGGGTGCCAACGGCTTAAGAAGGCTAGAATTCTGTCAAATATATGCAGTATTTTTCTAGGGCAATATGAGCTACAATGTCAATTTTTATCCTGAAGCTTTCCAATTAAAGAAATGAATAATGACTTAAATGAAAATGAACTAACTCCTGGGCCTCTGAGCCTGAATGTTGAACTTTTATCAGGCCCACTGGGGCACTTCCCAGATATCTCCATGCCATGTTGCATACCAATTAACAGAATCTAAGTCAACACTACCATTTTAACACTCCTTACTTATCGTTTCCTTTGTGGTGTGCGCCTTTTTCTCTTATTAAACTATAAGCTACATGATGACAGGGGATTGTGTCACTTGTATTTATACTCCAGAGCCAGTCCTTAATAAATGCTTATTCATTCCCTCATTAATTCAAAGATGGGATGGTGATGAGAGTTTTGTGTTTTCTGTGCCTGGATTTTTCCCCCATTCCTTTTAGCAGGTCTTGAGATAATGAATGTGTTACAAATCCATTCCAGAGGTCCTTCTCATATGTTGGCTCCTTTGACAGCCAATATTCATAACATTCCTGGCCTCCTCTATCCTAGTCTGCAGAAATATGTTTCTATCCCTTGCCATACAGCAGAAACCAGACAGTGTATAGTAGTTCAAGAAGCCATCCCAAAGTCTCAGTGGGCATTCTTATTACACATTTCACTCTCTTTTTGCTTATTATGGTCGGTCAAACTTTTTAAGCTTCCTCACATACTATCAGGTAGCTAAATGGTGCAGTCGATAAAGCACCTGACCTAAAGTAAGGAAAGCTTAAGTACAAATCTGGCCTCTGGGAGAAATAATGTATTAATAATCAATATCTTGGGGGACGCAGTGATCTCTCCTTCTTTCTTTGTTCTTTGTCCCTCCCCCCATGCAGGTCTGAGTTCTTACTGAAAGTGAAGATTCATATGGGTCAGACAGCACAAAAGAGTCTGTGTGGAGACAGACCCTTTTGTCTAGATAGTCCAAGGACTTTAATAATTAAATTAAACCACACCTAGATGAAAAGGATTTTGGGTTAGGGATGTTCTGGCACAATTGACACAGAAAATATCAGCCAGGTCAGGTGGAGGAGAGAGTTTATTATGGCAGACTCAAAGGGGGGTTTCAATCCTCCAACAGTGGGTGGTGAGTCTTGTAGCGCTACCTCCTTATATACAAAAAGAATAGGCATGGTATAGTGGCAAGTTTTATCAAATGAAGATGGGGTCAGTCATTCACCAAAATAAAGGATGCAGTGTTGCCTAGTGGTTAGGGGGAGGCTTGGCATTGCAGCTGGGGTTACCTCAAGGCCAGAGCCTGTCTGAGACAGACAAGGGTCAGAAGGCAGAGATTATAGGGCCTGCAGCTATAGCTGGGAACACAGCAAGGCCAGGGTCTGTTTGAGACAGACTAGGTCAGAGGGCTACTTGTGATTTTTGACATCAGGGTTCTTATATTTTTCTGATTCCATCCCTGGATTTCATTTTAATATAATTACCTCCAAATCATGTAAACCAATTAGATTTGAATAATGCTAACTAATTAGATTTGTTTGCTATGTGACAAAACCTCCTATAGTGCAAAGGTATATGAACTGAGATTCGACCACTAGGAGAGGTCTTTGGTCTGAGAAAGATTCCCATAGGCCTCATTTTACTAAGATCCTGTTGGCCATAGTTAATAAAATTAGTTAAAATTACCCAGATACCATATCTCCCATTACTTTTAATCATCACAGCCTCAGACACTTAGCTGCTGTGTGAACCTGGGAACCTCTTTGCCTTAGTTTACTCATCTATAGAAATGATCTGGAGAAGGAAATGGCTAACTCACTCCAGTATCTTTGCCAAGAAAAAACCCAAATGGGGTCATAAAGGCATCAGAACAACTGAACAATGACTTGAATAATAACTTGTAATAGCTATTCCCTATGACTAGAATAAATTCCCCTTTCCACCGTAGACCTGTTTCAAATTTCTAGTTGCCTCAAAGTATAACTTAAAACACCAATTTCTACATTTAACTTTTCTGTATTCCCTGTCTGAAGTGTCATTGACTGGTAAGAAATAAGACACTTTGATTAAAGGAATATAGTGAAGGGGGATAAAACAAAGTAATACCTCTTTATTTATCAAGGACTTCTAATGAATTCATTTTATTTTGAATTTCAGATTTTGGGTTGATTACAATGATATATTTTCATAACAATGCAACAACCTAAGGTCAAATGAAATTTCAGCCAATACGTTGTTTGTTCTTTATTCATACATTTAACTTCCCTAGGATTGTGTCAACATATTAGAAGGTAATAGGGCCCAATAACTTTTATGGGGAAAGTCATAAAGAAACAGAAAGCAGCAAACAAAAATTGATTTCCCAGTTATCTGGAAATAGCCAGGCTAGCAATAGTAAAGTGTTATATTAAAAACAGCCACTCTAAGCATCTTATATAAATTGAAAGGACTCCTGGGAGAAAAAATAGCAAGAAAACAACTTACTTAACATTTATTAATTACAGAAAGAAATTAAATACACTAGTTTTCAAATCAATTAAGATGAAACTTGCAAAAGTCATATCGATTAAAAACCCATGACTGAAATAAGTAAGCCTTTTGGAGTACAAAAGATATTTGAACTGGTCCCCTCTAGAGCCACTTTTAAATATTCTGACAAAGTAGAAATACATAACTACGACCTGATTGCTATATATCATGCTTCCTGTGTCCTAGGGATCTATGAATAAAAGGGATGACCTTAGACAAAGCACCTACAACAGGTTTGCATATCCAATCCAACAAACATTAAAAAAAAAGTTAATCAACTTTCAAGTATAAAAACTATGTTAAACAAGGGGATACAAAGGTTAAAAACAAAAGTTACTCAAGGAGCTTATATTGGATTAGGTTGTTTGGATGGTTAAAAGATAAATGCAGAAAATTAAATACAAGGAAATTTGAGAAGGGAGAGATCATTTAACAGCTGTCAAAGGGGGGGGAAGATTCAGCAAGAAGATTATACCTGAGCTGAGAGCTTAGACTGAAGAGGACACCAGGGAGATGAGGAAAGGTATCTTCTACATATGTATATGTATGGATGCAGGAAACAGTGTTGAATTTAGGGAAAAGCAAGTAGACCAGTTTGTATGGAATGCAGGCATTTCTTGGAAAAACAAAACAAAACACAGACTTTAACTGTAGATTGGTGCTAGATTGTTTAGGTAATTTTAAACTCTATACTGAGGAAATAATTTTTGTTTTGTCATGTGGTGTAGAGCAACCCAGAAGGTTCTCTGGGGCACATCAAGGAACATTCTCCTTGAGAAACTAAACCAGAGGACAGACAAGGCCTAGAGAGATAGCAGAACCAGTTTGGACTGAGCTAGTTTTGGGACCGTCCCACCCTTCATTCTGGTCTCCCTTACCCCAGGGGAGATAAATTTGGGTGTGGCTGTGGCCTTTGTGTCCTGAAGAGGGATCCAGAGTCACCCCTCACCCAATTCCATCTAGTCACTACCAGTGGGGGATGGTCCTCCACTCCTCACCCAATTCCCCCAGCTACCACCAGTGGAGATGGTCCTCCCTCACAAAAGGAACTTTCCATAGTCAAATGGTCACCCCTCCCCCCATCAGTCCTCTATAAAAGTACCTGCCAGTCTCCTGTTGGAGGAGATTTGGATTTCTTTCATGGTTTCCCACCCGCCCCTTCCCTTCCCGTGCTCCTAAATAAACTACAACCTTATTCTAACTACTTTTGTGTCCAAGAGGGTGTAATTCTTTAAAGAGGAATTCCTAAGAACCCCAACCCTAACCCCATACCCCATTTCCCCCCATTACAGTTTTCATTGCAATAGTCAAAAACCCTTGAGTTTTTTGATTGGAACATATTTAGTTTTTATGGAAATGCACACTAGCATTTGAAAAAAGTGGATGAAAGTTAAGGAATGGAATTAGTATTAGAAATTCTTTATCAAATAAAGCTTTATATGTATGTGTGCCTGATATTTCATTATTCCCTAATGACATGTACAATAATTTTTAACATTTGTTTATCTCAATTTTGAGTTCTAAATTCTCTCCCAACCATTGTACATGATTACTGTGAATGACTTACCTCTTCTCAGCAATACAATGATCCAAGACAATTCTGAATGACATGATGAAAAATGTATAGATTGCTGTTATTGTTTGCAGATGTTCTCCTGGTTCTGTTCATTTTACTTGAATAAGTTCATGTAAGTCTTCCCAGGTTTTTCTGAAACCTCCTGTTTATCATTTCTTGTAGCAGACAAGCCTACATTACAATTATATTCACAACTTGTTTCACCATTCCCCATTAATTGGGCATCTTCTCAATTCCAATTCTTTGCCACCACTAAAAGAGCTTCTATAGAAAAATTTATACACCTAAGTCCCTTTAATTTAAAAAAAAATATCTTTGGGATACAGACTTAGTAGTGGTATTGTTGGATCAATGTGAATGGTTTTATTCTAGCTATATTTAAACACAGATTGTAATTTCAATTTAAAAATAATTTCATAACTTATTGAAATAATTATGTGATTTTAGTTTTCGTTATCAATATGATCCATTCATTTATTATGTGGAGGCAGCATGGAAGAGTTTTTGGAAAGTTTGTTTTCAGAGATAGGAAGTCATAGGATCAGGTTTTATATCTAAAAAATTCTTGTGTGAAACTTGAGTGGACAGCTAGCTGGTGTAGCAGACTGAGCATTGACCCTGAAGTCAGGAGAACCTGGGTTTCAAATGTGGCCCCAGATACTTACTAAGTATGTGACCATGGGCAAGTCATTTAACTGCCATTGCCAGAAAGAAAGAAAGGGAATGAGGAAGGGAGATAAAGAAAAACTTGACAAGTTGTTTAACCATTGATATTACGATCAAATATCTGTCTGCATTTGAGTTTCTTTATGAGATCCCTATAGCAGTGAAATCATGCCTATCCCCTATCCTTATTATACTATTACACTTTTCATTTTACTGAATGAACCCTGCATTACTGCCATGAATCCAAATTAGGGCATAATATATCACATTTGTAATGTGGTTTCTATCTTTTTTGCTAATATTTTATCCAATATTTTGTGTTGCAATTCATGGTGTATATTAGCCAGGAGATTAGCTTTCTTACTCTGCTTTGGTCTTTCCCTGTTTAGCGATAAAACCCCTGGTATATATCATAAGAAAGAAAAATATTAGCAGGATCTCTTTGTTCCAGTTTGACAAGCATTTTATTTAACATTGTAATTACTTGTTTCTTGAAGCTTTAAAAGAATTCATTTGTAAATCTATTTTCTCCAAGGGGATTATTCTCCTGAAGCTTATTTATTACTCATTTGATTAATTGTTTTCTGAGTTTGAAGTTATTTAAATTTTATATTTTTCCCTAATCCAGGATTTGTGTGTGTATTGATATGTGTACATATAAAACAATCTATATTTAATACCAGATTAGAAATATATGTATATATAATATATATTTATTGTGAGTAATCATTTCAATTACAGTTTCTGTTGCATATATTTGGGCAAAATATTTCTCATAGTTTTATTTCTCATTTGTTTTGAATTCCCATTTTAAACTTTTATATTGATAATTTTATTTTCCTTCTTAAAAAATCAGATTAGTGTTTGGTATAGTCTTCTATAAGTTTTCTTTTTAAAATTCCTATTGTTATTTATTATGTCAATAGTTTGCTTTGAATTTAGTCTCTTTGGCCAATTTCAGATTTTAAAATTCTGTATGTAATTTTTAGAGTGAGATATAACCAATTGAAAAGCTGATACTTTCTATTTGCATCTATATGCTATCAACAACCTAGAGGGAAAATCCTTCTTTCTTTCTTTTTTTGGTGAGACAATTGGGTTTAAGTGACTTGCCCAGGGTCACACAGCTAGTAAGTGTCAAGGGTCTGAGGACGGATGTGAACTCAGGTACTCCTGAATCCAGGGCTGGTGCTTTATCCACTGTGCTACCTAGCTGCCCCCCCCCCCCCCCCAATCCTTCTTTCTTAATGGCAGCAGGCGAAACTTTCTTGGAGGATTTGTTCAATAAATGTGGAAGGGTCACACAGAAAGTAAAATCATGGGATAAGTTGTGATTTGCCCTATTGGAGGGAGGAATGCTTATTATATCACGTAATTAAAATATCTCTGGGAGATAATATGATGTTTCATCAGCCAGTGACATAAGAAAGCTGTTTTAATGATTGTGCTGATTTGTGCAGACATATTCTCATGATGGTCATGTAACTGTTTCTTATTACTGGGTATATTTCTGATATACAATAAAATAAAAACATTATACAATTAATAATAAATGGTTCCTGGCATTCGCAGGTACAACTAAACTCACAGGCATCTGCACAGTAGAGCAGTAGGGAAATAATTATTTGATTTATCCTTTCTAACAAGGTGGTCTTTTATTTACCCCATATATTTTGGCATATATCTGATAATTAAATTTAAAGTGTTAATCACCTAATGCTGCCTGGGGTTGTACTTCAAAATAGGGGATATCATTTTCTTTTGGTTATAACAAATCTTGAATATAGAAGGTTTATGTAAACATCTGTCTGACTGTATGTATGGTTTAATGGAATTACTGAGAAGGGGCTTAGCCTAAATCATTAAGAAAAACAATAAGAATAACTTCAAATTTAAAAGTACTAATTCTCTCTGTGTCTCACTGTTTCTGTCTGTCTTCTCTCCCCTTTCTCTGTCTCTCTCTTTTCCTCTGTTTCTCTCTGTATCTCTCCTTTCTAATCTACATAGATGCCAGAGCTAAAAATGTAATATCAGCTAAGGGTAAGATGTTGCAAGCAAACTTTAGGAATAAGGCTATTATTATCTGTTTAAGGACTTCCATTCAAAATATTTATTTATTCTTTGTTTTCTTGGAGTCTTTGGAATTTTTTCTACAGTCATTTGCCTCTTATCCTTCTCCCATCCTTATAAGGAGGAAAAATGCATCCATACGACAATGACATGTGATTACCACATTCAATCCTATTATCACCCACCTCCCTTGCTAAGAGATAAATTTGTTTCCATCAACTGTTTTATGGGACTCTGGTCATTTAATTCCTCTGTTTGGCTGCCTTTCAGCATTATTATCATTTAGATTAGAATTATTATTATTTATACATTTTTCTTTGGTTCTGCTTTACTCTTTACAGTTGTGACTAATTTTCCATGTTTGTATCCCTTATATTCATTATTTTACAATCCAATAATATTAGATGTCGTCATTTTACAACAGCTTATTCTGTCGGGTCCTGTATTTGCTACCCACACATACACATAAAATGTTGTGAGTAGTTTGGTATATATGACAAATTCTCAACAAGACTAGAACTCTTCTTTTGTTGCTGGTTGGTTTAACTCCAGTAGAGCATTTGCTCAGTAACGGGGATCACCAAGTGAAAGGCTTCGAATAGTTTAGGGGATTCTCTTACATAACTCTAACTTGTTTCCAGAATATTGGACTAATTCAAAATCCCCCATTATAGTAATGATAGTTTTTCCTTGTTACTTCCAACTTTTAATATAGTTTTCTTTTATCAGTGTTGACTATTTGAAGGATTATGAGGCAAAATATCAGAGGTGTATTCATTTGCATTAATATAAATTAATAAGAGTCAAGAAGAACTGAGCTTAAGTGGTACTCAATATTCTGTATCTATGTACCCTGATCAGTTAGTTTCCTAATCTATAAAATGTAAATAATAACTGAACCTACCTCCCAGGTTGTTGCAAGTTGTTATAACAGGTACTTTGTGATATGTAAAAAATAAGATATAACCCTGACCTCACTATGCTTGTTATATACTAGGAAAGATAAGAAGGTCCAGCTATGTTTTGAGTATATAGAGTAGGGCCTGGAATCAAGAAGACCTGACCTCAAATACAGCTTCAGATATTTACTAACTGTGGTGACCTTGGGCAAGTCACTTTAGATCTGTTTGGCTGTTTCCTCAACTATAAATTGGGGGTAATAATAATGTCGGTCTCCCATACTTTTGTGAGAATCAAATGAGATAGTATTTGTAAAGCACCTACCACAGTACCTGGCACATTGTAGGAAACATTCCTGTGGAATAAAAGGCCTCCATATGTTGTAATTTCATGATCTCTGGAGAGGCCTAGATTCCCCCCAAAATAGGTTTCAGTACTTATTTTCTGATTCCTGAAATTACATAGGTTTAGGCATTGCCCCTTTGAAAAGTTAATTGCCTTAGGTGAGATAACATGATATAGTAGAAACTGTCATTCATAGGGTATAAAATGACCAAAATAGACTCTTAATGCCTATAAATTCCTTTACAGGTCAATTCCCTTCTATGAACCTCAGTATCCTCATCTGTTAATTAGTTTGGGGCAGAGATATTACTGGGGAGAAGCAACCAATATTTAGTCTAGGATGCCAACATTTAGAGTAGTCTAACCATTCTTGTCCTCCTTCAGCAATATAAATACAGGTATCTTAGCCTCTAGTTTGCAAGAATGATTGCTTAAAATAGGAAGTATGCTTTAGGAGTTAGCTAGTTGGTTACACCTGGAATCAGGAAAACATAAGTTAAAATCCAACTTCAGACACATTAACTGTGTAACCCTGAACTAGTCATTTTTAACTTCTGCCTGACTTGGTATCTGTATCCTTAAAGTGGGGATAATGACCTTGATTGTTAGGATAAAATGAGATAACCTTTATAAAATGTTTTTCAAACCAAAAAATTGTTACAGAAATACTAGCTATTATTATTTTTCTTTTCTACAAATGGCCAAACCTAAGTCCTTCCAAGCTAATATTTTCCCTATTCTCTGTCCTGTCTCACTCACACAAATTCTTTATAACTGGCCTTGTAAGTTTCTGTGAGCTCCCCAGATAGGACTGACATAGTCTTTAAAAAATTTGAGTTAAGAGCATAGTTTGTGATTATCTTGATAAGACTCTTCAGGCCCTAAAAATTCTAGTTACAATGTGATTAATGAGGGATTTAGAAAGGCTCTCTCAATTTGTGTTTGTGTAGATGTATTTTATGACAAATAGGAGAAAATCAATTAGTTGAATGAAATTGTTTCAAGAGTCTCAGCAGGAAGTTAAAATAAGTAAAGTGATTGGGCAACAACAATCAGGATATTCAATATGTTAGAAGCATTAGTACAAATCATTGAAGAGGAAGCAGAAAATCATAAAATTGGTATTATTGCATATTAGTAAAGGGCAAACTGATTACATCCTGTTTGTTTTAAATCAAAAAAGAAAAAGAAACAAATACCTGTTTTCTTCTACCCATCTTTTTTGCTTGTTTAAATTTTCTCTCTTATTTTTGAAATTCACAAACATGGCCATTTCAATATACAAAGTACAAAAGTGAGTATTTTAAATGAAAACTAGAATTGCTTGCTCTTTGTTTTAATAACAGGATTGAATATAACATAGTGGTAACAAAACTCCTCCATTTGCTTGTTTCCTCTTCTGAATTTCCTTCTGTTATTCTTTGTATTTTAAAAATTCTTACAGACCCTTAAAAAATCTCTATTTCTATCTACATACCATATCATTAATTTGATTTTCTCCCACAACCTCTCCTGAAGCTGCCATTACCCTGACTAAAATCAGTTTTTTGAAGCTCCTCAGAAAACTTTAAAAAAAAACAAGTATTGCCAGACAAAACAAATTAGCACATTGTTTATGTATGAAAATGTCTATCCCATTAGTGTTAGTCTATCACTTCTCTGCTTAAAAGGTGGGAAAAGTGCTTCATTATTAGTCTTTTTGAAGTCAGGATTCCATCTCTACATTTAATCAGAATTTGGAAGGGGTTTTAAAGTTTATTATTTCTTATGTTATTGTGGTTATTGTATATATTATTCTAGTTATTCACGACCTTGTTTATCATCTATTCATGAGTCTTTACATTTTTCCAGTAATCTTTTATTTCAGTTTCTTTATGGCATAAAAAGAAATCCATCAAATCCATATGTTACAATTTTTAGGTTATTCCCCAATGGATGTATATTCATTTTTGTCCCCCAGATCTTTGATACAATATATTGGTGAATATTGGTATTTTTCCTCTGACTTTGCCTCTAAGGGGTTTATGTCGGATGTTAAAGGATTGAACAGTGTGAATGTGGCGGGCTATGATGTCAAATTACTTTCCAGAATTGGTTAGATCAATTCACTTCTCCATCATCAGGGTATTAATATGATTGTTCTTCCACAGTCTGCATCAGTTGCTATGATCATTTCTTACCTCTTTTCTAATCTAATTCATCCACGTATTTATAAAAAGTACTGCTAAAATAATTAAATCAAGGTTAGACTAAGAAATATAGCTTTTCCATTTCAAGATTATTGTTTCTCTTAGATATTTTATATGTAGTATATGTTATATATTATATGTTATAGTGTATATATATACAGTTATATATTTACCATATGTCAAAAGTATTATTATAAAGCAGATTATAGCATTTTAAGGCATTATTTTCTTCAGTATTTTGTCCTTTTTTACCAAGCAGTTGAACCCTCTTTTCATAAATTTTCTTGTATTGCACTTATTTATTTTTCAATTTTTTCTTCTATGGACTTCTGGTGCCAAGATGGCAGAGAGGAAGGAACCCTTTGGAGTTTTCCCAAAACCAATAGAAAACTGCCTCTGAATTGTTCCAGGAGCAGGGAAGCAGCTTCCAGCCTGGCAGGAAAAGGTCTGTCTTACATGGGTGGGAGGGAAGTGATGTACCAGGAGCAACACTGCAGTCTTTTGAGTTTACAGCAGGGAGCCTGAAGCAGGCTCTGAACCTGGATAATCCACCAGTGAAGCCATGCCCACCTGCAAATCAGCAACCTCCTTGACAAGTGAGCAGTTTGGGCAGCATAGTCGGGACCCTCACCAGGAACCCCATACCTAGCACAGACCATCAAGGAGGTCTTGACCACATTGCTGACCAGTAGTGAAGTCCCACCCAAGACTGGTCAAGTTCCCACCCCTGGGGCTTACCAGCAGAGAGACTCTTTTTCCAAAGTAAACCAGCAGCAGCAGGGGGCTCCAATCCTCTGGCAGATCTGCAACAAAATTACTTCTCCAGGGCCTGTTAGCAGAGTGACTGTTAGCATAGCACCACAGCATCAGTGCCTCCATACTTGAGCAGATTTTCAACAAAATTACTCCTCCAAGCTCTGCTACCAGAGAGGTGCTGAAAAACAAACAAACAAACAAATAACAAAAAACCAAAACAAAACAAAAACACCTGAAGGCCCTGTGAACAGAGCAACCCAGAAGTAGAGCATCACCCCTGGGACATAACAGCAACAAGATCACTCCTCCAGGGACAGCCACCAGAAAGACTCTGTTAACTTTTTCAACCCAGCAGCAGGATACCACCCCTGCAGAAGGCCAGCCCACACCCAGGGGAGGCCAAAAGGGAGGACAACTCCCCATTACCAGTCAGAAAGGAAGCTTACTCTGTAGAGAAAATAAGTGTCTAGAGCCCTGAAACCCAGTAAAGGCCACCAGGAAGACCCCAGAGCACAAAAACTTGGGACAGTAACAGGAATATAGTCCAAGTGGTTTCTTCCACTTTTCCCATTTAATCTTTAAAATTCTTTTTGAGTGTCCCAAGGAATTCGTTCTTGGCCTGTGACCGATTCACACTTGTCTTTCAGGCTTTAGATTAACTTTTCACTTGTTGTCTTCTTCTGAGTATCAAGATCTCTGTCACCTTAGTAACTTTTGATGGTCAGGTTCTTTTGTTGTTGTTTGCTCATTTTTTACAGTATATTTCTTGATTTTAAACTTTATATTCTTGTTGAGCTCTGCTCCCAGTATATAAAGGGCATTGTCCCAAGCTTTAGGACTTTCTTGCCGCTGTTTTTAGAGCTAGTTCTGGAGTTTTGTAGTTCTGTGTGTGTGTCTGTGTGTTTTAGTGATTCCAAAGTGGTAAGATCTAAGGCAGGTGTGGCCATTGTTCTGGCATGTGCTCTGGTCTTTATTCAGAAGGGAACTGGTTTCCCTCTAGCCACCAGTGCTAGTCATTCCTTCTGGCCCTGGGGACTGTAACCAGGTCCCATAATTTTCCTGCATCCAAAAATTGAAGGTGCTTCCCTCTGTCTTGAAAGTGAAACCAGGATTCTTACTCCCCTGTGAATGATAAGTAGCATTCCTCTCTTTTATTGCACCAGTCCAAGGGCCCCCTGCATTCTTCTTTCCAACCAATTATGTAACCCCTATAACCGTAACTGTTAAAGATACTATATAAGCTACATTTGAAAATGTAGCTTTATTTATAGTCCGATGTCATATATAAAAATTTCTTCTTATTTTGTCTCAAGTTTTACCATATTTAAAATTAGGGAATTGGACTAAATCATCTCTAAGATCTCTTCAAATACAACTTTCCTTGATACTACAAAATCAAATGAAGTATAAAGTAGTATGTGACTGAGCCTATGTGATCCTATGAAGGCAAATATATCTGCAAATTGGTTTTCTATGGTCCTAACTTAAAAGATAACCTCTTGGGGCAGCTAGATGGCACAGTGGATAGAGCACTGGCCCTGGAGTCAGGAGTACCTGAATTCGGATCTGACCTCAGACACTTAACACTCACTAGCTGTGTGACCCTGGGCAAGTCACTTAACCCCAATTGCCTCATTAAAAAAACAAACAAACAAACAAACAAACAAAGGATAACCTCTTTATTAATGGTAAGAATAATGCTTTTTATTATAAATAATTATTAAAAAGCTTTCATATTTCATACATTTAATAAACAGGCATTGAATCAAATTGGAAATGCATAAATCATTTAATGAGTATGTATAGTGATTCTTTCTGCCGAAGGACTCAAGTGGGTGACTTGACATGAAGCCTGGCCTCAGTTGCTAATCAGTATGCTGCTCAGTAAGAATCCATGGATTTTTTGCCACAAATTTCACATTCAGACAGGAAAAACTCCTGGATTAGCAAATTGCCTGATTCAAAGACTGTTCATTGTTAAAGCATCCAAAATATAACTGAATGACTGTGTATTTTTGATATCAGTTCAGATTAGATATGTGACTTGACCTACCAAGATCTTGTCTTTTAGAAAAATATTATTCAGTTTGTCAAAGTGGATCTATAACCTTAGTTTGGCAGAGGAAAACTATTCTATTCAAATATTTAGGAAGGATAACTTTAGGAAGTAGAAAATGAGGCTTCAGTAAACCGATTTAAGACTATAAAGTGAGTACTCATATCTATCATTCATTTTATTTAAACAAAGTATTTGCTATTCTTTCTATATAAATTATACAATGTAGATTGTTATATAATTATATAATAAATTAAATACATAATATATATAAATTATATCATTATATAAAATATAATTCCTCCTACATATAAATGTTAGTTTGCTTTAATGGAAAGCTGAAAGTGTGTGGGGTAGGAGGGAACATATATGTAGATAAAAAAATGACGAATAACACATTGAACAAATTTAGTATTTCTGTGTATGTCATTCTAATTGACCCTAGAGTTAAGATTGGACCTGAATTTTCCATTATCAGACAACTTGGTCAATTTATATGCATTTAGCAAAGCTTCCATCTAAAGCTATAACTGGAGTATTGTACAGGTGATGCCACGGGAATAACTCTTCTAGAGGGATTGATTTCTTCTTCCCTGCTCTTGTTCAGTAACCATCATCCACGTGTCTTTCTCCTGACAGTAGGCTTTTTCCTCTTGCAGTTGTTGACTTTATTATGAAGAAAGGGCTATGTGAAAGATTGGCTCTGTCCTAGAGGGGGAAGTGGATGAGTTAACCTGCTCCTACTCTTACTGTCATATGACTCCACTAGGT
The DNA here is from genome assembly GCF_019393635.1 of Dromiciops gliroides. NCBI lineage: Eukaryota > Metazoa > Chordata > Mammalia > Microbiotheria > Microbiotheriidae > Dromiciops > Dromiciops gliroides. The sequence continues at coordinate 86,405,497 of NC_057864.1, forward strand.
TTTAAAGGAAAGGTAAAATTATGAGGAAGGCTTTGTGTATAGTAAGTACTTAACAAATATGCTTTAAGTGATGAGATCTACTTTTCACATGCAAAATTGTCTAGGCTTAGTATTTTATGATATTTTGAACCTTATTTAATGAATCATAGAACTAGCCATAGAAATTTATGGTAACTATTAATATATCATAATAATTATATATAGTGCTTTGTGGAGTATATTTTTATTCACTTACCTGCAGTATTTCTTTGGATACGTACAATAACCCTATGAGGGTATATCTAATAATTACAATTCCATTTTGCAGTTGAGCAAACCAGAGCTCAGAGTTGTTCCCAAGGTCACAACAGTAAGTAAGTGGCAGAAGAAATTATCCAAAACAGAGTATTTATCCCAACAATCAAGCATGTATTACGCAACTACATGAATTGTCCCTTTAACTATCATTTATGTCAATAGTTGATTGCTAGAAAAGTTTTTGAAGAAGCACAACAGCTCAAGCCCAGTCACATTTACATAAGTTAAAAGGAAAGCCTAAGAGAGCCTGAGTAACTTGCTTCAGAGGATCAAGTGCAGTTAAACACCTATTAAGCATCTACTATGTGACAGGCACTGTGCTTAGTACTAGTGAGACAAAAAGGTGGCAAAAGACAGATCCTGCCCTCCCAGGAGATTATAATCAAATGTTTAGTTACTGACCAGAATTCAGGACTAGAATTCAGTTCTGATATAGGCCCACATTTTTTTATACTATGCCTCATTACCTCTTAGTATTTTTAGTACTTTTCTGTTATGTTTTTTATTGTTGTTCTAAATGAATGAAAATGCACCTTTTCTTTCACTTTACTCTAAAAGTCCTTTTTAAAAGGCATCTCTCTACTTTTACCGATGAACGTCTAAACCCAGAGAAAGTAGTGACATTATTTGCAAGAGTTGGTGCTGAAACCAAACCTCCCACTTTAAAAAATATTTTTAATACTAGACAACACTTTATTACTAGTAATGTTTATTTGCTATGTACAGCTCAGAAATATGGTGTATATGTAAATGTAATGATTTGTTGAGCACAAATTCTACATATTCCATGGTGCAATCTGGTTTTCTCAAAAATTCTTCCCTAGACAAAGTTGAATTTATATTCTACATTACAAACTTTTAGTAAGGCCATTAAAGTCTGAACTATAATTCATAAGTATAAGTCATACACAATGTTTACTTTTTATTGTTGAAGGAAAAGTCTACCTGTCTCAGCCAATGTATGAAAGCTTTATTTATAACTAAATTAGGACATCATTGTGTGTAGCTCAGTTCTCCTGTGTTTTGAAAGGGGCAAGTAAATTTGGTCCTATGGAAAGCACAGGGAAGAAAATTTTACATTCAAAACACCACTGCTTTCCAATTTATGCCACATATAGTCCCATGGAACGAATTTAAAAACATCCTTCAAAAAATAGAGAATGCAGTTCAGAACAGCTTTTACAGTAATGATATAAAAATATCAGAAGCCCAGACTGTATTCTTATGTTCCTCATTGTTGGTATACTTTTATTATATCATTTTAAAAGGTATAATATAAAAATTATATTGAGATATTAGTCATAATTTTCTGGAAAACATACAGTGATATGTAATTATAGGTGGAAAGAAAGGAGAGGATTAATATAGGCATCTGTGTTTTATTCCAGTACGTATATGCAAATGCTGTTACAAATTATGCATGACCTCGATTTCTGGCTAGTCAATTTCCTTTACATGCCCCCCTACACAAGTTCTTATAAAGTATAATAATTAGAAATTTGTCAGTGGCATTGTTGGACACATTTTCTGTAGTATTTCTGGAAGGACTAGTACCGTTTCTTAACAGTGGCTAGAAAAACGTAAAAGTAAGAATGATGATAGAAATGGACTGAAAACCACTTAAATATTATTTTTACACTATTTGATCTTAGCTTAGTAGATTGTTCTAATTGAATAATTATCGGAATTGTATGATATAGTATTTGTAAAAGAAAATTCACTAGGTTAATCAACTCCTGGTTACTCACCAAAACTGTGGGGACATTTTTAATTGGGGAGTGCTGGCTAAGTGGCTCGCCACAATATTGGGGGCAAGGAAGGAGACCGGCAGCCTCCCTCAAAACAGAACAAGATTTATTTTACAAGAACGAACTTAAAAACAAAACACAAACAGATCAGTAGGATCAAGGGAAAGGAATAAAATGGGGAAAGGGAAATTATAATACCTGAAAAAATACCACTGTCCAGGAAGTAGCTGAAAATACGCAGCAGAATGCCTGTCCCTTTCCAGCTTCCACCTGGAATGCCCAATTCTCCTCCCCAAACCTAGACCTCCCCACACAGCCCCAGCCAATGGGATGGCTGCTCTGACAGTCACATGACTGCCCTCACTAGGCTTCCAATCATTATAATTTGCCAGGCCCCATGTAGGTGTTGGCGAGTGGTGGATGAACAGTGAGGTGCCAGAGCCCTGGCAACAGCTATAACCAGTGGGTGGGGCACCTTGCGGTGTGTGGAGCCCCAGGGCCAGTTCGCACTGAGGCAATAAAAACCGCAATAAATACAATTAATTCTTTACAAATTCATCAGTAGAAGGGTTTACTGAGTGATGTATTTTGAAGTATGTTAAGGATTTTTAGTTTCATTCTTCAGTTTTTATACTTTCATGCTCCCCAAATATGTCTGTCAACAAATACCATATTGTACTTAATACCTCCTCAGTTCTCTCAGTTAACTCTCCCTTTTATTGGTGGGTGACCCAGTGAAGTAAAAAGAAAGAAACAAACAAAAACTCTTTCCAATTCATTAGGGCTCAAAATTTCCAAATATTTCTTTTCTACCAGATGCTCTGCTTGGTTTTGACTCAATATACCTCTGTGCTAAATACCATCTGTTGGGCCTCTCCCCCTATTCACCTTCCTTTTGTATATTTATTCCCTCATTAAATTCTAAACTCATCAGAAGTTGAAACTGTCTTTCTTTTTCTTATTTGTATTCCTACTGCTTAACATAATATAAGGCACATAGAAGGCACTTAGTAAAATTTTATTGACTAAGAGTGATTTGTATTTTTGTATTCCCAGTGTGATACAAATTGGGATCATGAAATAAAAGATAGATTATACATATGAAGACATAGGCTCTAGTCCCTGCCCTGTCACTATTTAACTGGATAACCTTGAGTGAGACATTTAGCCTCTATGTGTTTCGACATCTTTAAATGAGATAATTTTATGATCCTAAAATTGCACGATTTTTAAGTGTGAGCAACTAATTTTGAATATATTAACATTTTATTTGAAAAATCAAAATATATTATCCTTGAATAACTCTCTTCTCTTGGCTAAAGTTTGGGGACTATTTGTCTAAAACCCATTATTTTTTAAACATTTTACAATGACTGATGACACAGAGTAGACATGAGAAGTTCTAAAATGATGCTAGAGATTTGATGCCCTACAATATGTCATCACTTTGCTTTGTTTTTTTTTTTATAAAACAAAGTCAGAAACTTTAATGTATGCCATATTTTGAACTGCTAGATCACTTAAAAGCTAGGAGTTGGTGCTTTTTTTGCTAAATAATTTAAAAGAAGTTTCTTACATTTGTTACGATGGCATTAGCAAAATATATATAGCCAATTCTTCCTTGATGTAAACTGTCTCTCCCATCTTCATGAGCATTTCTCATTTTAAAAACTGGTAACATAGTGACACTGCTTCAAAGAGCTCCTTGCCCAGAGCAAATTTTAATACTTTTTTTTTGTAGCTTAGAAAGATCTGAAGCTTATCTTCAGAGGACATCTGTTGCCATTTCTATTGGAGTATAAATATCCCTTAATATAAAAATACATATGTTGATTTGGAAGAATTGAAATTTTTCATTTGTTTACTGATCAAACATAAGAGTGAGAATCTGCAAATGGGTGCACATCCAATCAAAATATATGCTCTACTTGTACGCTTAAATTGTTGATGAAAAATTCTTTTCTGTAAACTAAACCATATATTTCGTGGATTCATAGAAATATTTAAGAGGTTTGTTTATAGGTCAAAATAAAGGAGTTATTGAAGCTGGTCTATTTTCATTCAGTCTTTTAAAAAAAAAAACCCCTTCAAAGACAGTATTAATGCTAAGCTTGCATTAGTTTTACTTTCTGTTTCTCCAAAGTGCTTTATGATAATGAACTACATAACCCTCATAATCCAAACTACATTGTCTCAAAGAGGTTATGATTGCTCTTATGAAGATATAGTAAAAGAGTTATCCCCATAGTTGGGAAATGGAATATCCTAGTTGATTGAATATTCTGGTTAATAGAGTCACCACATATTTCAGTATACATTATTAAATGATTAATTTTCTAAAGGAAGATAAATTATTGTAAAGTATAATACTGAATCTATGTAGCATACATTAGCTTTTGATCTTCTGGAAGGTACTTTGTCAGTATAATGAAACTAAATTATTTTGTACCATAAATGCCTGAAATGTTAAGTTAGGAGTGCACATTTGGTAGATAGTTGGGCTGCAGAGCACTTGTTCTAGGCAAAAATGTATTTCACTTTGAAAATTTGATGAATATACTTGTGTGCATCTTTTGGACTACAAAATTAATGTTCAACATTTTAGAAACAACTGCAGTGTTCATCACGTTATGAGGAGTAAATCGAGTATATATTGACATCACAAAGAGAAACATAAGGGAGAATAGAAGTCAAGACATTTGTGGAGGTGCATCAAAATCAATCTTTATAAAAACATTCAAAAAGAAGAATGCTATTTTTCCGAAAGTATTCAGGGCTAACCCTGAAGCCTTATATTTAGTAGCAGATAATTTAGACGAATAAAATAATCTTAAGATTATAAGGTTTTTTCAAATGGCTAATTTTCCCTTTCTAGCAGAAAGGGGGGTTGACCAAATGTTAAATTCCCCTTTCTGGAAGCTGGAGAAAGGCTTTAAAAGAAGTTAAGTTCTCCTTTCCAGTCTTAGTGGATAAATTATTTTTTTCTTTTATCTTGAGCTATATTCTAAGTTGAATAATGGAGTCTTCTAAAGAAGATGGTGGGGCACAGGTGTGTATGTGAATGCTAACAACTGACCATAAGTTGCTGTTTTCCCAGTATACGTTCTGGTTACAAAAAGCATGAAGGACGTTCTGGATAGGATGAAGAAGGCCGGGGAGAAGGTAAACATTCAGGTCGACTTGCCTTGTTCAAGTGAATTATATTCAAAACATGTGGCCGGTCAGTTATAAAAATTCCTCTTTCTGTTATAAAAAGCAACGCTAATAAGCACTGGGGGGGGCTGACACCTGAAAATGCAGGTGAGCTGGGTTGGATATTCAAATGGCTAACTTTGAAAAGGAAGTCATAGATAGGTCAAAAACGTTGTCCGCAGTTTCCTTTTTAAGGTGCATGTAATTACTTGTAACAGTCCATAAATAATAAGATAGAATCTCTGAGAAGAGTTGGTATAACACGTAAGGCGGATAACTAAAGCAAGTACAGAATGTATGCAGTGAAAGTGGAATGTACTACATGTAAGGCGTTCAGTATGCATCAGTACAGTCTGGAATAGCATAAGAAAACTGTGAATAAAGCTGACAAGTTGATAGACAAGACTTCATGCTGCTTTCTCAACTCATTCCCAAATATTCTCAGCTCCAGGTATTTCAATGTATTTCAACTACTGCGTGACAATAACAAAAGGAAACTGACAAATATATTAAACTGCTTCACCATCTGAAAGAATTATTCTTCAATGATATTAGAATAGCCTATAGGCTTATTAACTGAAAAATCCTAATATACAAAAAGGAAATATAAATACTGAAGGATTTCAAGCTTCAGAGACAATAATGAAAATATTGATGAAATTCATAATCACAAACACCATTCTCTCTTCCAGGCAAGCAGAAAACAATAAAAATAAAAACTGTGGCCATATAAGTCAAGAAACTAAGACAAGCATCTTTAAAGTAAAGTAACTGGGAAGAGTAAATGTAAGATAATTAACAATGAACTTCAGAAACTATATGATAGACCATAGTAGATCTGGAAAGTATCCTAAAAAGCACTCTATAAATATTGATGAAACATAGGATCCCTCACTCTAAAGCAACTACTGAAATATTAACTCTAATGAAGGAGGTGGAGAATTGATACATGTTCTTTGGGGATATGAGCAAAAGGGTTTAAAAACTTTAACAGAAATATTTTTGAATTAGCTTGACCTTACATCATTTAGCAATAGTAGATGGTTGATAATAATTAATGTGTTGGATTTGTTGAAAGTGGCTTTCCTCCAGATGGAGCCCTCCATGGGAAACATTCACATAAATTCAAGCAACACTTATGTTGTATTATTTTTGTTTTGCCTTTATCCCCAGAAGTTCACCTTCAAATTGAAATAAGCAGAATATCAAAGTACATGTTAACTGAGGTTGAATAAGCTTCTCAAGCTAATCATAGAATTTCTTTTTCCGCAGAAAAATGTTGTTGAAGCATTAACTTCCACAAAAGAACTAGTTGAGTAGCATTAGAGTCAAAAAGCTCTACTGTATTGTGGAGGTGATCATGGGTTCTTTTTTTTTTTAATCATAAAAGTATTTTAGTTGTGTCCAGTTACATATAAAGGTAGTTCTGAACATTTGTTTTCATAAAATTTTTAGTTCTTTTTTTTCCTTCCCTCCCTTCCCACACCCCTCCCCAAGACAGAAAGCAATCTGATATAGGTGTGTGTATGTGTGTGTGTGTGTGTGTGTATCTATATATCTATATCTATATATATCTGCTCCTGCATTAGTCTTATTGTGAAAGAAGAATCAGAACACAATGGAAAAAGCTTAAACAAGAAAAATAAAACAGCCAAAAAGTAGAAACAGGGGGCTGCTAGGTGGCACAGTGGATAAAGCACTGGCCCTGGATTCAGGAGGACCTGAATTCAAATTCAGCCTCAGACACTTGACACTTACTAGCTGTGTGACCCAGGACAAGTCACTTAACCCTCATTGCCCTGCAAAAAACAAAAAGCAAAAACAAAACAAAAAGTAGAAATAGTATGGTTCAATCTGCATTCAGAATCCACAGTTCTTTCTGGATGTGGAGAACATTTTCTATCATGAGTTATTTGGAATTGTCTTGGATTATTGCACTGCTGAGAAGAGCCAAGTCTATCACAGATGATCATCACACAATATTGCAGTTACTGTGTACAATGATTTCCTGATTCTGCTCAACTCACTCAGCATAAGTTCATGTAAGTACTTCCAAGTTCTGCTGAAATGTGCCTGCTCATCCCCTACACCACAACAGTATTCCATTACATTCATACATCACAACTTGTTCAGCATGGTTAGATGGGCATTCCCTTGATTTCTAATTCGTTGCCACCACAAAGAGAGATGCTATAAATATTTTTGTATATGTGAGTCCTTTTCCCTATTTGATGGTCACTTTGGGATACAGATCTAGTAGTAGTATTACTGGGTCAAAGGGGATGTGCAGTCCCATAGCCCTTTGGGCATAGTTCCAAATTGCTCTCCAGAATGGTTGAATCAGTTCATAGCTCCACCAACAGTGCATTAGTGTTCCAATTTTTCCATAGCTTCTTCAACATTTATTATCTTTCTTTGTCATTGTAGCCAAACTGATAGGTGTCAGGTGGTATTTCAGAGCTGTTTTAAATTGCATTTCTCCAATCAATAGTGATTTTAGAACATTTTTTCCTATGGCAAAAGATAGCTTTTATTTCTTCATCTGAAAACTGCCTGTTCATCTCCTTGGACCATTTCTCAAATGGGAAATGACTTGTATTCTTATCAATTTGATTTAGTTCCCTAGATATTTTAGAAATGAGAACTTTAAAAGAAACTTTGGCTGTAAAAATTATTTCCCAGCTTTCTGTATCCCTTCGATTTTGGCTGTATTGCTTCTGTTTATAAAAAACTTTTTTTGTAATCAAAATCATCCATTTTGCATTTCATAACATTCTCTATCTTTTGTTTGTTCGTAAATTGTTCTCCTCTCCATAGATCTGAGAGGTAAACTAGCTGCCCTCTCTCTACTGCTTTTAATAAGAATGTGTTGTATTTTGTCAAAAGCTATCTCTGCATCTATTGAGATAATCGTATGATTTCCCCCTGTCCCTTTTCACTAGAATTTTGTTTCTGACCACTTCAGTCTACCTTCCCTTCTATCAGCCCCTAGTTTTTCCCTGCCTCCTATCAGTCCCACCTCCTTTTTGTCTTTTCCCCTTTTCTCTCATAGTTTTACCCTCCCCTCTATTCCACCCTTTTCTTTCCCCTTTCCCCCTTTATTTCTCTATAGGGTAAAATACAATTCTACACCCAACTGAGTGTGTATATTATTCCCCCTTTAATGAAAATCGGATCAGAGTAAGGGAAAAACAATGATCACCCCTCCCTTCTTTCTCTCTCTTGTAATAGGCTTTTTGTGCCTATTCATGTGATGTCATTTACCCCATTCTGCCTTCCCTTTACTCCTAGTAATAATCCTTTTTGTTACTGCTTAAGATTTTTTTTTGTTTTAAATATCATCACATCATAATCCACTTATACCCACACCTGTATGTGTGTACTCTCATCTGCCTTAATAAAAATACAGTTCTCAAGAGTAAACAAGTATCTTCTTCCCATGTAGGGATATAAACATTTTAGCCTTAACATGTTTTTCCCCCTTTTTACCTTTATATGCATGTCTTGGATTTTGTATTTGTAGATTGAATTTTCTGTTGAGTTCTGGGATTTTCATTAGGAAAGTTTTAAAGTTGCCTATTTCATTGAATTGCTATCTTTTTCCCTGAAAAATTATGATTAATTCTGCTGGATAGTACATTCTTGGTTGTAATCCCAGTTCCTTTGCCCTCTGGAATACCATATTCCAAGCCTTCTGATACTTTAATGTAGTAGCTGCCAGGTCTTCTATAATTCTGATAGTTGTTAATTGATATTTAAATTGTTTCTTTCTGGCTATGTGTGCTATTTTCTCTTGATAATTTTGGGATTTAGCTACAATATTACTTGGAGTTTTCTTTATGGGGTCTCTTTCACTAGATGTTACTTAAATTCTTTCAATGACTACTTTTCACTCTGGTTGTAATTTCTCCATGATAATGTCATAAAGTATGCTGTTTAGGCATTTTTTTTTTATCATGGTCCTCAGGTGGCCTACTATGCCACTAGCTTATTCTTACATTGTCCCTCCTGGATCTATTATCTATTATCCAGGTCTGTTGTTTTTCTGAAGAAGTATTTTACATTTTCTTCTACTTTTATGTTGCTTTGATTCTTCTTTACTTTTTCCTATTGTCTCGTGTCATTAGCTTCTATCTGCCCAATTCTGATTCTGAAGGAATTATTTTCCTCATTCAGTTTTTGCATCTCCTTTTCTATTTGTCCAATTTTATTTTTAAGGCATTGTTTTCTTTTTCCAAGCTATTAACTTTCTCTTGCATAACTCTCATTTCTTTTCCCAATTTTTCTTCTACCTCTCTTATTTGGTTTATAAAATCCCTTTTTAGCTCTTCCAAGAGGGCTTTTTGGTCTTGAGACTAGTCCATCCCCTTTAAGGCTTCACATGTTTTTTCATTGTTGTTTTCCTATGAGTTTATGCTTTGATCTTCCTTTCACCATAGTAATTGTCAAATTCTGAGTATTCGTTTTTTGTATTTTATTCGTATTTTGGCCCCTTTTGTGCCTTTTGAGGTTGAGTTCTGCTCCTGGTGTAAAGCATGCACTGTCACAATCTTCTTTTGCTGGGGGCAGGGCTCAGGTGACCAGCTTTCTGCTCTGAGATGTAAGCGAGCTTGCAGCTTGCGTCCTGCACTTGAGTGGCCCAGTCAAATTGGGGTCTGTTGCGTAGCTGATTAACATGGCTGTCAGATTGTCTTCCTGTTGAAGCTGGGGGGCCGCACAACTGGCCTGCTGTGCCACTAGCTTATTGAACTAGGGCTTCAGTTCCTCAGCTGCTGATCTGTGCTGTGACTAAGAGCTTTTGCTGACTTGCCCAAGATAGCCTCTATGCTGAACTGTGGTCCCCTTTTACCCAGATGAAACAGACCTTTCCTTATGTTCTTTTAGGACATCTTAAGTCAGAAGATTGTTTCACTCCATTTGGGGAGGGGGGGGTAGCAGCTCCAGGATCTATTGTAGCTTTAATTAATTTTCTGAGGGAAATTTGGGAAAGCTCAGGAAGTCTCCTAGGTTCACTCTGCTATCTTGGCTCCATCTCCAGAAATTCCAGGCATAGTGTTTATAAAGAAGAATGTGTTAGTCCCACTAAATTCTCTTGTTCATATGATTCCTAGAATATTATGTATTTTTAATAGATTTTATTACGTGAATTGAAAATGGAGAACATCTAGAAAAAGGAAACTAGGATAGTAATGAGACAAAAAATCATACTGTCCAAGGATTGATTGAAGAAAGGGCAAGCATTTAGCCTGAAGATGAAAAAGAAATGACATACAGAGACATGATAGCCATCTTCAAACACTTCAAAGGATCCCCCGTGGATGAGGAATTAGGTTGTTTTTTTATTGTTTTTTTTATTGTTTTTTTTTTGTTTGTTTGTTTTGTTTTTGCAGGGCTATGGGGGTTAAGTGAGTTGCCCAGGGTCACACAGCTAGTAAGTGTCAAGTGTCTGAGGCCGGATTTGAAGTCAGGTACTCCTGAATCCAGGGCCGGTGCTTTATCCACTGCACCACCTAGATGACCCTGTTTTGTTTTGTTTTTTAACTTTACTTCCAGCAGGCAAAGTTATGAATAAATGGTTCAGATTGCAGTGGGACAAATTTATGCTCAATGCAAAAAAAAAAATCCTAACAATTAGAATTATATAAAGTTGAATAACATTTGGACATTTTAAATTAAGGAATGGATGATGAAGTGTAAATGATGTTATACAGGGAATTCATGATCTTCAGTTTAGATTAACTGGTCTCTAAGTGTGCTTCTCAATCTTTGACTTTGTGCTACTATTATAACCTTGAGTAAATCAATCACTCCACTTTTCTAGTCCTGTTTTATCATCTGTCCTATGTTGGGGTTTGACTATATTATCTCCAAATTCTCTTCTAGCTGTAAATTTTATTATCCTTTGATCAGTTCTGTTCAGTGGACCTACACTTAATGAGCAATGACAGAGTAAACTGTATACATGAATAAATTTTCTATAGCCATATTATAGGCTGTGGCCTCAAAATCAGTTACATGTCAATGAAAAGTCACCTCCTTGCACTATCACTCTTCCCAAAATATATTTTCTTATATATGATTTTAAAAGTTAGCAATCCAGTTCATAGGAATAGGTATATAGAAAAATATACATTCACAAAAATGCTACATAAAAATACTAAATTTTCAGAAACATGAAACAGAAAGTGAAAACCAAGCTAGAAAGGATTCCAAGGATATGATGATTGATTTTTATCAAATATTACTAATTTATACAACATGCTACATATAAGAGATTAACTCAGGCTTTCCCATGAAATGCTTATTCGTACTTTTTGAGAATCAATTTAGAGTATTTTAAAAACATAATTCCATGAATATGTAGGACCAAAGAAGGAAAATTATATATTATGAAAAGGCAAAATGTTAGCAAAATCTATTAAGAAGGCTAGATAAGTACTTAATTTTAAATTAATTAATATTTATTAGTTTGATAATTCAGGAATGTATGTTTTTTATCACTGAGAAATTCTTTGAATGACAGTGATAATTATCACATCCCTCTCCCTGCCATAGTCTTTATTAATAATAATGACTAAGTACAATTTTCACCTGATGGCCAGCCCTCTGCTTGGGAGCCTCGGCAAAAATAACTAATTTGGTCCTTGGATGATTAATTTATGTTTATCATTTCATTTGAATTCAAAGTTTTAACACATTGGTAAGGCCTAGTTTAGCACATGTTTAATTTGCCTTCCAAAACTCAAGGTCATTTCCATGCTACCATCAGGCATCTGGGTAGGAGATCAATGGAAGAGCAGGTATAGTAAATATATTCATAGTATCATAGTAATCAGGATTATTAACACTAAGGGTAGTGGAATATAATTAAATATTGTTTAAAAAATGTACTGATACCCTCACCAGTCAAGGTTTATGGTATTGCGGTTAAGTATAAAGGAAGAGAAGTTAATGGTGATGAAATACAGTGAGAAAATAATTATTAATAATGGGTTTCTTGGGGGGACTCAGAGATTAGCTTAGTTTCACTCCTCTTCCCCTCACCCCAGAAAGTTCAATTCTTGGGAGGAAATTTTAACCTTGTTCAGGACCAACCTCAGGTATACAATATGACTGATGGGAGTAGATAACACCTAGAACCTTTACCTTTAGCACCTTGGAGTAGGGTCTTTTTGCACATTTTCTCCTGATGTCATCTGTAGAGTCCATTTTAATTTGGACCAACCTCAGGCCATATCAACCAATGGAATTGAATGATGCTAGCCAATAGTTTTGATCAGTGTGTAGTGACCTGCCTCTATCAAAAGAGGATAGAAGCCTCGAACATGAGGTTGTTGCCATCTTGCCTTGATCTTCTTGAACTTCTTGGCTTACTGGACCCACTGTTGCTTTGTGCACCCTCTTAGGATCAGATTAGATTCATGGCCAGGGTCGCTGGTCTCTGAGAGAGTGACATGACATTGGGGGTTTTCTGGGTATAACTGAAATGTGTTACTTGAATTACTTCAGAAATAGAATGCCAATGAGTGAGAGATAGAGAACTGGAAGGCAGCCGAGAGGGGCATCAGGCCAAACTCCATCAGCTTATATCTTGGAAAAGGAATAGGATAGTTTAATGCTGGGAGGAGTCAAAGCTAAATTGAAGTCCTAGGGCAAACATAGATTGAAAAAAGCAAAACTCACAAGTAGAACAAGAAACTGAGAAAACCAAATAACGGAGAGTAGACATTATCAGATCACTTTGAAGGGAAGAAATAAATTGTATGGGCCGGAGGAGGCAATGAGCAGTATAGCCATTTTTCTAGTATTTAAAATAGGCTATTCTTTGAAGAGAAATTAGCCACCACAGGTAATAACTGGGACTAGTGGGTATGAGTTGGAAAGAGGCAAGAATGAGGCTTACTTAAGTAAGGTACAACTTCCTGAAAATGAGAGCTCTGCAAAAAGTGAAAATAGACGGCTACAAAAGAAGGTTAAATTCATTTTTATTTGAAATACTCAAGCAAAGGTTGTATACTGATAGAATATGTAGAAGAGAGGTTTCAATGTTCAGATTTGAGTTTGGGTGGAATGGCAGTGATTTCCAGCTGTGGAGATGCTGTGATTCTAGAAGGGTTTAAAAGAGAATCATCTTTCAAAATGAGTCTTGGGTATGTTAGTGTGAGCCAAATGGAGATCAGAGAAAAGTGATTGATATTTTATGAGGTAAAGTATATCTTTCAACAAGGAAACACAGGACTTTCATTGATAGAGCAATATCTGGGAAAGATAAAATGTAACTTGAAATATAAGGTGGAGGTTGAAAAGGGTGAGAAAAACTGGATTAGGTCTAAGAGGTCATATATGTGTAATAGTGAAATTATATAGCCTGCAAAGAGGTGAGAAGGGGAGGAGTATCTGGTAATATAATGTTGAAAAATACAGATCCTTCAAAGAATCAGGAAATGAGGAAGTGATGATAAAAAATAAAAACAAAGGATATTTTATTAAGCTATATTCCTAAGGTAACAGTGAACGTTAGGGGGAGAAAGATATAGCAAAATAAATTAAAGAAATTTAAAATTCCATCAATGGAAAGAAGGTGATCACAGTATTAAATTAATAATAAGTTGTGAAATCTTAAGATAGATATATATTAGGAAAGAACATAAGACAATAAAAAAAGAAGCAAAGGATACAAAATATTGAAAGGTTTGGGAGTAGGCTAAAGAGAGATATCCAAAGAAATAATAGAGAAACTGATTCTGCATATAAGTCTAGTACTCTGCTCTGATCACTTGGACTAACAGAGTATACCTATTTCTATCCTTAGGTGTCTAGATATCCTGAGGCATTGAATGTTTTCTGTTACTGTAACTTATGAATTAGTTCTCACTAATATGCTTTTTCCATTAATTGTCTAGTTGATATAAATTAGATAGACTTCTTCAAAGTACTTGTGAAAACTTGTATTTTTCCTTCTCATATGTTTATCAACAATGACTTCTGATAAATGTATAGATTTTTTTCATAAACATATTATGGATGTGGGAAGATGAACATGTGGGTAGTTGTTGATATTTTTCTTAAGAACTTTTTTTCAGTAATAAGGGCCATATCACTTTGACTCCAAGGGCAAAGTTGTTCAGTATTACATGCTACCCCTAGAAAGAATTTCTACTTGGTCCTCTTCTCAATAACTATGGAAGTCTCTAATTTATGAAACTAAAGGCCTGCCTTATCTTCTATTTAATAGCTAACTTCTTTGTTACTGACTTCTCATCTGTACAGTAAAAGGATTGGCCCAGAGGGTCTCTGATGTTCCATGTATTGCCAGGTTTCCCCATAGCTTATTTCCGATGTATCCTGTCTCTGTCATATTTGTGTAAGAGTTATTTGCATGGCATCTCCCCTATCACACTGTGAGTTCCCTGTCAGCCAGGGACTATTTTTTTGGCCTTTCTTTGTCCCTAGCACTTAGCACAGTGCTTGGTACACAGTAGGCACTTGATAAATGCTTGTTGACTGGAAATAAAGTAATAGGGATCATGGTTTTTATTTCTCCTTAAACATTTTAATGTTCTTCCTTAAGATATTTTGAGAATCATTTACTCTATGTCCTCAAAATTATATATCCTATAGCATGAATTCCTTCGTATGTACTTGGTATGGTCTAACTTCTCTTTTTCTTCTTATTTTCTTTAGTGACATTTCTATTTCCTTTTATAGGCCATTGGTGTTTAGGCTTTAGTGTTGAAATGTGATTGTTCCATTGTCACTGATGGAGAAGAGACTTTGTTATAAGAAATCTTGACAAATCAATTCTATTTTTGTCTGTTGTCTTCTGTTTGTTTTTTTTTTTCTTGAATGTTTTTTGGAAATGAATGAATCCATGAAAACCATGGGTTTTTATATCTATGGTGACTGAGGAGACAAGGGCTTTGTTAGTGGTTGTTTAAAGTGTAGGCAAGTAATATAATGTAGACAAGTATTGCAAGATGAGTGTATTGGGCATAAAAAGTCTCTAAAATTCCAATTCAATCCTGTGAGGGTTCATGTAAGGAAGATTTGTGGACTTGAAAAGTTAGCATTTGTTCCCTTTACCCAACCCCTTATGCTTCAATTTCTTCACTATAAAATGGAGATAATAATATCACCTACCTCCCAGGTTGGTTGTGAGGATAAAACGGGATGATATTTGGGGGTGTGGGGGAGGCAATTCAGGTTAAATGATTTGCCCAGCATCACACAGCTAGTAGGAATTAAAAAAAATAAAGCCAGCATTAAAAGATATCAAATTATTATTGTTATTATTTTAGTTACTTTTGGCTACCTATGAAGTCAGGAGGCATAGGTTCTAGACATGGCTAGATTGATAGCTTGACTTATAACCTTAGGCAAGTCACTTAGACTTATAGATCTATGTTGTTTGTCATCTGAAAAATAACTGTTATTTTTTTTAAATCCACTAAGGTTCATCTCTAAAGTACTATTATTCTATCTTTTTTATGATTTTTATTTTTTCTTCACTTGCCTTCTAGTATCACAGATCAAACATGGTAGCATCATCATAAAGTATTTATTCTGCAACCTCCAAATTGTTGGATATGTGACATGACTATTCTTTTTTTTGTTTAAAGAAATTCACTAGAGTATATAATATTTTCTATAAATTCCTAATTTAAAAAAAGACATGGAAAGATGAGTTAGTTTTGCATCAGAAGAATTTAGAAAGTGTCCACTTTCTGATAAAGGAGTGGGAGTAAGAGGGATATTATAGAGTGGAGGGCCTGAGGTGGAGTCTCCTGTGTCTATTAAAATTCTGCACATAGCTGAGTTTGGTAGAGGTATAGCAACACAACCTAATTGTTGAAAGACATTTGAAGTTCTAATCCAAGTAATGTCACTTAATTATATGGCCTGGGGCTCATTCTACCTTCTGTATATCTATCTCCTTTTCTGTAAAATAAAGATTATCAGTTTGTACCTCTCTCAAGGGTCTGGTGAAAAGATTAATTAGTTTGTACTCAGGGTAACATTTACAGGGAAAGAAGTCACATGTCAAACACAGCAGGGAATAACTTTAAATTAAGAAAGAGACCAATGGAATTTCAAAGTAAATGTATATGTATGTATTTAGTATATGTACATATGTATGCATGCATATATTTCAGTAATTCAAAGATCCATTATTTCAGCCATATGGACCCTCCCTTTATTTATGGAGATCCCTATACCTCTATACTTCAGGAAACAATCTGTTAAGTTGCTATTGCTGAAATAATGTATCGCTTGATGGCCAACTCTTTGGGAACAAACATTTTCAAACTTACTTAAGCTAGTCCTCAGAAAATAGACATCTTTCACTGTGAAAATAATGTTAAAAATCTTTGAAGAAAGAGCTTATATTTGGTGGAAAGGCCTTTGAGAAATATGGGAATATTCTGTATCATAATGATGTATTAAAATAGAATTTTAATATGTTCATGTATGTATGTATTTTAAATATACATAGAAATAATATATATGTACATTCTAGGATAGTGCCTTCCAGCTAAGAAGTACTTAATATATGTTCATTGGTTCTTGCTTTTAGAGCAGGAAGACTTTAGAGATGAAGCACCCTTTTATTCAATGTCCCAGAGTTATTGGATAAGTAAACACAGAATGGTGAAGTCACTTACCCATGGTTACATAATTAATAAGTATCAGTTAGTATTTGAACTAGGTATTCCTGAAATGGTTTAACACTTCATTTACCATATTACATTATTTATTGAACTGAATATTTTTGTATATTTAGTTCAAGAAGCATATTTCAACAGCATAAACTCATTACATATGGTAAATACAGTGGATTTAAAATACTTTAATTTCCATATTAATTAAAACAGATAGGAGAATTTCTTTTCATTCATCTAAATATAAAATACTTGATGCTTAAAAAACAAAAGAAGTAGATACTCTCATTAGCGACAAACAAGGAAATCATATTACTTTTAAAGGAAATTGATAATGAAATATGTGTGTGTATACACACAGAGGTGTGACACATACATATTGTGTGTGTGATACAATATGGCACCTTAGTCAAAAAGACAGTGTGAACTAACTAGCAAAAAAAGAAATCTAGATAATAATACAATTACAGTTGACTTCAAAGTGCCTCTTTCAGAACTTCAAAAATGTGAGAGAAATATAAATTAGAAAATTACCTTATGACCACATCCTCTTTACATATATTCCTAATTGCTATAATAATTGCTCTTATAATAAATATATTAAGACTTACAAACATTATCTTATCATACAGAACTATGAACAATTTAAGCTTATTGAATTTCTTACAGTATTTCTTTCTTGTTTCTTTTTTACCTTTTTATGTTTCTGTTGTCTTGTATTTGGAGGTCAAATTTTTTATTCAACTCTGGCCTTTTTATCAGAAATTCTTGAAAATATTCTATTACATTAAAAGTTCATTTTCCCTGCATGAAAGAATATATTGAATTTTGCTGGGTAGGTGATTCTTGGTTGTAAACCTAACTCCTTTGCCTTCTGGTATATTATATTTAAAGCTCTGCAAATTTTAAAGTGGAAGCTGCCAAATCGTGTGTATTTCTGACTGTAGCTCCACAGTATTTGAATTGTTTCTTTTTGGCTGCTTGCAGTATTTTTTCTTTGATCTGTGAGCTTTGAAATTTAGCTATGATATTCTGGGGAGTTTTCATTTTGGGATCTCTTTCAGGTGATTGGTGGATTCTATCAATTTCTATTTTGTTTTCTGATTTTAATTTTTTAGGTAGTTTGATAATTTCTTGAAAATATTGTGATATTGTCCAGGCTTTTTTTTTCCAGGTAGTCCAATAATTTTCATATCATCTCTTCTTTATCTATTTTCTAGGTCTGTTACTTTGCCATTGAGAAATTTCACATTTTCTTCTGTTTTTTTACTTTTTAAATTTTGTTTTATTGTATCTTGGTGTCACATAGAATTATTTGTTTCCATTTGTTTAATTTTAATTTTTAAATAATTATTTTCTTCCTTTTCCATTAGGTTAAATCTGTTTTTAGGGGGTTATTTTCCTCAGGAAATTTTTGTATTTCTTTTTTATGGTCCTCTTCCATTATTTTTATTTCTTATCCCAAATTTTCTTCTATTTCTCTAATTTCATTTTTAAAGTCTTTTTAAAGCTTTTCCAGTAATTCTTTTTGGGCCTGAAACCAATTAGCATTTTTCCTTGAAGTGTCACCTATGACCATTTTGTTCCTATTTTCCTCCTTTATGTTTATGCTTTGATTTTAATTTTCCCCATTACCATACTGTCAATAGTCAAGCTTATTTGTTGCTGTTGTTTGTTTTGGTTTTTTGCTCATTTTTGTGCCTTGATATTTTTAATCATGTTAGGCTGTCTTCCTAAACTGTCCCAAGGTTTGTGCTGTGGCTCTGGATCCTATTGGTGGTTTTCACTAGGCTTCAGGGCTTAGCTGCTTGCTTTTGCTGATGTCTTAAAGTTAACAGAGGCTGTGTCTGGTGGGCTGGCCCAGGAGAAGTAATCTTGTTGGTCAACTCAGGGGTGGCACCTTGTGCTGGGTTACTCTGTAGCAGGTACTCTCTGTTAGCATGCCTAGAAGAGTAATTTTGTTTCCAATTTGCCCAAGTGTATGTGTATGTGGGGGGGGGCAGTGGAGAGGAGTGGGGTGGGGTCCCTGCTGCGGGGTTGCTGTGGTAACCAGTCACTCTGCTAGCAGGCCTGAAAGAGGATAATTTTGTTGTAATCTCCTGAGTCCCCTGGGCTGTTTGCCCTTGAAACGGGCCTCTGCTGGGGAGGTTGCAGGGTAAGGAATTTGCTTTTGACCAGGTCGTGGGAGGGGCTTCACTGCTGGTCAGCAGTGGGGTTAAAACCTCCCTGGTGGTGGGTGCTAGCTTTGGGGTACTGGTGAGGGTCCCTGCTATGCTGTGTAGACTGCTCACCTTCCCAGGGAGCTGCTGGTCTGGAGGTGGGTAAAGCCTCACTAGTGGATTGCCCCAGGCTTGGAGCTCTGCTTCAGGCACCCTGATGTGAGCCCAGAAGCTGCTGTTTCTGCTGCTGCTCCTGACCTTCACTTCCCTCCCACCTAGGTAAGACAGACCTCTCCAAATGGGCTGATAGGCTATTTCTCTGCTACTGGGAAGATTCAGAGATAGTTTTATGTCAGTTTGGAGGGGAAATCTGGGAGAGCTTCAGTAGGTTTTTTCCTTACTCTGCCATTTTGACACAGGAATTTCTAGAGATTTGTTCTTAATGAGACTAGTAATAGAAACAATTGCTAAAGATAAATAATTTTCATTATATGAAACTGAAACCATTGTGCACAAATAAAATTAATACATTTAGGTTAAAGAGGAGAATGGGGAAATATTTATATTTTATTTCCTTGATAATGGTTTGCTATTCATATGTATTCAGTTTTATATACACATATGCATCTGCTATTCATGCACATGCATACATAATACATAGATATACACACATTTACATAGATATCTGCATAGATTTTTACACACATATGTCTTTATATAGATTCTCATGTAGATAGAGACAGGTACAACTATATGTAAATATATATAAATATGTATATGTATACACACATCTGATATATATACACATCATATATAATATGTATATATATATAAATAGCAAACTATCAACTATCATATGAAAGAATGCTCCAAATAACTAATAAAAGTAATGAAAATCAAAAGAACCCTGAGGTTTCACCTCATATCTTACAAGTTGCCAAAGATGACAAAAGACAGCAACATCCAATCAATGTTGGAGGGGTTGTAGGAGAGGTAAGATTTCTTGTTTTCTTGTTGTGGCTATGAATCATTTCAGTCATTTAGGATAATAATTTAAAATTATGCAAGTAAATTAACTTAAATTTCTCTAATCTTTAACAAAAAAATTACATTACTAGGCTCATACTCTAAAGAGGTCATTGATAAGAAAAAAAAAATCTCCAAATACACCAAAATATTTACAGCAGAATTTTTTTGAGTGTGTGATAGCAAACAAGTGGAAATGAAGTAGATGCTGATCAATCGGGTAAAGTGGATAAAATAGTTTTTGTCATTGATATAATGTAATATTCTGTTCTATAAGAGTGTGTATAAATGTGAAAAAAATAGAAAAGCAAGGGGGAAACTACATGTATGAATGTAAGTGTAAATTAGCAGGCATTAAGTAAGATGATGTACACCATGACTACAAAAAAGTGAAGACTCAGACTCACAAAAAATAAATAAGTATATAAAGTGGAGTATTATAAAAGTGATAACAAATAAAAAGGGCTCAAAATATAGAAATTGTAGCAATGGACACCACCGTTGTTTGCAAAGTGGAATTTTCATGTTAGTCCCCTCTCTATATCTATTTCTTTTATAAAATAGTATTTGTTATGAGGGAAGGATATCTAGGAGGGAGAAGAGATTTGAATGACTGAGTATTCTTACCAGGTAAAGTTATTAGAGTGTGACATTTTTCCTTACTTATACGGCTGATTCAGTGACACCTACCTTACATGTATATTGTGAGGTATATTATTTATTTATACCATAGAAATATTAATAATTTTCTATTTCTAGTCTAAATCTGATTTTTATTTTTGTGTGAAAAACTCCCAATATGGGAACTCTATCAACCAGTGGAAATTGACAAGTCATTAATTATTTATATTCTTAGGGAATTATGTGAGGCACCAATAGCTTGAATCCTTTCCCAAGGTCTCACAGCTAGTATATGTCAGAGGCAGTTCTTGAATCTGCATCATACTGACTGACCGCCCTTCCACACACTGCTGTTCTAGCAATGTTATGTTGGCTTATTTATAATATTTTGTCAGGCTGCATAATTTTTATTAGATTTGAATGAAAGTCAAAACAATGTTTTTGGCCCATATGGAAGTATATATCTTTTAAATAACTGGTTTTCTAAGTGTTCTCAGTTCATGGATTGGTAACTATTAATATGGATATTAATTCTAGGAAATTTACTGGTCAAGTAAGGCCTTACATATTCTCTTCTCCATGTAGGAATGACTTTTATCTCATATTTCTACTGTTATACCTGTAGTTGACATGGGTGTGATACCTGATTCTGAAAATATAGTTCATTCAAAAGTAAACTTTGAAAGGCCCAACCATGATAAAAGGGTTTCTAAGTAGAGACCCAACAAAGGATTCTGTGTATGTGTCCCTTGGGGGCTAGCCTTTCCAAGTTCAGAGAAGTTTATTTTCAAATAATTGACGAGTAAGTTATGGAGTTTGTGACTAGAGCACACCATGAAGATTATCTACTAAGGGCTGAAGTAATGTAGCAGTAGGTGGAGTACACATGAAATAATTAGTGATTAAAGTAATAGGTAAATCGGTACTTAATTCACATTTAGGTATTTTATTAAAAGTTGACTGATAGAATCATTGAATGTCACAGATTGAAGGAGATCTTAGTAAGCATTTCAGTAAATTTGCTTATTTTACAGGTGAAGAAAATGAGGCCTAAGAGGTTATTGCCCCAATATAATTCTTAATCTGTCAGAGTTCTGTACTTCAACTTTTTTTATCTTTTATAAAAAAAATTAATTTAAATTTAAAGATTTCTTTAGAGAAGCTCTCAAGAGAGTAGATCAATAAACCTATCGAACTAGGAGGTGTCTTTTAAGTCATCTAGGCCAACCCCTTTATCTTAGAGATCTGCTTAAATTGAATTAAGCTATTTCATTCACTTTCTTGCAAACACAGAAGAGGCAAACATTTAATGTACAAAAGTAGATGAAGTAAATAATTTAGATTTTCCTCAATGCATATGGACAAATGAACAATAAAAGTCTTATCTTCTGATAATGGTGTTGTTGTTTTTCTTATTCATCTTAAATATATTGAGACAATTCTCTACAAGAATAAATCATCCTCTGAAGAACTGAAATAGTAGGACCTGAAGAGACTTGTCAATTATTGCTTTCACTGTGTTGAAAGAAGTCAAGGGCCCATCTGAAAGTAGAGCAAAGACATCTGATATAGATGCTATAAATACTATATAGGCATAGATGTCTAACTCCCAAGCATTTACCTTCCCATACCTTTTCCTTAATAGATCAGACTAACTTGAGCTTTTATCTACAAAAACACACTATGACGAATAAACAGAGATAAGTCCTTATTTTTCAGCCTCTCTATATTGCTGGTCACCTTCTGAATTCTTTAAAACGTTGTCTCCCAGTCCATCTTTTTCTTTCTTTTTTTCCCCTCCTTATGCCAACTTAGAGGCCAGGGGAGATATTCTCTTGCTTCAACTTATCTTATTTATAAAGAATTTAACTGTTAAAATGGTAGCTAAATATTAAAGAATGAATATAGCACAGAACATGGACACACCAAGTAAGCTCCTATTTCTCTTAGTATTGTATTTTTGTGAGTAAAACTATTAGTATTTTTAAAAATTATTTTTCATATTGGAACTATTTACATCTCCTAATGTTCATTTTCAATTACAGGGTATTTTACTTTTTTAATTCATATCTTTTAAAGTTTCCTTCTCTGATCAACATATTTTAACTGAAAAGAGAATACTTTGTTGCCATTTAACTTAAGACATAGATTGATATAGAAGTTATTGAAGCTTTAATTAGCAGTCCTCGTCATGCTAATTAAAATAAGCAAATAGGTATTTTAATTAAACTTGATAGATTTTATTTTTAAATTATCTTAACATTGCATTCCCCTCCCTACAATCTTTTACAAACAAAAAAAGAAAATTGCATAAGAAAAAATAATTCATCAAAATCTAACAACAAATTAGCCCAGTCCAAGAATATATACACAATATTCATAAATGCAAGAAGCTTCAGTGGACCTTTGTTGCTTCTATCAGAAACAAACAAGAAAACAAAAAACTTTTCTATGTGATCATTTAAAGACCTTCCCAAGATGTTCAAAGCTTGTCTTTCTAAGTTGACTTCATTTTATTTCCCATTGTTCAATTTATGTTCCAACCAAAATGGTTTACTTGATTTTTCCAAACTGTTTCTTTGTACAGGCTATCCCCAAGGACTAGAATTCTATTTCTCCTTACCTCTGCCCCTTGGATCTTCTGCTACAAAGGCAGTTTTATGTTATAGATAGCATTCTGTGGGGTCTCGATGGTTGCTCAAATACCCCTTCTTAGATGTATGACTCTAGGCAAGTCATTTAAGCTTCTTGTACCTTCAGCAACGTCTCAATTCTTATCTGCTAAGTAATAGATGTGATGCCATCTGAACAGGTGGAGGAAGTTTCATCAGGCTTATGAAATCCAGATACTTAGAATAATGTCACCTTGTAGGCAGAAACAAGGGAAACTTCAGGAGAACAAATGTAAGGTAGTAGATTCAATGTTGACATAGTCCAAACACAAAGCATCTATACAATTTTTACAAAATCAACCTCAGGGCAGCTAGGTGGCGCAGTGGATAGAGCACCGGCCATGGAGTCAGGAGGACCTGAGTTCAAATCCGGCCTCAGACACTTAACACACACTTACTAGCTGTGTGACCCTGGGCAAGTCACTTAACCCCAATGGCCTCACTAAAAACAAAAACAAAAAAAAATCAACCTCTATTTTTTGCCTGGCATGTAGGAAAAATGATTGAGTGGTTAATGTTTTAGTTCACTGTTTACAGATGTCATTTCTGGAAGAGAGAGTTGAAAGTACATAAATGAATTAAAAAATATAAAGGAATGTAGGGAAATAGTTATCACAAGATACTACCCTTGCTAGAAACTTGGCAACTTTCACCCAGAGAACCTTCAAGGTATCTAATTTGGGGGGTTATGTCTATATATTTAAAGGGGGAAGCAACCATCCTATTAAAATAGTTATTGAATATTAAGTGATTGAATGGTAAATATGTCATGTTTAAATATGAGTTTAACCTTTATGTAAATGTGGAGGAAATTTGTATAGATCTTTTCATTCAGCTGTTTGGAGTCTAATGGCACTACTAAGCAATATTAAATTTCTGAGTAATGGACTATCCAAATATATAATAATTATACCTTTTGACATTCAGAAAATCTTTGATTCTCTAGGCAGACCTACTTTGTATATGCCATAGTAAACAAAACAAAACAAAAAACCCTAAAAAACTAGAACCCTTACAGAAATCATGATATATTTCTTTAATTTGGAAACATTCTAAATGATAGCATTATCATTAGTTTAAATATACCTTAATGATGTCAAAGCAATAGCTTTATGTGGCATTCCAGGTATCTTTTCTTTATATTAAGGAAGAAAGAGTAAGATCTTGTTGCTTCATGGAGCCCTCCATGTTCTTATCCAACCTCTTTGAAAAGACTTCTGGGATACTCTTTCATAGGCTGATAGTAGGATGATAGCTTTAGAATGGAACTTAGAGGCCATCAAATTCAACCGTATCACTATATGGAAAATTATAAACCTCTGACCGAGAGAGGGTGACTGTGAAAAAATACACAAACATCTGTATGTATGTGTGTGTTTTTATATATTTCTCTGTGTGTTTATAAATATATGTGTGTGAAATATATATACGTACATACCTCTCTATATATACATATACATACACATACATACATATATCTGTATGTATACACACACAGAAAGAGAGCGGGGAAAGAGAGAGAGAATATATATATATGGAGATTCAATATTCTCAAGATTTGAAACCTATTCTTATTTCTTACTGTTATTTTCTACTCATTACATACTACTTCCTCATTCATCCAAATCTCTCTCTCTCTCTCTCTCTCTCACACACACACACACACACACACACACACACACACACACACACACACACGGATGTGACTTTTAACAATTCAACAGTGGAATGGACAAAGCTATCTTTATAGTGTTTTGAAATGTCCACCTGGACAAAGCAGCTATTTCAATTTGTTCCCTAGGTTAGTTAGAGCTGCATTCACAATAATATTGATCAATTACAGATGAACCACAAGAATAGAACTATAGAATGTTGGATCAAAAATGAATGGTGTTTTGTAAATGAGAAAACTGAAGCCTCAGGAAGAATCACATTTAAAGCTCTTTTCTACTTATTTTTCCTACTTCCCTAAATATTCCTGAGCATATGCAACCTACTCCAATCATATTCTTCCCCCTCTGCTCCACAGATTTTATGCTCATATCTTCCTTCCTCATAATATATTTTCAATTTCCTCTCTATTGTTACCTTATCCCTTCAATCTCTTTACTCAATATAGCTCAAATCCAATCACATGGATGAAACATTTTGTCTTTCCTGTGTATTTGTACTTGTCATTTCCCTTACTAGACTCCAAACTTCTTGAGAACAGAGATGGATTTCTCTTACATTGTTTAACTTCTAGTGCTTAGAACATATTAAATATTTAATAATTGATTGCTGAATTTAATTAATTCATGGTAACCTATAAATAAATTTCTGAGGAGGGAAGAGGGGCTCTGGTCAGAAGTTCAAACCCTTTTTTTTTTTTTTAGTGAGGCAACTGGGGCTAAGTGACTTGCCCAGGGTCACACAGCTAGTAAATGTTAAATGTCTGAGGCCGGATTTGAACTCAGGTATTCCCGACTCCAGGGCCGGTGCTCTATTCACTGCGTCACCTGGCTGCCCCAGAAGTTCAAACTCTTAACAATGTTTTTTTTTTTTTTTCCATTTTTTTTTTTTTAGGACCTGACACTGGTTGAGAAGTATTTAAGTAGTATAGTAAATAGAGTGCCAGGCTCAGAATCAGGAAAACTTGGGTTCTAAGTCAGCTTTAGATGCCTAAAAGCTATATGACCCTGGGCAAATTATTTAACCTCATTTTTCTCATCTATAAAAGGGACATTGCAATAATACCTACCTTCCACAGCTATTTGATAATCAAATTAGATAACAACTATAAAGTGTTTAGCATATTATCTGGCATGTTGTAAATGCTATATAAATTTTAGTTTTATTAGTCTCTCCAGGACCCTGTGGTATCTGAATTTTCTAGGCATGCCAAGTAATAAAAACACCTTCTCATCTTTCAGTACTGAAGTAATTAGGGTTAATAAACATTTATTTTTGGAAATTAATCAAAGAAAAGCAAAACAAAAAAGTAAATTAATTACAAAATCAAAATGATTGGAATTACAAAGAATTAAAAATGCATTATCCTTTAATCTTGTAATCTTGCCTTTACTGGGGATAATGGGAAAGCCCATTACCTCCTACTTCTGCCTATAAATAGATAGATACATACATACATATATACATATATGTATATATGTATGTATGTATGTGTATATATGGAAAACTCCATTAATTGCTACACTTCTAAAGTTGTTAAAAGGAATTCATATTGCATCTTCTCAAAAAACATTATTTTTTTGGTTGTTTTTGGTTTTTGTTTTGTTTTGTTTTTGTTTTTCTTTGGGAGAAAGGGCCAAGTCAAACCATGAAACAACAAATAATACAGAATGGCTCTTACGATTTCCCCCTTTCATTCTACTTCTCTAGTAAATCGCAAAATAGTGGAAGCAGGGCCTATTTAAATCTTATCTCAGTAATTGGTATAAGAGAATGATTGAGTTTC
This sequence comes from Dromiciops gliroides, assembly GCF_019393635.1. NCBI lineage: Eukaryota > Metazoa > Chordata > Mammalia > Microbiotheria > Microbiotheriidae > Dromiciops > Dromiciops gliroides. The sequence goes on from NC_057864.1 coordinate 86,432,329, forward strand.
TAGCAGACTGCTTTACAATTTTACCAACATATAGTCATATAGTGAGTTCTTGCCCCAGTTTTTTAGATTATGATATACAAGGCTTCTTCTTTGTTTTTATGTACCGTGTACCTAATTTGTTCCACTGATCATTTTTATTTCTTGTTGTCTGACTCTTGGATATCCCATTTGGGTTTTTCTTGGCAAAGATAATGGAGTGGTTTGCCATTTCCTTTTCCGGTAGATTAAGGCAAACAGAGCTTAAGTCACGTGCCCAGGATCACAAAGCTAGTAAGTTTCTGAGGCTGTCTGAGGCTGGAAATGAGGCTGGAAATGAAGCTGGAAAGACTCAGGTCTTTCAGACTCCAGGCCTAGCACTCTATCCACTGAGCCTCCTAGCTTCTTTTTCTTACAAAGTACCAAATTATTTGGATGGTTACAACTTTGTAATATACTTTGGTTTTTTGTTTTTGTTTTTTTTGCAGGGCAATGAGGGTTAAGTGACTTGCCTGGGGTCACACAGCTAGTAAGTGTCAAGTGTCTGAGTTTGGATTTGAACTCAGGTCCTCCTGAATCCAGGGTCGGTGCTTTATCCACTGTGCCACCTAGCTGCCCCTGTAATATACTTTGAACTTTGGAACTGCTTTTCTGCTTCCTTCCCACTTTTCCCTTGAGATTAATTTTGTGATTATTTTTCTACCTTAACAAAATAATTATTTGGTAATTTGATTGGCATTGCATTGAATAATTAAGTTAATTTAAGTAGGATTTTGCAGAGATGCAGAACATAGAGTGCCCCAAAGTAATCTTCGACTTGCCCCCCTCCTAGGATACCCATCTCATTTTCTGAGGATGTTCTTTCCTATTTTTTGGTTTAGTGGAAAGAACATGAGTGTGGAGTCAGGATATGGGTTCATAGCTCTTACAATCTATCTGACCTTTGGAAAGCCACTCCTCTTTGGGCCTCAATTTCCTCTTCTGCAAGATGAGAAAGTTGAAATGCCAGACATTTATGGTCTCTTCCAGCCCAATCTCAAGTCACTTATCTTTTGTCAGGCAGGTAGTCAGCATTAATCGGCCAGGCTCTGTGCTAAATGCTGGAGATACAAAAAAAATTGCAAAAACCTACCCTGCCTTCAAGAAGCTCACATTCTAATGTGGGACACAGCCTGCAAACATCTGCATCCATACAAGACATATACAGTGTAAAATTGAGTATAATCTCAGAGAGAAGGCACTAGCAAGGGATTGTGGAAACCTGGAAAAAAAACTCCTGTAGAAATTTTGTTTTTTAGTTCCTTCTTCTGTAGAATGAGGAGGTTGGACTAGGCTATATGTAAGATTCTTTCCAAACCAATCTTTTCTACACTTTTTTTCTCCAGCTTCTGCTAATTCAACTTATCCATTCTCCTCTTCTCCTATTGAAAGTCCCTCAATGAGGACTCTTCTAGGCACACAGTACCCTGGCACACAGTAAGGATTTAATAAATGCTCTTTGTGTCTCTGTGTCTGTTTCTGTCTCTATGTATTTCCCTGCATCTCTTTCTCTGACTGTCTGTCTCTGTCTCTCTGTCTTTTGTCTTTCTGTCTATCTGTTTCTTTCATCTACCTATCATCTCTCAATAATCGTCCTACCTTGGGTAGGATGCCCTTGTAAAATAACATTTTTCTCTCTCCAAGTTTTCACACAGTCCTGACACTTTATCAACCTCTTCCCCTTGGAGATACAATAGGTAGGACTCAGGATCTTGACTCCCATTTGGCAGACAGAAGAGCAGAGAGCTTAAGCTAGTTTCCCAAGGCCACAAGAGAGTTAAATGGCAGTCACTTTTCTGAAATGAACCTGATTTTGGCAGAGGCAAATAAAACTGTCTAGATGAGTAGCTAAGGGCTTTGCCCCAGGGACTGGCTACTTGACCTAGTGTGTTTGTCAGCTGTTCACATGCAAAGAAGAATGCCTTGGCATCAGCCTGACCTTGGCATTGAGTCCTAAGCTATTGGCTCAAGGTGGCAGCTGTGACTATCAATAAAGGAAAGAATGAAGCATTTACAAAAGATTGTCTTTGGGTTAAATGGTGTAGAGATACTAAGTCAAAGATATATTGATCTTCATTAATAGTGCAGAGAAGTTCCAGAGTCAGTAAGGGTGGTATTGCTTTGGAAGTGGATTTGTGAGAGATGGTTTCAAATTTTACCTCTAAGTTTCTAAGAATGTGATCTTGACCAACAGCTAGGTAGACACACTGAATAGAAAGCTAGCCCTGGAGGCTGGAAAAAATAAGGTCAAGTATGGTCTCAGATAATTCCTAGCTGTTACTCTGGGCAAGTCTTTATTTTTTTTTTTAATTTCTCTCTTCTCATCTATAAAATGGGAATAATAAACCTACCTCCTAAGGTTATTTTGATGAGAAAATGAGATGACCTTAAAATAAATAAGATAACCTTAAATGTTATGTAAATGCTATTATTGTTGTTGTTGTTGTTGTTGTTGTTTTGGCAGGGCAATAAGGGTTAAGTGACTTGCCCAGGATCACACAACTAGTAAGTGTCAAGTGTCTGAGTCTGAATTTGAACTTAGGTCCTCCTGAATCCAAGGCCAGTGCTATATCCACTGTACCACCTAGCTGCCCTATTATTATTTAATCTCTTTGCTTCTAAAGAAACTCATTAGGACTTAACTACTCCACTCCCATTAGGCATTCCCTAGATTTTTATTAAGGTTAGTAATGTTAATAAGAGTGTATGGACCACCTGGATTTGAGGGAGCTGCCTTATTATGCAAAAGGATTTTATGAAGCCCTAGATTAATAGGAGCACAATGCCCTCTGACTGAACTTCAAACTAAACCCAGATAGCTAGCAGATAAGTCCCTATCTGCTGACTTCTTTCCCCAGGATAGTAAGTCCCTATCTTGTAAAAAAAAATCTGGACATCTTTATCCTTGCCAAACCCCATTAAGCTGATTTGCATTATGCCCATTCTTGTTACAGTATTTGCTCTTGGGTTGATTTGTATCATTCTAATGAAACTGATAAACACCCTGTAAACAAACAGCAAAGAAATATATACCCTCAGAAAGAGGGAGTCATTGGTCTCCTTTGGAAGGGGTCTCTGCACGATTCATGCCTGCTTGTTCTCCAGGACAATTAAACTGGTACTATGTTTTTCCTTAGCAGTTCTCTGAACTTTGTTGTTGTTGTTGTTTTTCCCTATAGAAGGATAGGTATGAATACATCAATTTGACAATAGAATCCCCTTTGAGAGCAGAGATTGTCTCCTTTTTGTCTTCATACAGTAGATGCTTAATAAATGTTTGTTAATTGATTAGAGGCAGCTAGGTGGTAGAGTGGATGGAGCACCAAGCCTGGAGTCAGAAAGATCTGAGTTAGAATCCAGCCTCAGACACTATGACCATGGGCAAATCACTTAACCTTATTTATCTCCGTTTCTTCATCTGTAAAATGAGCTAGAGAAGAAAATGACTAACCACTACAGTATCTTTGCTAAGAAAACTCCGAATAGGGTTGCAAAGAGTTGGATACAACTGAACACAATTAATTGGAATGATGACTGGATTTGGAGCTAGAGAATCTCACAACCCCATGTCTTTGCTCAAGATGGAATGCTCCATACCTGGCTTGTTCTCCCTCTTTCACCTCTACCTCTTGGAACCCCCAGTTTGCTTTAAAACTCAGTTCAGGGCAGTAGATAGAGCACTGGCCCTGGAGTCAGGAGGACTGAGTTCAAATCTGGACTCAGACACTTGACATTTACTAGCTATGTGACCCTGGGCAAGTCACTTAATCCTCATTGCCCCGAAAACAAAACCAAACCAAAGCAAAAAACAAACAAAAAACCCTCAGTTCAGTAAAATAGATCATTATGATTATATAAAATTAAAAAGTTTTTGCACAAACAAAACTAATGTAACCAAGATTACAAGGGAAGCAGAAAACTGGGAAAAAGGTTTTGAGTCAAATGTCTCTAATAAAGGTCTCATTTCTCATAATTATGGAGGACTGAGTCATATTTATAAAAATACAAGACATTCCCCAATTGATAAATGGTCAGAGCATATGAACAAGTACTTGTCAGACAAAGAAATAAAAGCTATCTATAATCATATGAAAATGCTCTATATCAATATTGATTAGAGAAATACAAATTAAAACAACTCTGAGGTATTAGCTCACACCTGTCAAAGTGACAAATATAACAAAACCAGAAAATATTGGATGTTGGAGGGGATGTAGGATAGCTGGGATGCTAATCCACTGTTGGTAGAGTTGTGAAAAGATCCAACCATTCTGGAGAGCAATTTGGAACTATCCCCAAAGGGCTATAGAACCATGCATACCTTTGATTCAGCAATACCACTGGTAGGTTTATATCCCAAAGACATGCCCCAAAAGAGAAAGACCAATTTGTATAAAAACATTTATAGCAGCTCTTTTTGTGGTCTCTAAGAGTTAGAATACAAAGGAATTCACATCAATTGGGGAATGGCTAAACAAGCTATGATATATGATGGTGATGGAATATTATTGTGTTATAAGAAATGGCAAGCAGGATGATTTCAGTAAGGGCTGGAAAGACTTGTATGAACTGATGTATAGTGGAGTGAGCAGAACCAAGAGAACATTGTGCACAGAGAAGCAATATTGTTTGATGAATAACTGTGAATGACTTAACTATTCTCAACAATGCAATGATCCAAGACAATCACAAAGGACTATTGTTGAAATAAAGAACTGATATTGATGGAACACAGACTGAAGCATCCTATTTTTCCCTTTTTCCCTTTTTTCTTTTATTCAAGTTTTTTTATACAAAATGACTAATATAGGAATGTTTTACATAATCATACATTTTTAGAGGGGGCAAACTTGGTCATTACAATGTTGGGTTTGATTGTTTTATTGTTATTCTTTTCCTCTACATTGCTGTAGATAGTATGTGTTTGTGTATATGTGTGTGTGTGTGTGTATATCTAAGTATATACATATTACTTGTTCTGCTTATTTTACTTTGTATTAGTTTATATAAGTCTTTTTAAGCTTCTCAGCATTCCTCATGTTCATGTTTCTTACAGAAAGGTGATATTCCATTATCAATGCCACACCACAACTTGTTTTGTTTGGATATTTTCCAATTGATAAGCATCTACCTTGTAAAGTTATAATAAATAAAATTAACTAAAACTGAAATTTTTATTATATTAGTTCACTCTACCCATGATTAATTAATATTTCTTCAATTCTTTAGATCTGACCTCATTTGTTTAAATGGTTTCTTGTTATTATTTTCATATAGTTCCTGGGCATATCTTGGTAGGTAGATTCTCATGTATTTATTATTTTCTCTAATTATTTTTATGAAATTTCTTTTTTTTAAATCACTTTCTCTCTCTCTCTCTCTCTCTCTCTCTCTCTCTCTCTCTCTCTCTCTCTCTCTCTCTCTCTCTCTCTCTCTCGGCAATGAGGGTTAAGTGACTTGCCCAGGGTCACACAGTTAGTAAGTTTCAAGTGTCTGAGGCCAGATTTGAACTCAGGTCCTCCTGAATACAGGGCTGGTGCTTTATCTACTAGCTGCCACCCCTTTTTTTATCACTTCTTATTGGATTTTGTTGTAATACACAGAAATACTCATTTTGTGTGAGTTTATTTTATATTCTGCAACTTTGCTAAATTTTAATTTTTGTTCTTTTTGATTCTCTAGGGTTATCTGAGTAAACTCTCATATCATCTGAAAAAGGATTAATATTGCTTGCTATTTGCCTATGCTTACCCCTTCAGTTTCTTTTATATTATCATTACAGCTAACATTTCTAGCTATTTCTATTCAAATTGAATAGAAATGATGCTAATGGAAACCCTTGCTTTACCCCTGATTTTATTGGAAATAACTTTAGGTTATCCTTACAACAGATGATGTTAACACTTGGTTTAAACAGATACAACTAATTGTATTAAGAAAAGCTCCAGTGGGACACCTAGGTGGCACAGTGGATAAAGCACCGGCCCTGGATTCAGGAGTCCCTAAGATCAAATCCATCCTCAGACACTTGACATTTGCTAACTGTTCGACCCTGAACAAGTCACTTAATACTCATTATACCACCAAAAACAAAGCTCCATTTATTTCTATGCTTTCTAGAGTTTTTTGGGTTTGTTTTTTGTTTTTGATGAGGAAATTGGGGTTAAGTGAATTGCCCAGCGTCACACAGCTAGTAAGAGTAAATTGTCTGAGGCCAGATTTGAACTTAGTTCCTCCTGAATTCAGGGCTGGTGCTCTATCCACTGTGCCACCTAGCTGCCCCTAGAGTTTTAAATTTAATTTTTAAAAAAATATTTGGTGAGGCAATTGGGGTTAAGTGACTTGCCCAGGGTCACACAGCTAGTAATTTGTAAAGTGTCTGAGGCTGGATTTGAACTCAGGTCTTTCGGACTCCAAGGCCAATCCTCTATCCACTGCACCACCTAACTGCCCCAGCACCTAGAGTTTTTAATAGGAATATGTATTATGCCTTGTCAAAGATTTTTCCCCTGTTTTTATTAATATTCTCATATGATTTTATTTAGTTATTAATATGGTCAATACTATTTTTTTTTTTGGTGAGGCAATTGAGGTTACATGACTTGCCCAGGGTCACACAGCTAGTAAGTGTTAAGTGTCTGAGGCTGGATTTGAACTCAAGTACTCCTGAATCCACCGTACCACCTAGCTGCCCATGGTCAATACTACTTATAATTTTTTAAATATTAAATAAGTATTCAGAAGTAATCTTGTTCAGTAACACTGATCATAAACATCTGATAAGGTATAAAAGAGGAAATTTTATTCTCAGTAAAGGTATTCACCATGATGATGAAGGAAATTAAACATAAAGCCCAGGTTGAAGAGAGATTCCCTGTGGAAGGTCCTTTAGAATAGAGGTGGCAAACTTAATGCAAAGGACCATATACTTCCCAGGTGTAAAGGAACTAGATTAAAATTAGGAATTATCAAATGTTTAACAAAATAAATACAAATGTAATAAAATTAATATAATATTAATTTGTGGTATTCTGAGTCAATATATGGCCTTCAGGAATTTATGTCTATTTGAATTTGACAACCCTAATATAGAAGCCCCTTTCTATGGATGATATAACGCTATTTGTAACAAACCTCAGAATCCTGCAAAGCCCCTTGAATGATATTTGTCATTTCTGAAAGCACTTAGACTTGATAATCTGTTCAGGGAAAGCCCTAATGAATAAAGAATGTCTATTGCCCAAATAACAACAAGCATTTGATGCAAAATAACCTATATTTTCACACATGTATTTTATATGTACATATATGTCTCTCTATATAAGCATACATATATATGTATTTCTATCTGTCTATGCCAAATATGTACACACATAGATGAATACATATATGTGTGTATACCTACATATATGTAAGGTAAATAGACAAGTATAGATAATGAGCTAGTATAAATTTAGAAAAGTATGAGAATAATCCAGACTGTGTTTAAGGAATTGAAATTGAAAATCTCCTTTAATGACCCAAATAATTCCAATGAATGCAATACCAGTATTCTAAGAGTATTTCTCTACAGAGGTTATTTATAGAATAAACCAGTATCTAAAGAGTTAAAAATTAATATCTTATAGCAAGTTAATTTAAGGTGAATAATGGATAGGAGCAGGCTCTAATCTATAGTCAGTGAGGAATTCCAAAGAACAGGAGTAAAAAAAAAATATGTCATTAAGGAATTATATGATAAGAAGAGAAGATGTGCAATTGCACATTAAAAGCCAGGAAAGACTGGTGGCAACCAGATCATTCCTTTTAGTAATTTTGCTGTGTCACAATATACCAAGGAAGACCTATATGTTGAGAGAATCTCTGTGTTGACATTATTTATGCATTTCAACAAGAATAATAGATCTACAACTGTGATAGACTAGATTCTACTCACCAATCCAATGGCACAAGAAAGTTCTAAAGGACTCATGATGGAAAAGGCTCTCCAAATCTAGAAAAAAAAAAAAAAAAGGAACTCTGGAATATCAACGCTCATTGGACCATACTATTTCTTTTGTTTTTGGTGCTGTTGTTTTTCTTTTCTGAGGTATTTCCTTTTTTCTCTGATTCTTCTCTTAAAACATGACTAATGCAGAAATATGTTTAATGTTTTATATATATATATACATATAAAACCAATATCAGATTACCTGCTATCTAGAGGAAGGGGGAGGGAGGGGAGGGAGGGAGAAAAATTGGAAACTGGAAATCTTATCTAAACAAATGTTGAAAACTAAAATAAATAAATAAAATTTTAAAAAAGAATAATAGATCTATAGCTAGAGGAGACCTTATAGACCTTATAGTCCCTCCAGTACAATGCCTTTATTTTATCAGCAAAGAAACTACAGCCCCAGGAAATTCAGTGACTTACCAAAGGTTTTATATATATATATATATATATATATATATATATATATATATATATATATATATATATATATATATATATATATATATATATATATATATATATATATATATATATATATATATACACACACACATATATATATACATATATATATACACATATATATACATATATATATAAATATGTAAAAAATATATAAATATGTATATATATATATATGTAAAACTTGTATGATCTGATGTAAAACATTCCCGTAATAGTCATTTTGTATAAGAAATGTTGAATAAAAGAAAAAAAATGAAAGTGAAAAATAGCATGCTTCACTCTATGTTCCATCAATATCAGTTCTTTATTTGGAGGTAGATAGTATATTTCATCAATAGTCCTTTGGGATTGTCTTGGATTATTGCATTGTTGAGAATAGTTAAATCATTCACAGTTAATCATCAAACAATATTGTTTCTCTGTGCACAACATTCTCTTGGTTCTGTTCACTCCACTATACATCAGTTCATACAAGGTGAAATTTGAACCCAAGTAGACTGAATCCAAATCCAGCCTTCTTTATTCTGTACCATACTGCCTACCTTGACAGAGTCTTCTAGGATGGTCAAGTTATGTATTAATGACCATATCCATCATTGGCGGAAAGTGTCAAATTGTAGAAACCAAAGAATAATGTAATTAAGGTATTTCCATCTCTCTATATTCTGGAGGTGGAAGCCATTTCAAGTATGTACTTAGTGACAAATATTTGTTCATTAAGTGCCTACTTTGTGCAAAGCATTGTGATAGATTCTTCAGTGAATATGACAATCAGCACCTTAACTTTTCTTTCTCATAGTATAATGGAAGAAAGGAGGTATAGTGAATCTCCTCTTCATTGAATTTTTTCAAGTGTAATGACTACATATTTGCTACATTGTAGTAGTGATTCTTTTTCAACTATTCAGTAGGTTGGATTAGGTCTCTTTCTAGGTGCTTTTCAGATTTGGGAGGCTCTGATCCTGGAAAAGATAGTCACTTCCATCATTTTCTTGGAATTGAAGAGCCAAATAATTTGACAGCTTTTAGGTTGGGGAAAAAAGTTATTTCTTTCCAAATGTCTGCTGGTAAACAAACTTTTTTTTTTTGTTTAATATCTCCATAAATGCTTGGAATCATTCCTCTCAATATTTTCTAACCAGGCTACCCAGTGAGATATCTCATTAGAAGAAAACAAAGCAATATGATTTCATAAACCTTTTATTCTTGTGGATCAGTTTTATATTTCCTTTGTAAATTAGTTTTTAATAGCACAAAATCCTTTCAAACTATAATTACAATACATACTGTAACAAGCCAGATAATTTTCTCCCTACTCTAACAATAGAGGATATGTAAGGATTCTTGAAAAACTAATAAAGATATATTCACCTTGGCCACTTTAATATAAATCTTTGCTGTCTAGGAACTTATTGTAATTACTAGGTGATTCACTTTCTCCTGCCCCCGCCCCCGTTTTAAAGGGACATATATTTTCTATAATTACAATTTCCTCTCCCTCCTTTCCATGCCCTACCTTCCCCTACCTAATCCACATCTTACTCATTCTACAAAGTCCTTACAAATCCCATATTCACCATATAACTTTCCCCAGACACATAGATTTCAGTATTTATGAAACTGTATTTCAGTTATAATCATCAAATTCTAGACCTAGAAAAGAAGGTAGATATTACCTTTTTCAAGTTCCTTATTTAAAAAGTAATGATTCCTACAGATAAACAGATCCTAAATGCCACGGCCAACTAAAATAGCTATTTAATAACAGTCAAGACTGGAACCAGGTATCCCAAATTCTAGTTTCCTTACTCCTAAGTATTCATTTTTCTTATTTCTAATTAGGAAGCTAAATTATATAATGTTTGACTTGGAGTCAGGAAGGTCTGAACTGAAGATTTTCCTCCTGCATTTCCTAGCTGTATGACACTAGGCAAGTTGCTTAACTCTCAGTTTAGTTTGTAAAATGAGGATTACTAACAGCACACAGTTGTCGAGGATGGTAGATATGAGATGAAGTATGTAAAAACATTTTGAATACTTTGAAACACTGACTCTTTGATGTAGTTACCTTGTCTGGAAAAGATTAATTTTGCATAAATAAATTCTTAACTTTTTAAAGTGGCTGAGGCAAGATGGTGGAGAAAAGACAGGGAGGAGGAGGAGGAGGAGGAGGAGGGAGGAGCAAGAGGAGGGGGAGGAAAAAAGAGCCTAGAAATCATCTTTCAAGAAATCATCAAGGAAAATTACCCTGAAATTTTAGAACCAGAGAGTAAAATAAAAACAGAAAGAATCCACCAATCACTTCCTGAAAGTGATTACAACATGAAAACCCCTGGGAATATTGTAGCCAAATGCTGGAGCTCACAGATCAACAAGAGAATATTGAAAACAGCCAACACATGCACACACACACACACACACACACACACACAGACATACACAAAAACAAAAAACAATAATTCAAATATCATGAAGCTATGGTCAGGATAGCACAAGATTTAGCAGTTTTGATATTAAAGAATCAGAGGGCTTGGAATATGATATTCCAGAGGGCAAAAGAACTAGGATTTCAACCAAGAATCACCTACACAGCAAAACTGAGTATCAGAACATACACCAAAGTAAAGACAAAATGGATACAAGATCTAGACATAAAGGGTGATACTGTAGATAAATTAGAAAAGGAAGGAATAGTTTACTTGTCAGAACAGTGGAGAAAGGAAAATCTTATGACCAAAGATGAGATAGAAAATATTATGAAAGGCAGACTGTGTCATTTTGACATTATTAAATTAAAAAGTTTTTTGCACAAATAAGACCAATGCAAACAAGGTTAGAAGGAAAGCAAAAAGGTGGGAAATAATTTTTAGAGACTGTTTCAGATAAAGACCTCATATCCAAAATATATAGAAAACTGAATCAAATATATGAGAATACAAGCTTTGGTCAAATGATATGAACAGGCAGTTGTCAGAAAAATAAATTAAAACTATCTACAGCCATATGAAAAAATGTTCTCATTCACTACTGATTAGAAAAATGCAAATTAAAACTACTCTGAGGTAATACCTTACACCAATCCAATTGGCTGAGATGATAAAAAAGGAAAATGATAAATGTCGGAGAAGATGTGGGAAAATTGGAACACTAATGCACTGTTGGTGGAGCTGTGAATTGATCCAAATATCCTATAGAACAATTTGGAACCATGCCCAAAAGGCTTTAAAACTACGCATACCCTTTGACCCAGTAATACCACTACTGGGTCTGTATCCAAAAGAGATCATAAAAAGGGGAAAAGGACCCACATGTACAAAAAAATATTTGTAGCTGCTCTTTTTGTGGTAGAAAATAATTGGAAGTTGAGGGGATGTCCATCCATTGGGGAATGGCTGAACAAGTTGTGGTATATGAATATAATGGAATACTATTGTGCTATAAGAAATGATAATCAGATGGACTTCAGAAACACTTGGAAAGATATACATGAATTGTTGCTGAGTGAAATGAGCAGAAGCAAGAGAACATTAAACAGTGTCAACGACACTTTGTGATGATTAACTGTGATAGTCTTGGCTCTTCCCAGCAATGCAATGATCCAAGTTAGTGCCACAAGACTTATGGTGGAAAATACTCTCCACATTCAGAAAAATAACTATGGAGTCTGAATGTAGACTGAAGTATACTATTTTTACTTTTGTTGTTGCTTTTTTGTTATTGTTCTTGTTTATTTTTTCTTGTGTTTTTTCTTGACTTTTGTTCAGATTAATGTAGAAATAAGTTTAAACATGATTGTAATGCATAAACTATATAAAATTGCTTACTGGCTTTGGGAGTTGGTAGGGAAGGGAGGATTGGAGAAAAATTTGGAATTCAAAAAATATCTTTACATGTATTTGAGAAAAAAATAAATAAAAAATGAAAAACTGAGTATCAAGGGGGGGGGAATGGATAATTTAATGACACTAGAAAGGGAAACTGTCCAACGGCATTCCTGATAAAAAGACCAGAGCTGAATAGAAATTCTGACTTTCAAATACAAGACTGAAGAAGAAAGCCATAAAAGAGCTAAAACAGGAAATAAGAAACAAGAGGATATTCAATGAGGGTTTACATTCCTCATGGGAAAATGATATTTATAATTCCTAATTTTTTTTCTCATTTTTAGGGCAGTTAAAAGGAGTATACATAGATAAAAAATACCGGCATGAGTTAAATATGATGGAATGATTATCTAAAAAATAAAATTAATGTGGGAGGGGAAAGAAGAATGCACTAGGAGAAGGGAGAGGTACAATAGAGTAAATTATCTAATATAAAAGAGACCTGAAAGAAATTTTACAGTGGAGGGGGAGGGGTAAAAGAAAATGCTTCTCATTGAAATTTGCTCAAAGAGGGAATAACATACACATTCAGTTGGGTGTAGTAATCTATCTTACCATACAGGAAAGTAGGAGAGGAAGAGGAAAAGAAAGGGGTATGGGGAGTTGATATAAGGGAGGACAGATTGGACAAGCCAAAAGCAAAACTCTTTTGAGAATGGTGAAGCATAAAGGAGAGAGGGGGGAGGGAGGGAGAGAGAGAAAGGATAAGTATAGTAAATTAGTTGGAGGGAAATATGTAAGAATCATTACTGTGGAAAAAATGTACAGTATGTTTCTCTGATAAAGACATCATTTCTCAAATATATAGAAAAAAGGATCAAATTTAGAGAAATAGGAGCCATTCCTCACTTGAAGAATTGAAGAATATGAACAAGTAGTTTTCAGACCAAATAATCAAAGCTATCTATAGTTTTATGAAGAAATGCTCTAAATCTCTATTGGTTAGAGAAAGGCATATTAAAACAACTCTGAGCTACCACCCCATACCTATCAGATTGACTAATATAACAGAAAAAGAAAATGACAAATGTGGGACAAGATGTGGGAAGATTGAACCACTAATATACTGTTGGTGAAGTTGTATACTCCTTCAAACATTCAGGAGAGTAATTTGGAGCTATGCCCAAAGGGCTATAAAACCAAGCATATGCTTTGACTAAGCAATACCACTTACTAGCTCTGTATCCCAAGAAGAAAAAAAAGGGGGGTGAGGGGGGAAAGGATGTATATGTAAAAAAAATATTTATAGCAGCTCTTTTTATGGCGGCAAAGAATTGGATATTGAGGGGATGTCCATTGATTGGGGAATGGCTGAGCAAGCCATTGTATATGATAGTGATGGAATATTATTGTGCTATAAGGAATGATAAGCAAGATACTCTCAGAAAAAAACAACTTGGAGTTACATGGACTGATGCAAAGTGAAATGAACAGAATCAGAACATTGTACACAGTAACATCAATATTGTATAATCTACTATATATAACAGCTATTTTCAGACATACAAAGATCAAAACAATTCTGAAGGACTTATGATGAAAGATGCTGTCCATCTCCAGAGAAAAAACTGGTGGAACCTGAATGCAGATGAAAAATACTTTTTTCTTTACTATATTTTTACTATATTTTTCTTTAATCTATGTTTTCTTTCATAGCAAAACTGACATGGAAATGTGTTAGCATATATGTGTGTGTGTTTATAAACTATGTCAAATTGCTTGCCTCCTCAGTGATGGTAGGGGAGGTGGAGAGAAAGGAGGGAGAGAATTTGAAACTCCAAATTTGAAAAAAAAAGACAGTTAATGTATTTACATTTAATTGAGAAAAATAAAATATTTTATTAAAAATAAAAGTTAACAAAACTTTAAAAAATTGTCCATTATGAGTAAGATCTTAAACTTTACAATCACTTCTAATTTATATGGGAAGCATGAGTTCTCTAAAATTTGAAGGTTTCTGCCACATAGCTGCTCTTTTAGGCACTCTGCACAGGGCTTTTAGACAATGTTAACAGCACTCATGGTATTCCTGGTCATATATATGATCTCTGGAACAGGATATATGTTCTTCCATTGCCACCTACCTCCAAGGATTTGCCCATTGGTGCTGAACTATCCTAAGGACACAGGGTTGTTTAAGGTGCTGCAGCAAAACAGAATATAATGTATCTTCTATTTTCCTTTTCCACATAAAATGAGCATTTCTGTATATAACATAGAAGAGGAAATGATTTTTATATTAAAAAATTAGTCTCTTATATACAGAATGTTTTTCTTCTTAAGTAGTTAATGAATCCAGTGTATAACTTTTAACATTTCTTGCTTGGCAATAGTTTTTTTCTGGTCATCTTTCTATTTTCTCATGTGCATGTATAGATTCTTCAAAGAATCTCTTTGCTCTACTTTTTTGAGAACAGCGCTTATTTTTATCTTTAGGGAACGTATTTTTTTTTATTTTTTTGAGAATATACCTTCCTCAGTTCTCCTACCCAGTGAAAAAGAAAAGAAAAAGAAAAAGAATTACAACCAATAGTTAGTCAAGAAACATTTTTAAATGTCTCCTATGTGCCAGGCATTTTTATAAGCACTAAGGATACAAATATTCAAGAAAAATAGTCTCTACCTTCAAAAAACTCAAAATCTAATAGAGAAGGACAACATACAAAGGAAGCTTAATTGGGGGAGAGGGGAGGTACAAAAAATGGGGGCATGATGGTGAACTCCAAAAGAATATAGTGACATTAGAAATGAAGAGATAATTAGTGTGGGTTCCTTCTAAAAAGAAATAGAAGCCTTAGGAAAATCTCAATGCACTGCCCTCCAATCAGAGTAGTGAGTGCACTGATGAAGTGTGAATACCAGTGCTGATCTATGCTTATAGGATGGTGAGTTTTCTGGAGGCATGAGGGAAAAGTACAAATGACTCCTATTGGGTACAAAATAGAGACATATTCATAGTTCAAGGAAAACACATTACTATCTGGTTGCTTCTGAAAATGTGTGTGTCATTTGGAAATAAGTCAATTGCATTTCTCTCAGGAGATATGTTGATGTTTTCTCAGTAGTCCTCTTGAATGAAGGTTGATTATGATATATTTCTGAATTTTAAATCTATTAAAGTCATTTTTGTAATGTTCCTGTCATTGTATGTGATTCATTGGATTCTACTTCATTCTGAATTAGTTTGTGTAATTTTTTTTCACATTTCTCTGAAACTGTCTCTTTTTTTCTGAAATTGTCCCTTTTTAATATTTTTTAATTTTTATTTATTTATTTATTTTTTTGGTGAGGCAATTGGGGTTAAGTGACTTGCCCAGGGTCACATAGCTAGTAAGTTGTCAAGTGTCTGAGGCCAGACTTGAACTCAGGTCCTTCTGACTCCAGGACCGATGCTCTATCCACTATGCCACCTAGCTGCCCCCAATTGTCCCTTTTTTAAGCACAATATTTCTTTATTTTCATATACCCTAATTTTTACAATCATTACCCAGTTGATGGCTACCTCCTTAGTTTCCAATTTTTTGCTACTGTATAAACAGTTTCTATAAACTTTTTTTGTACATATGGATCATTTTCCTATTTTTCTGATCTATTTGGGCCACAGGTTTATTAGTGGTATTGTTAGGGCAAATAATGTTGACAGTTGAGTAATTCAGGGAGCATTATTTCAAAATTATTTTCAAATTGATTTTTTTTAATTAATAAAAATAGATTTTCTCTTCTTCCCACCCTACCAACTATTAAAACAAAACCAAACAAAACCCTTCCTATAAATATGAATTGTTAATCAAAGCAAACTCCCACATTGGACATTAAAAAAAAAAAAATCTCTTTTTTTCCTGAGCCCATCACCTCTCTGTTTGGTGGTGTGTATCATGCTTCATTATTCATCCTTTGGTATCATTGTGTTAATCAGAATTCTTAAGTCTCTCAAGTTTATTTGTTTTTATCTTGTTTTAGTAAAAATTCTTTGTGCTTTACTCTGTATCAATCCAGGCAAGTCTTCCACAAGTTTCTCTAAAAAATCCATGGTTTATTCTTCTTCCAGTGAAAGAGGTATCCCATTATATACTACACAGCATTTTATATACTATAATTTATTCAGCCATTCCTCAATTCCAGGGCACTTTGCCCTCTTATTTCCTGCTTCTTAGTCAACACACAAAAAATAGCTATTATAATTATTATTTTTTTGTAATTTGTCTCTTTCATCTCTTTGGAATTTAGAACTACTAGTAGTGTAAAAGGCATATACAGGTTGTTAATTTTGGGGATGTTGATCAAATTGCTTTTCAGAATAGCTGGACCAATTCATGGGTTCTCTGATAGATCTTCAAAGTGCCTGTTTTCCTCCAGCCCCACCAACATTTCTCATTTGCCTTTGTTGTCAATGGTGCCAATTTGATGGCTATGAGATAGATATGCAAAAAATTTTTAACTCACATTTTCCTAGTGATTTTTAGTTTTTTTCAATCAGCTATTGATAGCTCAATCATATCCTATCTTGTTGGTGTTATGTCATTTCAATTGTGTTCGACTCTGCAATCCCTTTTGTGTTTTTCATGGCAGAGACATTGGAGTGGTTTGTCATTCCTTTCTCCAGCTCATATTAGAGATCAGGAAACTGGGGCAAACAGGGATAAATGACTTGCCCAGGGTCACATACCTAGTAAATGTCTGAGGCCAGATTTGAACTGACGTAGATGAGCCTTTGTGACTTTATGTTCAACACTATCTACTGTGCCACCTAGCTGCCTTGTTCATATCCTTTGACCTTTTAATAATCCAAAAAAGTAATGAATTTTGTTTAATGTTATTTCCACTAAGAACAACAATAATAAAGTAATAGCTGGCATTTCATGGTGCTATATGGTTTGCAAAGCACTTTAAAAAATTATTTCATTTTATCCTCACAGCAGCTATGGGAAGTAGGTGCTAGTTCTGGAACCAGAGGTAAGAAGATCCATGCTTAAAATCTGTAAAATGAGCTGGAGAAGGAAATGGTAAACCACTTCAGTATTTTTTTTTTGGTAGGGCAATGAGGTTAAGTGACTTGCCCAGGGTCACACAGCTAGTAATCCTCAGGTGCCTGAGTCTGGATTTGAACTCAGGTCCTCCTGAATCCAGGGCCAGTACTTTATCCACTGTTCCACCTAACTACCCCACTACAGTATCTTTTGCAAGAAAATCGTAGAGGGTACCATGAAAAATTGGATATGACTGAAAAATAACTAAACAACTGATGGCATTATTATCCTCATTTTATAGAGGATGATATTGAGATAGTCTGAAGTTAAGTGATTTACCTAGTGTCTCACAACTATTAAGTGTCTGATTTTGGATTTGAACTCAGGTCTTCCTAAATCCATGTTCAGCCCTCTAATTGCATATAATCACCCTACTCATGAATCAGGAAATAGCATTTATGATACAATGAAGAGAAAAATATTGAAATGAACCAAAGGAAAAAGTGCAATAAAAAGCAATTAAAAATAATAAATTAGAAAGGAAGAAAGGAGGAAAAGTTTTGAACTAACAGCTTGGGTGAGTCAGGAAAGAGAGCAAGAAAGAAAAAAGAAGTCAGAAAAAAGGAAAAGACAGAGATTTTATATGTGTATATGTACATATGTATATGTGTACCTATGTGGATAACTTTTTGTTTGTTTTTTTAGTGAGGCAATTGTGGTTAAATGACTTGCCCAGGGTCACACAGCTAGTAAGTGTTAAGTGTCTGAGGCCGGATTTGAACTCAGGTACTCCTGACTCCAGGGCCGGTGCTCTATCCACTGTGCCATCTAGCTGCCCCCTGGATAACTTTTTTTTTAAAGAAAAGGAAATTAACATTTTAATTAAAATCTAGAACTTTTAGCCTTAACCTTATTGTTACTTATACTTTATGTATTTGTTTATAGATATTTGAGGTCATAGCTTTTAATAATTGACCTTTTCTTAGATTCTATCAATTGTGAATTTCTGGGTGCTGCAACTTCTATTCATTCTTTATTCTAGTTACTTTCTATGGTGTCTCTGTTGGTAAATATTTTTTTTTCACTGCCTATGCAGTATAAATTCTGTTTTAGCCACAATTCAATATTTGCCAAACTAGGAATAATGATTTGAACAGTTGTTGAAAAGACCTAGGTTCAAATCCTGGCTTTGACATTTATTAGCCACAGTAACTCTGGGTAAGTCATTTATCCTTCCTCACACTCAATTTCTTCATCATCAAATTGAGATAAATATGCATGTAGTAGTTATCTCATAGGGGATAGGATCAAATGAGATAATGTATTTAAAATGCTTTACATATCAAATTAGCTACATAAATATCAGTTATTCCCATTGCATTATATAGTGAGTTTCCTCTGTGTGTGTGTGTGTGTGTGTGTGTGTGTCTGTCTGTCTGAACTCTGGAGGGTATACTAACCAATTTAGGATTAACCAGTCCTTTAGTTTTGTTATGTATTATAACTATTAAACATTAACACTAATTGACTGAGACCAAGCCATATACACATGAATATGGGGAAAAAAAGTAGTCTCCCAGCTATTCCATTCCAGGAGAAGACTTTTGGATTAGAAGGTCTTTTAAATCCCTGTGGATTAATTATTTAACCCAGGGAATCCTTTAAACTATTTTTGTGTTTCTCTCTAGAGAACAGACTATATCATCCAAGGAAGAATTAATTATAGTTCTACCCTTCCTTATGAATTTCTCCAAATATAACAGCTGCCTCCTCTCTCTAGGGTGTGGAATATAACATTCCTGCTCATCATGCATCATTGAGAGTACCTTGGTATTAACCGGAGGGAATTTTAAAGGTTATCACTCAGCCAGTTCAGTTAATACAAACCTGTCCCAAAGGTCATAGTGTCTTCCAGTCTTCCATCTCAACCCCACCCACTCACCCTTACCTTCAATGGCTCCGGTAGCTCCTCAGTAATGTGACTAATTCTGTAATCATTACCTGGGCCTTTCCTGTGCAATCACCTCCCCACCCCTCCCAGAAGCTCTCAAATGTAAAACCAGAGATGCACCTTTCTAATTCAATTCGACATTTTTAAGTATTCATTTAATACTTAGGTGCAATAACTTCAGATAATGAATAAGTTAGTAGATCTTCATTTCCTGGAAATCTTTTTCAGAGATAGGTCTCCAATAGGAGAGAAGAAAAATAAATTCCAAAAAAAACCTGAGAAGTCTCATTTATGTCCATAAATAAGAAAATTTATATTCTCTGGTTTAAGCAAATTATATGCCTCATGTGATTGTATTCCTGTTTTCTCAAATATTGTAGATACTATTGTGATCAATAATATACAAATTCATAGTAAACTTTTTATCCTAATGTATTTCCTTAATTCATTAGATATGAATAGTATTAAATTGCTATCACCATCATGATCAGGAGGGGAGAGGATGCCATTCTAATATTTGAATGTTTTAGAAACCACTGTTAAAGACTTCTACCAATTTCCATGGCTGTCTTTCCAGAGTACAATGCCATAATGGTTGGCTTACATATTTCATTCTCCAGGGACAGAAAAGTAACATTTGCCACAATTGCTCCCTTTGAAGTCAAAGCTGTTTGTTTATTTATATTTTAATGATACATTCCTTGTAGCTCATGGTGCACACATTGCATTCAGGTAATCTTTTCTGACAATAAAACCCCATATGTTAACTTGTTAATAATAGGTTTATATTACATTTTAAGGTTTATAGAACACTAAACATATATTAGCTCCCAGGAGTCTCACAATAGTTTCTGAGGTAAATGATATGTCTATGGTCACATGGTGAGATATGTAATTTTATCATTATAGGAAGCTCTTTCTTTACCAGTGTAATGAGACACCTGATCAAGCTGACATAGCCATGTGTGGAGAAGCAGTTCTCTAAAGATATACAATATAACTTCCTTCTCTTTTCCATGCATGGGTGAGAGTACCTTGGTATTATGGATTTCTGATAAGGCAATGTTCTGCATTGGTAGAAGATCCCTAACTAGTTTTACTTTATACCATTTCAGTTATCAATTCGGTCATCATGGTCATCATCAGCATCACTATAGGTTTTCTCCTCTTCTAGGAATCATGGGTTATAAGGTATGTGTTATCCTAAGGCCTCTCCCCAGACAGCCCATCCTACTTTTGGAAAGTTTTGTTAATTTTCCTAATAGCAACCTTAACTTTATCTTTTTTTAAAATCCTCACACTGTTCCTAGTTTTATCTTTTGGAACCAAAAAGAATAAGACTAATTAATCCCTCTCATTCATGACAATCTTACCAATACTTGAAGATGGCTGTCATGTTCACCTTGGCCTCTTTTTGTGGAATCTACACATCTCCAGTCCTTTCAAGTGATAGTCATGATATGAACTCAAAGATCTTCACCATTTTGTTTGTTCCACTCTCAATGCTCTCTAGCTTATTCCTGTCATTTTTAAAATGTGGTGCCCAGGACAGAATCCAGTATTTTAGATGTAGTCTGGCTAGAGCAGAGTGCACAGGGACTACTGTATCTTTTTCTGGAAATTGTTTATGCCCCTCTAAATGGAACCCAAGATCAGTTATCTTAACTAATACATGATGATGATGATGATAAACAATAATATTTATTTAACCCTTTTGGGGTTTGTAAAATCTTTATAAACTTTACTGTGGTAAAATATGAAAGTTTTTAACAGTCGGTTAGGATAACTGAAAGACGCCAGTTTTTCAAGGACCACCCTTTTGGGGAGGAGATGAACAGTCCGCCTGCTGCGCATGTCAGACTGCCTGCCGGGTTTTTTGACTTCCAGGGTGGAGAGAAGGAGAGGAGGCCTTTTGCCTGCTTGGCGGGACTCCTGACGGCGCGGCACAGACTCTCTCTCCAAAGGTGGCCTTTTTCGGTTTGGTGAGTTTTTATAAGGAATATAGACTAAGCTTAGACTTAAGACGATTTGTATTGTGTTTCTACTTTCCTATCCTTCTAATCAACATCACCTTGTGACTATCATAACTATAAATAAAAAGGTCTATCTAGAAAACCAAAAGCTGCTTCCATTTACTAGTTTGGGAGATAAATTAAGGGAAAGGTTAAGTAGGGGAGATTTATGATCTAATATCCAATTTTAAATCTCACATTACTATCTTCCCTGCTACTGTTGAGGATGATCCTTCCTTCTACCAAAAAAATCAACCAACCAACCAAACAAGTCTCTAGTCTTCTTCACTCTTAGTTACTTCCTTCTGAGAAAAACCATAGTTTTCTTCTGCATATATCTTGCTTGTACATAGTTGTTTGCATATTGTAGAGCCTTGCTGAGAAAGATACAGATAATAAAAGTTTTTTGAGAAATCATTCAAACTTGGGTCTTTCTAGCACTAAACCAAATTTTCTATGCCCTGTGCCACCTAGCTGCCACATTGACTTTTGATCCATGTTAAGCTTGAAATTCACTTGCAGATCTTTTGTTTTCCTTTTTTACTGACAAACTGATATATAAACTTGTGTCCCACATTGCAAATTTATTAGGTTGATTTCTTGAAGTTAAGCACAAGACTATCCCCATTAAATTTCATTTTTTTTGACTGCACAACTTTTTCATCTCAATTCTATCATGTTGTACTTTAGATTTCCTTTCTAATCTTGTCTTTTGATATTTTGTCTAAGCCTTTATACTTGATTTTTTTAAAAAGATAAATATAATTAGGCTGAGTTCATGAGCACAAGTATCTGAGACACTCCACTAGAGCATCCATCCAAGTTCAGATGGGACCATTAACTTGTTTTCTTCGAGTAAATATTCTCATTTTCTCTCTCTCTCTCTCTCTCTCTCTCTCTCTCTCTCTCTCTCTCTCTCTCTCTCTCTTGCTCACTCACTCATTCTCACACACACACAGCTTCAATCTTGTGCACAGTTGACCAGACCTTGACTAGTACAACTTCAACAAAGTTAAGCAATTTGCTTAAGATAATTCAGTTAATTTAGTAAACGATTTCATAATTCTCTGGGCAAAAATATTTTCCCCTTCTTCCCCCCAAAGTCAGGCACCATGTTTTCTCTTCTACAGATAACAGATATAATTATAAAATAATGAGTCTGCTAAGAAAAAAAAAGTAATGCTTCAAATAACTATGAATTCCTTATAATATGGTGCGTTCTGGAATTGCCTGAAGCTTGAAAATTGTAGGTGTCTGGTGTCACAAAGATAAGAAGTGGGAATATGAATTTAGGTCTCCCTCACTCCAGGTCCAGCAGTGCATATCATAATACAAGATGATTTTTTAACAAATGTACTAAAATCACTCTTTTTATTTATAATAAGACGCAGTCTATTAATTTGAAAGAGATGGTTTCTTTGCCCAGAGTATTAACAACATATGCCATTGATATCTTCAGTCATTTGAGTTCATTAAGTAGATTTCATCTTCATTGAATCTCTAAAATAATATCAATGAATTAGCAGTATTAACATTCTAGAATATGGTGCTGGCAAGGATAGGCACTTGCATCACATGGAGTAAAAAATATCAAGCACTTCCTTCAGATAATGGATCTGGGGCTCATCAGATGGATTTGATATCAGTTTGACCTTACATTACTTATGAAGCCATTCTAACTTAAAATCTCATTCCTCCAGGCAAAAGGCGTATGTGAATTGCTTTTTAATGATATTGTATTCATTCTTGAGGTGTCATAAAATGAGAGAAAAATGGTATTTTTTGGTCAAAAGATAAAAGGTTAGAGTTGACTTTGTTAAAAATGTTTTGCTAATTTCTTGATATGATAATGAGAAGCCTCAAGGAATGCTTGGTTAGGTTATCTTATTGACAGTTCATTCTGATTCCCCCCCCCCCCAATTTGAAATGGGAATTATATTGAAAGAGCTGACAGTAAAAGGCCAGAATGAGGTAATGGATTTTCTTAAATGTGAGATAGGGGGATGTGAAGTATAACTACTCTTCACTGCTTTTCCTGAGGGTTGGGAATATTAATCATTTGCAACTTAAATTAGTTATTCACTTCAGTTGAACAAATGCAGTTAGGCACCTACCTCATGCAAAAGGCTATTCTTGGTTCTGGGAGAAGTGCAAAGACAACTAAACTAAATATAACAGGCTCACAGTCTCCTACAGGGAATACAAATTATGCAGATAAGGGAATGCAGGATTGAGAGCACTGGTTTTAGGCATCAAGGAACACAAGAATTATAACAGGTAGAAATAAGGAAGGGAAGACATTCTAGATTTGGGGAAGGATCATGAAGAATGGAAAATTAAAGGTATTCAGCAATATTTGTGTCAGATATTGGGAGCAGGTAAAATGCAGTGGGTTATATAAATCATAGATTTATGAGTAAAATATTTAAAAGAGTAAAGGATGTTAAAGTCATTTCCATCTCTAAGAAAGTCTTCCCTAATAACAAATATTTTTATGAAAAATAGGAAGAAAAGAATAAATCATCAAACCCAATAAATACATTAAACACTGCTGGTCCTCCTGCTTCACTCCAGGACTGGTCCCACCACAGTGTTACAAACCTCTCCTGGAGACCTCCTAAGTTGTTTTAGGCTGAAAAAATGTCTCTCTCTGTCTTTTTGCTGGGTCTTCCACTCCAAAATTTGATCTGTTGTATAATTTTAAAGTAGTTTGGAGGGAAATCTCCCAACATTTCCCTCCAAAAATAGAGTAGAGATTGAAAATATTTTTCCCTTCATTTTTTCTTTTTTTTTTAATTTGCAACATGGCTAACCTGTTTTGAATAATTTCACAACTATAATTAATATTAATTTTCTTGCATTCATAATGGGTGAGAGAAGGGAGAGAATTTATAATTTTTTAAAAAAATGTTAAAAATAAATAAATAAACAAATAGGTTTTTTTAAGTAATGTATTCCAAGATGACTTCTCATTTATAATGGAAGATGCTATGTCTTTTGTAATCTTCAGTGTTTTTCTTAAGTAGGAGAACCTCTTTTTGGATGATTACAATATTATTTCCTTGAAGTAGTACTGTTTCTTTGATTTTGGTTATGATATAATTGGTACTTTTTCTTCCTTTTATGAGTTATGTCTTTTTTTCATTCTTGACTAAATGTCCTATAGTTCTGATAGAGCTAGGCAATTTCATTTATGATTTCAAAAATGTAGTCTTCAGACTTTTAATCATAGTTTTCAAGAAATCCAAAGATTCTTACCTTTCCATTCTTGACCTCTTTTCTTGTTCAGTTTATTTTTATATTGTCTATTTCACACGTTCATTTATTTTTTCCTGCTTTTGATTTTGTTGTAATATATGTCTTGCCATCTAATCAAGTCACTGATTTGTGTTTGGGCTCTTCTAGTTCTCAGGGATTCCATTTCTTGGATAAAGTCTATAGTTTTCTCTAGTAAGTTATATGTCCTCTTTACAATTATTTCCTATAGAGATTTCATTTCATTTTCAATCTCTTGCTTCATTTTCCTTCAGTATTAATATAGTCTTTATGGAAAGTTCATTTATTTCTCCCTTTTTTATCCTTTAACTCTGCTTATAGTTGAGATGGAATTACTCCTTTTTGAGATGTCTGGATTTACAATACTTTTTTTCCCTTTTTGTCTATTAGTGTTTTCTTTATTTACTCATCTCTCAGATTTCATTCCTGAAGCAAGGATTTGTGTTAACATCAAATTTCATCTCCTGCTGTGATTTTGTGTGGGGTGGATTCCCTTGCTTGATATGACCCTGGAGGTCCTAGGTTCCTGAATTATCTTCCTGTTCTTGGGGTAATGTGTTCATAGGTCTTTTAGGCTCAACCTGCTAGCTCTTTAGCCTCCCACACTCCCATCCCTGGCAAATGCGAACGAGATTTTCAGAACTAAAAGGAAAACAACACTGCTTGTTCAGTGGCCTTCCAACATCTTTATTAAGGATTTTTTTTTAGAAAACACCTTTACTCTTCTGTCTAGGCTGCTAAAATGGTCAGAAGTTTTATTCTCTCAAGTATTTATTAGATGAATATTCTCTAAGATTGGATGAATGAATGAACAAATTTTATAAATCTTCCACATAAACATAGATATTGAGAAGTGGTAGGCACCTCAGCTGATATCTACTACAATATAAGTGCCAAGTATTCCCTCTACAAGACAGTTATCCAGCCTCTGCTGGATGACCTCCAAAGTGTATTATCCCCTATTTATCAAGCTAACCTATTCCACATTTAGATACCTCCATTTGTTAGGTATTTTTGTTTTGTTTTCTATTGATATCATACATACATTTTTTTTGTCTTTGTGAACTGCATCCAGTGGCTCCTCATTTTATACTCTAAGGACAAGTCTATTCCCCCTTTCAAATGACTATCCTCCAAATAATTAAACAGTGCTATCAAATGAGACCTGAATCTTCTTTCCCTATGCCATACCTTGTTAATTCCTGTAAGTGACTTTCATACTGTATGGACACCATCCTGTTTGCTCTCCTCTGTACACTCTCTACCTTATCAACGCCGATCTTAAAGTGATTGGCCAGAACTAAACATAATATTTCAGATGAGGTCTGACAAGGGCATAGAATAGAGAAATTGTCACTGTCTCTCTCTCTCTCTCTCTCTCTCTTTTTTTTTGGAATCTATGCCCTTCTTAATGTAATCTAAGGTACTATCACCTTTCATTACTCCTTTATCACATTACTGACACGTATTGATCTTGTGCTCCAACAAACATGTTTATTTTTTTCTTTTAAAATACATTTTAGATAGCTTTTATTTATACATTGCCTAAATTTCTCCTTATATTACTCTTTCCACCTTTAAGATAACCATCCCTAATAACAAACATTTTTAAAAAGAAAAATGAGAGGAGAAAAAATCATTAAAACCAATAAGTAAATTAATAACATGACATTACATACAAAATTCCTCACCAACTGACCTCTCCATATTGGCAAAGGAGTAGGACAATATGTTTTCTCATATTGCCTCCTTCCAGGTAAGCTTCTTTATTTATAATTTTCATTTTTGAACATTTTTTTGTGGTTCATTTTGTTTACATTGTTTTAGCTGCATATTTTTTCAGGCTAATAGTTTAATTTGTATCAATACATATAAATCTTTGCACATTTTTCTGTATTCTTCATTTCTGTCATTTCTTATAAGATGGTTAAACTCCATTGCACTCTTGTTTCAAAATTTGTTTAGGTATTTTCCAAATGGTGAAAACTCACATTGTTTCTATCTCTTTGCTACACCTCCCCCCCCCACCCCATATACCTAAAAATATATTATTTACATGGACACTGTCTTTATGTCAGTGACTTTCTTGGGGTATGCACCTAGCAGTAACAGCAATGTGGGCATTTTACATTGTTTTGTTAATTGCAAATTACCTTCCATAATAGTTGTACTAATTCATAGTTCCACTAACAATGCATTGATATGTTTGCCTTATCATAACATGGCCTATTCCCTCTTATGTTGTCTTTGATAATTTGCTGGGTGTGAGGTACAAAGATCAGGGTTATTTTGATTTATATTTCTCTTGGAATTTGTCATTTTTAGCATTCTTTCATATGATTGTTATTAGATTACAATTTTTCATTTGAGAATTATTTGTTTATATGCTGTGATAACTTCTCTATTTTATTTTTCTCTATTTCTTTTGGTTGTCTATGTATACTGGATACCAGACTCATAAAAACCTTGATATGAAGAGCCTGATCCCCTTCAACCTATTTTTATCTTAGATGATTAAGGTTTTCTTTTTTTATTTAAATGATTTTTAGTTTGATGTCATCAAAATTATAATTTTTTTATAATTGTTAATTTCCTCAATCCCTGATTTAGATAAGTATTCATCTCCTATCCATCCATAGTTGCAAAAGTTATATGATTTGCTTCTCTTCTCATTATTTATTAATATGATCTTTAATATCTGGGGAGTTTATATATCCATCTTAAATTTATTGTGAATTATAATGGAAGATGTAGGCATAAGCCTAATTTCTGCCAGATTCATCTCTAATTTTACAGCATTTCTTATCAAATATTAACTCAAAACAACAATTGAAAAATTAAAAAATGAAGGTGAATCCTGTAATGGACTTAAAGTAAAAAAAAAAATAAGTGTCTTACATTTTCAGACATTGCTAAGGTGGGAATTTGTTTTGCTGGGCCATCCAGCTACATATAGAAGGTTGTCTTTTTTTATAATTTAAAAAATGCTAAGAGGAAGGGGCTGAGTGAAGGATAGCTATAATGAAAAAATGCTTGGTAATTGAAATTAAAATAAAAAATACATAATTCTTCCATAAATAATTTATGTTTGGGGATTTACTAAATAATGGGTTAGTCTATGTCATTATTTCTGATTTCCCCTTATCTAATTTGTTATGTTGATCTACTTTTATTTTCTTTTTAAACCAGGACTAAATAATTTTGATGATTGCTGCTTTATAATGTAGTTTGATGTCTGGAAGTACTATTCCCACTTCGTTTGTGTCTCTTTTAGCCAAGAATAAACACAAAAGATGACTTCAAACTGAAAATAAAAATGTGGCACACATATGGTTCAGAAGAAATTGATGAGAAAGAGAGAGAAGGAAATTTAAGCTTTAAATTAGTTGAAGTGTTCAGAATCAGATGAATTACATCAGTAACTATTTTAAGAATTTGTTTAGATGATTAAAATAATCAGTAATCTTTGATAAATCATGTGTAACAGGGGAGGATATAGAATATTTCAAGTAAATACCATAATGATTTGCAAGAGGGAATGTAGAAAGTGAAAACAACTAACATGAAACAGATGGGAAAAGAAGACAGTAACAGAAGGAAGTCATTGTGGGTTAGATAGTAGGACAATAAGAAGAAAGTCAACAATAGAAAGAAGAAAAAGTAAATAAATTAGTAAACAGAAAAAGCTCCAGTCTCATAAAAATATTATGAGTTGTGAGAATATCAATATAAAATTCATAAGAAATTATGAAAATAACTGAAACTACTGTTCTAGAAGTGAGAAAGGAAAAGTTAGTAGAAAGTTTAAAATAAATTAAGGAGGAGATAAATAGTTAAATTAGATGTCTTAGTACAATCAATGGCTTAGGATAAAAGCAAGAAAACAGATGAAATAAGAATAAAAATTAAAAAGTTCAGCAATTTAATAAAAAGCAATAAACACCACACAACTGGTAGAATTTAGAAGATATCTCCAAGTGACCTGAATGTTGAGTCTTAGGGTAGGAAATTAAAATTCAGCAAATTACCCAAAAGACACACAATTCCTTAATACCATAATTTAGAGTATACAAATTAAAATCACCTCAAAGCATTGGAACCAATTGGCTAAAAACAAATCAACAGTTTTCCAAGAGCAATACTGTAGGAAAATGCTAGGTTTAACTTACCCGGAAATGGGTTTCTCAAGTCCAGAACTCATGGGTCCAAGAAGAAATTCTTCAAGGTTCTAGTGTTAAAAATTTTAGTCAGAATTATAGAGGAATTCATATTCTTAATGAAAAAGTAGACAGGGATAAAATCTTCCAAAAAGTAAAGGAAAATGCAATAGGATGATAAAAGTTTGGAAAACAAAATAAATTATTAATATAATATGTGAGTAGGTACTTAATAATAGTTGACTTTACATGAGAAGAAAGGAAATTATCATAATTATAAGCTAACAAAATAGAAACTTACAATAAATAGAAGTATATTGATTAGAGTTGAAAATATCCATCCAGCTTAATAGAATGGGAACTAGATAAGTTTACAAAAACTAACAACAGAACGATAAATTGAGTCAAACTTTTGAGAATTTGTCAAAGAGTGGGTAGGGAGTGGTGCTGATCAGGTTGGATTTATGAATAAATTATATCAAACTTTTAAATAACAAATAGTGTGTTTGTTATATAAGATGATTATTGAAATATGGAGGGAATAGCAACACCTTACAAAACATTTTCTGTGATAAACATGATATTTATACATAAACCTTAGAGAATAAATTATAGAAATAAAATTAAAGAAGTTTGAAAAAAATCAGACTTTGAGTACTTGACATTGTCATTTCTCTTGAAAGCACAATGGCTTTATTCTCTACTGAAATTTAAACCAGGTAATAAGAAAATCAATCAATGGAGCGAAGTTGGTATTTGTAGAAGCTAGTATTAGGCCTCAGTAATAAAATCCCTAAGGCTTATTGGAAGAAGAGTGGTATTTCATGTTTTCAGGTTGTTTCTGGTGTTTTGGAATTTCGCTATCCATCACAAATGTGGAGAACACAGAAACAAATAATAATATGAGTATTGATAAATGAGGCCAATATGCCTTCTTATTAATGTATCAATTTGAGGTCCAGACTGCTTGTTTCATTGTTTTGGAGGCTTCTTAGTATAGAAACCTCGTCTATTAATTTAGGAAGGTATTACTTTTACAATTTATAATATTAGAAATTTTCTTGGAGAACTAAAAAGTTAAATTATTGCTTAGGTCACATAGCCATTAGAGGACCACAGTACAATTTGGATCTAGATCTTGCTGACCACAAACATGGCTCTCTAATAGATCATTCAGTCAATAAGCATTTACTAATCATCTATGTGCATATTGTCCTCATTTATCAATACTCATATAGTTATTTGTTTCTGTGTTGTCTACATTTGTGATGGAAGGAGCACCACAGTGAAGCAGATTTCTGTTCCTGGATTAAAGAGCAAGCAGGCCTGAGATAACTTACAGACCAGAGCACAGGCCAAGGAAATATAGAACATGTCTCTCCTCAAATTGTACAATCTTGGACACCCTGAAGCTTGGGAGAGTGCATCCTGGAAGCAGTGCCCAACTTTTAGAAGGATTTAAAAGTCAAGAAATAGGCTAGGAAACTGAAAAGACAGAAAAAACTGTGGACTATAGACAGTTTCTTTGGTGACAAGGACGATCAAAGTACACTCTCAGAAGAAGATAACAATGTCAAGGTTCTGACATCCAAAGCTTGCAAGAAAAATATCAATAGGTCTTAGGTCATATAAGTGCTCAAAAAGGACTTTGAAGACAAAGTAAGAGAGGTAGAGGAAAAAATGGAAAGAGAAATGAGAGTGATGCAGGAAAGTCATGAAAGAAAAGTCAACAGCTTGTTAGGCCAAATGGAAAAGGAGATAAAAAAGCTCTTTGAAGAAAATAATTGCTTAAGAATTAGGATTGAGCAAATGGAGGCTGATGACATTAAGAGAAATCAAGACACAATAAAGCAAATCCAAATGAATGAAAAAATAGAGGGCGATGTTAAATATCTCCTTGGAAAAACAGCTGACCTGGAAAATAGACCCAGGAAAGATAATTTGAAAATTATTGGACTAGCTGAAAACCATGATCAAAAAATTAAATAAATGAGACACAGTTAAAGAAGATCTGAAATGGTATAGACATCCCATACAGTCAAATATATGTTTTAGGTTTGTAATATTTATTCAATGGGTAATGAATAAGGCTTTGTTCTCGAAATGAAAACAATGAAGTTCAGGTGGTACCTGTTCAGACAATTAGCAAAAGCATCACTTTTTTGCTTACATTTTGGGTGGAAAGAGTATGTCACTTTGCCTCTTCCCAAAATTCACATTCAATTTTATAAATGAACTATTTATGAAATAAAGCCATTTTCCTTTATGGAAATTATTCTATATTCTGCATAAGTTAAATGAATACTTATAAGACTAATAGGTCCAAATTAGTATAAATAATCAGTCCCATGATGTGATCCCATTATTTGAGTTTTCACTGCATATTTCTATTTGACTTGGGCTAATTACAAATTTACATGACTAATCTTCAAATAGTGCAAATTTAAACACAGAAACCACTTCACAGGATTCATTATTTACAGTATTTTTACCATACCTATTTTTAAAGACAGTAACAGCAAGTGTTGAGAAAGTTATAGATTTCTTTGCATGAGGGAACTGATTGTGCAAGAACTCTCTTCACCACTGTAGATTGCAATTCATGGCTTGGAAAATAAGCAGTAGGATGTTACCTTAGGTTTAGAGAGGTTGCCAAGTGTCATACAGGTAATAAGAGAGCAGGAATTGAAGCCAGGTCTTTCTGGCTACGTCCAACTCTTTACCTGATATAGCACATTGATGCCTAAGAATTATTGTCCCCCAAAATAAATTATTTAGTACAATTTGTACTGAGTTAAATTACTGACCATAATCAAAGAATGTCAGGTAATTAATGTGAATGAGCAAAGTATCATAGGATCATTTTTTATATAGCTTCAGAAAATTATTAAAATTGTGGCCTATTTTCCTTTCACTTGTCTTTTGCTAGAAGAAAATTGACTATTTCTCAATAATCATGCTCTTTTCAATGTTATTCATATGTGACATTGACCTTGTAAATGAGTCACTGACATTTTTGTTGATAATGATGGTGTTCTTAGAGCTGGGGATAGAGTTGTCTCTGTCCTAGGCTGCTGTTCAAATTTGTTATGTATTTATTCAGTCAAAGCAAGAGGTAAGCTGTACAAATATAATAAAAAGACATATGAAGCTGCAGGAGATGTCAATTGCACTAACTTTTCCAACTAACTTTATATAGCCAAAAAGAGGTTAAACAACTATTCTAAGATTTGAAGTCAGTGAGATGAAGATAATGTGTTTCTTGACTATCTTGTATATGCCAAAGTATTGCTGCAGTTTTCTGTTATTCTGCTCAAGCATACAATAAATAGGGTTTCAGCAATCTGCAACTTACTTTTTCAGGTGATAATTTTGACAAGGTTTTTTTTCTTTTACTGAAGCTTTTCCAAGAATTTTTGCTGCTTTCAAGAACTGTATAAAATGCCTTAATTATTCTGTTGGTACCCAATTTATCTTAGTATTTTAGTTCTCTGAGGAAGCATTCATGGTATTAAGCATTAGGGAAAACATAACACAAAATGTGTTAATGACCTTCTTTACCAAACTTCCTACTTAAATTTTAATTTCTCAGTGACCATCTGCATTACAATTTTATGAAAGATTTACATTGGAATGCAAATAATTGGCAGTAATTTGAATGCATTAATTCAACAAATATTTATTAAAGGCTAACTATATTTATGGCATTATAATAATTGATGGAGGCTATTCTAAATTAATGAAATTTCTGAATCAAATAATTATTTAAGGTAATACTATTGCCAGTATCAGATTTTGGTGACAAAAATGATGCACAAGATGATAAGGATATAAGGGAGAGACAATCTGGCACCACTAATTGAAAACTAGAAAGAATACATGCTTAGTAGAATTTTAGGGTCATATGCTGATAGGTAAGAGGGAGATCAAGGCACAGAGGAGGTAATGACTGTGACACTTGCTTCAAGGACACTATGGCCTCTCTTTGAAGGCTTTCTGAGCTAACATACAAAGGGCTTGGTTGGTTTTCAAAATATTTTTCCTATTTGTCATTGGTGTTGGTAGGTTGTTTTCTGTTTTTGTTTTTGTTTTTTCTATATTGAGGGAAAGAAAGTTTTATGAAGCAGAAGAATACTTACTGATGCGATAATGATAGGGGAAAGAGAGAATATGGAAAACAATTTGACTTTTTGCTTTGCTTTTTTTTTCTACCAAGCAATGTGTTTTTCAAGCCAGAGAAGAATAAAATAAAAATGATTGAGGCACTTGAAACCCAAGATAAATAGGAAGCATTAGGTAAGGTCCTCAATGAATTCCAATAAGACAAAAAAAAACTACATTCATCCTAGTTTAATAAAAGCATTGTCAGGTCCAAATCTCTTACAGAGGTTTTTAGAAAAACTAAGAAGCATAAGAGAGTTGTAACAGTGTTATAGATGGGCAGATGGTGTATTTTTTTTAAATAAAGAGGATGGGGTTTCTAAGTCAAGACCAATGAGCCCTAGTTTTAAATTCCTGGGAAAAACTAAAATTCAGTATAAAAGGAATAGATTATGACCATTTTGAAAGGAATATAGTGATCTTTAAGAGCTAGTAGTATGAAAAAAGAGCTAGTAGTATGACAATTAAGAACAATCTATGCCATATGAACTGGATTTCCTTTTTGACAGGGTGATTAGATTTGTATATCACAGAATTTCTGCAGATGCAATACATAAGAAATTTAGCAAAACATCGAACATACTCTCTGGCCATCCTAAAGGACAGGATCCAATTAAATAAAATCTACCAAGCATTTATTAAGTTCCTAATATATGTAAGACAGATGTGTGTTAAATGTATTTAGGTGGACTTAGTTTAAGTGTTGGATCTGAAGAGTAGAGGGAGGGGAAGTAACAAGCATTTATTAAGCATATTAATATATGGGCCATAACTGAAAAAATGACAACAAAAACAATGTTCCAGGCACTCAACTAAGCATTTTATAAATATAATTTCATTTGATGCTAACACCATAGTAAATTAGGTACTACTGTGATCCCCACTTTATAGTTGAGAAAACTGAAGCAGACAGAGGTTTATTGATTTGCCCAGGTTCATATAGCTAGCAAATGTCTGAGGTCATATTTGAAATCAAGACTTCTTGATAGTAGGTTCCATGATCTATCCATTCTACCACCTAGCTCTAGTAGTTAATGTATCAATGCTAATGGAAAGTTATTAAAGTATCTACTCCAATGTAAAGGATAGATATCTATCTAATACATTGCCCTGTGAAGTTCCGCATCAATATCTGGATAAAGGCATACTTGCTAAATTTTCATGTGATCAAAAACTCAGAGACATAACTAAAATATCAGATGAGGGCATCAGGAGTCAAAATGATTTCAGCTGATTAGTAAAATGGCCTATGTTTAAGAAGTATAAATTTAATCGTTCATACTTGCAAGAAACAAAATCAGCTGTATAATACAGAATGAAAAATTATCTGCATAACCTAAGTTAGCAGTGTAAGAAGATAACCAAAGGTGGCAGTACTAAACAAGTTATTAATTAAACATTTATATTAAAGGACATGAGAATCCCTTTGTACTTTGTCCTGGTCAGATTATATGTAGAACACATTGTTCTAGTTTGAGTTATTACAACACATATTATTAAACTGTATTGACAAAAGGAGGATGGTAAGGGAACTGGAAATTATGCTGGATGATGATTAAATGAAGGAAGTAAAGTCTGGGAAAGAAGATTTAGGGTAAAATGATATCTAGCTTTAAATCTGGAGGATCCCACAGGTGAATAAAAAACTAACTTTGTTTAGCCTGACTACAGAATTAGGAGTAATTCATGAATTTTTCTGGGATTCAATTTATCCACTTAGGTCAAACTAGAAAGCATTAATTCTGTGTCTCCTATCTGCCAGGTAGTGTACTAAGTGTAAGGAATACAAAGAAAGGCAAAATAACAATCCCCTTCCCTAGAGGATCTTTCTAATTGCGAATAGACAATATGGGGGGTGGGGGGAGGGAGGGTACAGTTCATAGAGCACCAGGCTTAGAGTCAGGAAGATCAAGTTCAAATCCAGCCTCAGACACTTACTAGCTGTGAACCCTGGGCAAATCACTTAACCTATTTGCCTCAGTTTTCTCCTCTGTAAAATGGGGATAATAATAGCACCTGCCAACCCCCTACACCTCCAGGGTTATTGTGAGGATCAAATGAGGTAACACTTGCAAAGTAGTTAGCAGAGTGCCATGTTAAATCATAGCTATATAACTGTAAGTGTAGAAATAGAGTATATAAAGGATAAACTGGAGAAAATCTCAGATGGAAGGCAATAACACTGAGCCCTGGAAAATATTCTTGCATAAAGTAGAATTTTAGCTGAGACTTGAAGGAAGCTAAGGAAGCTAAGAGGCAGAAACTATGAAGCAAAAGGAAGCAGTACACCAGTCTCTTTCCACAGTCATCTACTGGTAGTTTAATATGTTGCCTTCTAAGACTCCAACAAACCAAGACCGTACTAACTTTGTGGTGGTTGTTCAGTCACTTCAGTCATATCTGACTATCCATGAACCATTTGAGTATTTCTTGGTAAAGAATAATTTGTCATTTACTTTAGCTCATTTTACAGATGAGGAAATAGTGTCAAATAACATTAAGTGACTTGACCAAGATCACACAGCTAGTATCTGAATCTTGATTTGAACTGAGGTCTTCCTGTCTCCAACCACAGTGCTTTATTCACTGCACCACAAAGCTACCCCTGCAAACTTTAGACCCAACTTTACTAAAGATTACACTGATTCCAAGCCCCTTTGACTCTTCACCACCTACCCAACCCCAACCCCTATCCCCAAACAAAATGGCAGTAGGTTTCCTGTTTTGGTGAAGCCCTGGGCTAGTTGTAGAAATTTACTAGTGTTATTGCTTTGCTGAGTTATTGCTTTATCTAGGTTCCTTTTAAATTTTTCCCAATATGTTTCTCAGTCAACAAAGACTTGGCTGGATCATTTTATGATGCCATCCTTCCCAGGACTCCCTGTAGAAAATTTCTCTAATAATATTGAAATATCATTTGGACTGGATGAGTGAAAAATTTTTAATGTATCCCAAGGAAGAACAAAGACTGAAGGCTTTAATCTTGAATACAAAGGCCAAACTGAACCAAATGATGACATCATTACTAAGAAAAAACTTGGTCTTGACTAGGCAAGATTCAAACATAATGCAAAAAGAAAGGTAAAGCCTTTATGTTCCCCAAACAATGAAATATTACCTCCTTTTTATTGTAAAAGAAGGAAAGTATTGATAGATATTCTCTCTTTAAATGAAAGTTTAATTTTTTTTCAGAAATTTGTTTTATAAAATACTTTAGCAAGTGAGGATAACAAACATAATATACCAATAGATCTATATAAAATAACTGAAAGTATTTTATTTGAACATAGTCTATGAAAATGAGAGTTTCTTGAAATCAATTAACACCTTTGCAATAAAACTTATATAATTCTGGGATAGACAATTAGGACGACAGATCTAGAAGTCATTGCAACAACAAGAACATCAAAATGCAATGAAACACAGTTGTCATCACACCAAGAAAGAACTCCTGCCCATAAAATTCTAGATGGGCAGGAATTTCTCCTCCTGCTCCTCTTCCTCCTCTTCCTCCTTTTGCTCCTTCTTCTTTGACATGCTAAATATCAAAATTTCTAAAGTACATGGAATTAAAAGTTTCATATAAATAAATTTTTTAAAAATTGTAATTTTTAAAAAAATGTAATTTAAAAAAATTATAAAAGGTCAAGGTATGTCATACAGGATTTCATCAGCTAACAGAGTTTTCTCAGAGGTATTTTCATTGGGCCCACAGAAAAAGAGTTAACTACCAATGAACTTATTCAATTACTAAAAAAATCAATCACTTTATCCAGCTGTGTAATAACTCACAGAATATTCAATAACAAAGAAAAATATTATAATGACTTGTCCTTGGACTTTTTTCTATTTGAATATTATGATAACAAGGTATCAATAATAATGTTAATGATATATTTCACATAAATTTACAAAATGATGTTTGTAAATCATATCTTTTAATCTAAGCAGGTATATCAATTTTTCTTTTTCATTACATCAATAGACATGGTTGAAAATCATCAAAAGTCATAGCACCTCATAAACAGATACTTTAAATAGCATAATAGCACATTATTCCAATTATTTTATTTCTTCATAAAACTCAAAGCATACCCCATTTTGCTTTCCAATTTGGGTTGTGAGAAAAGATATTTATTTATACATTATTATGAGCAGTTGAGAAACTTCTTCCAATAATTTTATACAACTAAACAATTCATCATATCTACTATTAGACCTCAAAGAATTCTATTATATTTTGGAGTCTCATCATTGAATCTTTTAAAAATAAAGTATACATTATTTGATTTATAAAATGGAAAATATATTATTTTGCTTCTAGAATATAGGTCACCAAACATTATTTCATAATAGTCTCTAGAGATCTATTATCAGTATGTATATTACTTGACACCTCTGGGTATTTGCTGATACCATTGATAAATATAAATTCTGAAGCATATATTTCTTTTAGTGGTACATTCAAACATCTCTCATTTTCTCTTTTATATTCTTTAATTATAGGATTATAAAGGTCCTCACAGACAAAAAAATTGGAGATCTTAAAGTTGGAGAGATTTCACAGCATATTCTTAACTGTAATTTGGTTTTAGCTACTGTTCACTTACTACATTTGTTAATAACATTTGGACAAATTTAAGGTGAATGAAAATAATCTAATTGGAATCAGTTTATTAGATGTATAGATTCATAGGCTCCCCAACTCTTCCTTTCATTTAATTTTTTTTATTTTTTAATTTTTAGTTTATATTCTTATTTAGAATTTTATTTTTCCCTAATTACATGTAAATACAAATTTTGACATCAAAAATTTTTTTAAAACTTTGTATTCCAAATTCTCTTCCTGCCTCCCTCCCCCACACCCTAAGAACTCAAGCAAATCATTATAAGCTATACATGAGCAGTCATGTGAAATATTTCCATGTTAGCCAGGTTGTGGAAGAAAACAGATAAAAACAAAACTTCAGGGGGCAAAGCCAAGATGGCAGAGGAAAGACATTAAACACACATAGCTCCTGATACAATCACCCCAAAAACATCAATAAAAGAACCCCTAGAGCAGAAAAACACACAAAAATATGGGCTGAGATTATTCTCCAGCTATAGATAGATTTCAGGGGGCTGTGCTGGACCACAAATAAAGTCTAACCCCACAATCGAGCTGGCAGACACACAAGACATGCCGCCGGGGTAATTTACCCCGGAGCCTCTGAATCGGCTACAATGCTAGCGTCTATTGTAGCTGAGCATGTGGTCAGGTGAGAAGCCTGATCAGCAGGATGGGAGGCAGGCAGAAACTGAAGCGGGACAGGGCAAGAATTCAGCTGTCCCACCCCAGCAGGTAACCAGGAAGAAATTCTGAGCAGTGTGAGGCTCAGTTGGGGGAGGTGCACAGGCTCTTCAAAGCTAAGAACCCCACCACAGAAAGCTTTTCTGGTTGGTCATTTAGTACATAGGCTTGATGTTATCTCTGGACCAGAAAACAGGCCAGGTGAGAGTAAAACTGGCCCTCCCTCAAACCAAAACACCTGGGAACCTCTGGAGCTAGGAACAGGAGTGGAGCTGAAAAGCAGAACCCCCCCCTCCCCGAGTAGAGAGTTTAAAATCAATTAAAATATGAGCAAAGAAAGCTCAAAACATAGGAAGTTTTTTCAGTGACAAGGAAGATCAAGGTGTAGCCTCAGATGAGGAAATCAAGCACAGGGCCCCTACATCCAAAGCTTCCAAGAAAAATATTAACTGATCTCAGGCCATGTAAGCTCTCAAAAGGGACTTTGAAGGAAAAATAGGGGAGATAGAAAGAAGATGTAGAGAGAGGGAGGAAAGAATGGAAAGAGAAATGAGAGCAATGCAGCAGAGTCATGAGAAAAAAGTCAATAGCTTGAAAAATCAAATGGAAAAGGAGATTAAAAAACTATCTGATGAAAATAATTGCATAAGAATTAGGAGTGAAGAAATGGAAGGTAGTGACCTTATGAGAAACCAAGACACAGTAAAGCAAATCCAAGTGAATGAAAAAATAGAGGGAAATGTGAAATATCTCCTTGGAAAAACAGCTGACCTGGAAAATAAGCCAGGAGAGATAATTTGAAAATAATTGGACTACGTGAATACCATGAACAAAACAAGAGCTTAGACACTATCCTCCAAGAGATAGTTAGGGAAAATTGCCCTGATATTATAGAAGCAGAAGCTGAAAGAGAAATTGAAAGAATCCACCAATCACCTCCTGAAAGAAATCCCAAAAGGAAAACTTCCAGGAATATTATAGCCAAATTCCAGAACTCCCAAGTCAAGAAGAAAATATTGTAAGCAATACACAAAAGGAATTCAAATACTATGGAGCTCCAAAAAGGATAAAGCAAGATCTAGCAGCTTCTACCTTTTTAAAGGACCAGAGGGCATGGAATATGATATTCCAGAGGGCAAAGCAACTGAGACTACAGCCAAAAATCATATACCCAGCAAAACTGATTATATTTTTTCAGAGGAAAAAATGGAATTTCAATGAAAAAGAGGACTTTTAGTCATTCGTGATGAAAAGACCTCAACTGAATAGAAAATTTGACTTTCAAATACAAGACCCTGGAGAAACATAAAAAGACAAACAGGAAAAAGAAATCATGAGGGACATGAAAAGAATAAACTGTTTACAGTCATACATGAGAAAATAATACTTCCAACTCATAAGAACTTTTTCAGCAAGGAATACACAGAGGACATAGGTCTGAAATGAATATGAAGGGATGGTATTTGTAAAGCATTTATGTTTTGTATAACCTTCTTTTTGTGGAGCAAACAAGGTGGGTTTCTGGTGTCTGGGGCCCAGATTTGGACTCTGGGCCTCCTGGGCCCAGGGCTGGTGCTTTGCTGTGCCATCTAGCTAATGCATGCTGACATCTTAAAAATAGGGGTGAGAGGTAGAAGGAATAGACTGGGCAAGGGGGGAGGGGAGAGGTGGAATGGGGAGAAGTAGCTTTCAGGAAGGAAACAAGAAAAAAAGCCTATGGAGGGGAGGGCAAGAGGAGGAGTGAGTGAACTTCACTATCATCAGAATTGACTCAAAGATGGAATAACATACATACTCAAGCTGGGATAGTAATATATTTTTTCCCTGAAGAAAAGTGGGAGGAGGAGATGGAGGGGTGGGGAGAAGAGGAGAAGGAGGGAAGGGAAATTTGGGGGAGGGAACTGTAAAAAGCAAAACACTTTAGAGGAAAGTGAAGATGTTCTGCATAACACCACATGTATAACATATATTGAATTGCTTGCTTTTGTCCCCACAATTTCATAGGGAGAGTTGAGGAGGGAGGGAGGAAGAAAAATTTAGAAAACAGAATTAACTCAAAGGCCATAACCTCATCAGAGTGGGGTCAAGGAAGGAATAACACACACATCCAATAGGGAAGAGTAATCTATTTAACCCTATAGGAAAGTAAGAGGGGAAGATGATAAGGAGGGAAGGGTGAATGAAAGGAGGATAGAGTGGGGGAGGGGGCAGTCAGTAGCAAAACACATTTGAGAAGAATTAGGGCAAAATAAGTTAGACAATGGAATAAATATCATTGGAAGGGAATGGGATGGAGAGAAATAGATATGTTGATTGACTACAATGTCAACATGTGTGGTACCTATTCTGCTGGGCTATTGTGAAGAAAATTCTCTGTCAAGTTCAAGGTACTATATAGAAATTGTGATGAACAGGATGCTATCAGAAAAACCTGGAAAGACACACATGAACTGAAGCAGATAGAAATGTACTGTATACAAAATAATAGCATTATTTTAAGATGATCTGCTGGGAAGCACATGGTTATTTTCAGCAAGGCAATGATCCAATATAAATCTGAAGAACCTAGGAAAATTGCAGTACATCCACAGGGAAAGAACTGATGGTATCTTTAAACATCCTGAAACACATTTTTTTTTTTTGACAATTCCTTAATCTGAAGTTTTGTTTTTATCTGTTTTCACTCACAACCTAGATAAGGTAGAATTGTTTGCCATGACTATTCATGTATAATTTATGTTGAATTGTTTGAGATCTTGGGGTGGGAGGGTAGGGAGGAAGAGAAGTTCGAACACAAAGGTAAAAAAAACTTCAGACAAAAGAACTAACAAAAAATTATGCTTCTATCTGTATTCAAATACCATCAATTCTCTCTCTGAAGATGGACTGCATTTTTCATAAGACCTTCAGTGTTGTCTTGGATCATTGCATTAATGAATATAACCAAGTTATTTGCAGCAGATCATTTTAAAGTGTTGCTGTTATTTTATAAGCAGTACTTTGCTCATGTTGTTCTTTCTGGATTTTTCTGATAGCATCCTGATTATCACTTATATAGTTATACAGAGGACACAGATGTGAATTGAATATGAAGAGATTATATCAGCAAAGCATTTATTTTTTCTCTTTTTTTGTTTTTGTTTTGTTTTGCTTTTGGTGGGGCAGGCAGGGTGGGGTGGCTCATGTCTAAGGCTGGATATGGGCTTGGGGCCACCTGGGTCCAGGGCTGGTGCTTTGTCCACTTTGTCACCTAGCTGACACATGATGACATCTTCAAAATAAAGTTAAGGGGTAAGAAGAATGTGCTGGAAGAAAGGGAATGGGAGAGGTGGACTGGGGAAAATTACCTTGCATAAAAGAAACAAGAAAAAGCTTAGGGATTAGAGGTGAAGATGGGGAAGGAGCAGGAGAGTGAATGAATCTTATGCTCATCAGATTTGACTCAAAGAGGGAATAACATACACACTCAAGTGGGTATAATAATATATTGTGCCCTGATGGAAAGTGGGAGGGGAAGGAGATTGGGGGATGGGAGAAGAAAATGAAGGAAGGGCAGATTTGGGGAGGGGGAAGTAAAAAGCAAAACACTTTCAAGTAGCAATAGGGTATAGGAAGTTAGAAAATAGAGTAAATATCAAGGGAAAGTAATAAGATGGAGGGTAATACCATCAGCTATAGTAACTATGAAAGAAATGATGAGCACGATGACATCAGAAGGATGTATGAAAAATGTAAACCATCAACAGAGAAAGAACTGATGGTACATACAGATTGAAGTATAATTTTCTTAGATCCTCTTTCTAAAGGTATTTTGCCTGTTTTCTTTCACACCTTG
This sequence comes from Dromiciops gliroides, assembly GCF_019393635.1. Taxonomy (NCBI): domain Eukaryota; kingdom Metazoa; phylum Chordata; class Mammalia; order Microbiotheria; family Microbiotheriidae; genus Dromiciops; species Dromiciops gliroides. Next base: position 86,474,341 of record NC_057864.1, read on the forward strand.
AATAATGAGAAGATGTTGTGCATAACTGCACATTTATGACATAATGAATTGCTGGATTTCATAAGGATGGAGGGAAGAAGAAAATTTAGAACACCAAGTTTTAAAAAATCAGTGTGAAAAGTAATGATGAGCTGGAGGAGTTCAGAGAAACCTGGAAAGAATTACATGAACTGGTGCTACCTGAGAGGAGCAGAACCAGGAGAACTTTGTAGACAGGAACAGCAACGTTGTGCGATGAACAATGGTGATAGACTTGGCTCTTTTTAGCAATCCAAAACAAATTTAAAGAACTTCATGACAGAAAATGTTCTCAACATCCAGAAAAAAGAACTGTAGTTTATGAATGCAGATTGATCCATACGATTTCTACTTTTTTGAGGTTTTTCCTTTGTGTTCTGACTCTTCTTTCACAATATGACTAATGCAGAAATAGGTTTAATGTGATTGCACATATATAACCTATATTAGATTACTTTATATCTTGGGGAGGAGGAAGGGAAGGGAGGGCAGGAGAGGAATTTGGAACTAAAAATCCTATGAAAACAAATGTTGAAAACTATCCCTATATGTAACTGGAAAATAATAAAATACTGAACTATAAAAAAAGAATTTTGGGAGAATAGAAGTATGGTTAAAGTATATCAAATGAGATAACCCAGGTAGAATTGTGAAGGTTTTTGCCTGTCTGGTCTCTTATCTAAAATTTGCATAATGCTAGTTTAAAAGAGAACAGTGGGGCAGCTAAGTGGTGCAATGTATAGAGTACTGGCCCTGGAAACAGGAGGACCTGAGTTCAAATCTGGACTCAGTCACTTGACACTTATTAGCTGTGTGACCCAGGGCAAGTCACTTAACCCCAATTGCCTCATGAAAAAGAAAAAAGAAACATAAAAGAGAACAGTTATTTTACTGTCAAAAATCTAGTCAACAAGCATGTACTAAGTGAATACTATGTGTTAGAAGACAGTTGTAAGCTATGAGGATACAAAAAGAGATCAAAGAAACAAACAAAAATAGTATCTACTCTCATCTACTCTCAAAGAGCACACCCCTTCCCCATGTAATGGGGGAGAAAACATGAAAATAATTATGAAAAACAAGACATGCATGTATGTATGCACATATGTTTGTACATATAGATTATCTATCAATACATATGATAAATTGGTTATAATCTTAGAGGGAAGACACTAGAATTATATACAATATTATATATTGTTTTTGAAGATGAGATTTTAGCTCAGATCTGAAGCAAACCATGGATCCCAGTGGGTAGAAAGGGAAGGCTATTTCAATCATTCAGGCAGGAGGAAATAAGATACTACACTATGGTGAAAGCAGAAATTAGAATCCACAGGATTCAATGACTGATTAGACTTGGAGAGATGAAAGTACGTCTTCTAGAATGACATCCAGGTTCAGTTTCCTATACCAGTTATTTTGCTTAAAGTTGAAATTTCCTGAATTTTCTTTCTTCAATCTTCCTTTGGATAAATAGTCACAAAATCACAGAATCATATGACTTGGTAGTTAGAAAAGACCCCAGTAGTTATCTAGTTAAACTCATAATCTAATAAGACTCTCCACTATAAGATATTTTTTTTGTAAAATACCATCCAGTCTTGATATGAAGTTCTACAAACAGGGTAAGAGGAGAAGAACTGCTTTCCAATGTAGTCTTATTTTCTTATTTGTAAATCTCTTTGTCTCTTTTCAACTTCCCTACATTTACCTTAGTTTTGTTTTAGGGATCCAATAACAACCACCTAAGACTGGTTCCATGTGTCTTTACGTGTGAATTTCAAGTTGGGGGAAGGTACCAAAAAGAAATTATGTAGCATACATACCATGTGATTGTTGGAATTACATTGCCAATAGAGTGTATATTTAGTTTTGGATTTTGGCTTTATGATTTACCAGTGTTGTAGCTTGGCTAAGCCAATTCACATCTCTTGGTATTGGTTACCTCATCTGAAAATTGATATAGTTTGAATAGATGATTTTTGAGGTCCCATTAAATTCTAAATTTGTGATCCTCTGAATTTTATTTTAACTTCTCCCTTCTTAACATTAGTCAAAGTATCTGGACACCTTCTTATTTGTAAGAGAGATTAGAGTAAATGATCTTAAAATGTGACAGAAGAATAATTATTCCATATGTTAAGTTTTTTAAGGCTTTTTGATATACCTTTTCTTCACTTTTCATCAGTAATCAAATTCACTAACTCTTAGACTTTTTTTTTTTTTTGCATGGGTCAGGAACGGTTAAGTGACTTGCCCAGGGTCACACAGCTATTAAGTGTTAAGCGTCTGAGGCCAAATTTGAACTCAGGTCCTCCTTAATCCAGGGCTGGTGCTTTATCCACTGTGCCACCTAACTGCCCCTTACACTTTTTAATGTATAAATGAATAAAAATTTGATCTTATACCCTTGGGCAATTGATCTCCCATCAATGTTGTCTAGTCATTGTCAAGGTTTCGTACTTTTTCAGATATTCTTGAGAACTGTGGAAGCTTCCCCCTGAGAAAATAAACTCTTTTAAGTCAGGAACTCTTTTATTTTTTTTTTTATTTTTGTCTTCCAAGAGCCTGTCATAGTGTCTCCCACCTGGAGGGTGGGGCTTAATAACTACTAAATGATGAATTCCTTGATATATTATTTGCCTTCTTAAAGAGAGCGGTGGGGCAGGAATGCAGAAGAGGATTTGGAAATTTGGAACAAAATTTTTTTAAATGAGTATTAATTTTTACTTATTATTGGAAAATGTATAATGAAATAAAAATATTCTGAAAATAAATTATAAGTAGGATGGTTTCCAAAAAACCTGGGAATACTTATATGAATGATACAAAGTGAAGTGAGCAAAAGGAGAACATTGTATACAATAAATGTAACAATATTAAGGATGATCTTCTATGAAAGGCAGCTTCTCTGATCAAGACAATGAATGATCCAGTACATTCCTAGAGAAGTTTGATGAAAAATGCCATCCATCTCCAAAGGGTCATGCAAAACAAACTTCCATATTAGCTATCTTGTGAAAGAAAACAGCAACAAAATAAAACAAACTATGTAAAAATAAAGTTAAAAAATATGCTACACTCTGTATTCAGTGTTCAGCAGTACTCTCTTTGAGTTGTTTTTAATTTTCATCTCTCTAATCAGTAATGATTTCGAACATTGTATGTGACTATCAATATATTTAAATTCTTCTGAAAACTGCCCATTCATGTCCTATGACCAATTTATCCACAGAGGAATGTTTCTTATTTTGTAAATTTGACTCAATTCCCTTTATCAGAGAAACTGGATATAAATTTATCTGAGTTTTCTGTTTTCCTTCTAATATTGGCTGCATTAGATTTGTTTGTGCTAAAGCTTCTTAATTTCTCATAATCAAAATTTCCCATTTTTTTTTCTGTAATCTTCTCTACTATTTGGTCAGAAACTCCTCCATTCTTCATAGATTTGACAAGTACATTTTCCCATGTTTCCCTAATTTATGCTAGCACATTTTCAGAAAAACAAACAAAAAATCTTTCCAATTCACCCATCAATTTTTGTTAAATGTTTAGTTCTTTTCCCCCAAAGTTTGGATTTTGGGCTTTATCAAACAGTAGATGACTATGGGAATTTACTCTTTTGTATTGTAACTATTTCCCACTGATCTACCATTACCAGATTGTTTTGATGATTACTTGATTTGTTTCTTTATAACATAGTTTGATATCTGGAACTGCTAAGCTGCCTTCGTTCTGTTTTTTTTTTTTAATTTACTTCATATTCTTAACTTTATATTCATCCAGATGAATATCTTACGTATTTTATCTAGCTCTATAAAAATATTTCTTTGGTTGTTTGGTAGGTATGGTAATTAATAAATAAATTAACTTAGTTAGACATATCATTTTATTATATTGGTTTTGCCTATCGATAAGCAATTTATATTTCTATGATTACTTAGATGTGTCTTTATTTCTTTGAAAAGTGTTTTGTAATTGTGTTCATATAATCCCTGGGTTTGTCCTGGCAGGTAGATTCCTTAGTGTTTTTATATTGTCTGCAATTATTTAAAGTGGGATTTATCTTTCTACCTCATATTGCTGTCTTATTTGTAGTATATAAAGTGCTAATGATATCTGTGGTTTTATTTCATATACTGTAACTTTGTTAAGCTTGTTAATTGTTTCAACTAGTTTTTAGTTGATTCTCTAAAATTTTCTAAGTATACCATCACATTACCTGCAAAAGTTGAAAGTTTTCTTTCCTCATTGCCTATTTTTATTACTTCAATTACTTTTTTTCTTTTCTTATTGCTAAGCTAAGCTAAGCTAGCTAGCATATCTGGTATGATATTAGATAATAGTGGTGATAATGGGCATCATTGCTTTATTCCTGATTATTGGAAAGGCTACAATTTTATCCCTGCTTTAGATAATGATTTCTCTTGGTTTTAGATAAATATTACTTATTTTAAGAAGGGTTCAATTTGTTCTTATGTTTTCTAGTGTTTTGTAAAATGCTGAAAACTCTCTACATGAAACTGGAAAATAATAAAATACTTTTATTTAAAAGAAAGAAAGGAGGTTGTATTTTGTCAAAGATTTTTTTGCATCTATTGAGATAATCATGATTTTTGTTGATATTGTTATTGATATGGTCAATTATGCTGATATTTTTACTTCTGTTGAACCAATCCTGCATTCTTAGTATGAATCTTTTTTTTTCTTTTCTTTTTTTTTTTTTTTTGCGGGGCATTGGGGGTTAAGTGACTTGCCCAGGGTCACACAGCTAGTAAGTGTCAAGTGTCTGAGGCCGGATTTGAACTCAGGTACTCCTGAATCCAGGGCCAGTGCTTTATCCACTGTGCCACCTAGCTGCCCCTCTTAGTATAAATCTTACATTATTATAGTGTATGATCTTTGTGATATATTGCTCAAGCTCCTCATTTCCTTTAAATTTTTTATAGAAATTGGTTTATTGTTCTCTTTCTCAATGTTTCCTCTCCCTGGTTTAGGTATCAAAACAATATTTCTATCATAAAAGGAATTTGTAGGGCTCCTTCTCTGTCCATTTTTTTCAAATAATTCATATCATATTGGCATTAGTTTTTCTTAAAGTTTGGTAGAATTAACTTGTGATTCTCTCTGGTCCTAAGGGGTTTTTTTCTTAAAGAGCTCAATGTTGGCTTGTTCAATTTCTAAGGTAGGCTTATTTATGTATTCTATCTCCTCTTCTATTAATCTAAACAATTTGTATTTTTTCAAATATCCATCCATTTCACTTGACAGTTTTACTTAAATAAAATTTATCAAAATAACTCCTAATTAATTTCATCTTCATTGCTGGTACATTCACCTTTTCATTTTTGATGCTAGTAATTTGGTTTTCTTCTGTATTTTGAACAACTTAGTCAATATTTTAATTGGCTTTTTCATAAAACCAGTTTCTATTTTTATTTATTAGCTCAATAATTTTCTTAATTTCAATTTTCTTAATCTCTTGATTAATTTTCAAGATTTTGATATTGGTGTTTAATTGAGAATTTAAAATTTCTTCTTTAGGTATCTTTAGTTATATTCCCAATTCATTTTTCTGTTTTCTCTCTTTTATTGATGTAAGTAGAAATAAAAAAAAATTCCCATACATTTTCTTTTCATGCATCCCACCAATTTTGGATTGTTGTCTCATTGTTATCATTGTCTTTAATGAAATTATGATTTTTTTCTTTGACTTGTTCATTGACCTACTCAATCTTTAGGATTAGATTATTTAGTTTCCAATTAATTTATAATATATGTTTCCACAATCATTTATTTAATGTAATTTTATTTCTTTATGGTCTGGAAAAAAAGGGTTTTTAATATTGTTTTCTTTTGCCTTTGTATGTATGGGTTTTTATACCATAACGCATGGTGATTTTCACGTAGATGCCATGTACCACTGAGAAAAAATAAACTTTATCCTATTTCCATTCTGATTTCTCCAGTGCTCTATCATATTTAACTTCTTATGATTTTGTTCATCTCCTTAACTTCCTTCATTTTTATTTTATACTTAGCTTTATCTAGCTCTGAGATAGGAAATTTGAGGCCAATCATTTGTATAGTTTTTTTTTTTTTTGGTTTTTCTTGTTTTTGTTTGTTTTTAATGCTCACTTGTATACTTTTACTATTTTCTTCTCTGATTCATTTAACTTCTCCCAGGACATCCCTCTTTCTCACTGAATTATTTTTTCAACATCATCAAAAATAATCCATTCACTTGCACAGCCTCTTTCTATGTAGCATCTTTCTAACTGTCCTAATAATGATAAAGTTCTTAGAAGATACATTACCATCTTCCCGCATGGAAAGGTAAACTTTAACCTTGAGTCAATTATCATTTCTCTGTCATGTTTCCCTTTTTATATATATTTTTTAAGTTTTATATTTGAAAGTCAAATTTTCTATTCAGTTCTGAACTTTTCATCAGAAATGCTCAAAAGACCTCTTTTTCGTTAAATATCCATTTACTTCCCTTGAAGGTTTATACTCAGTTTTGCTGGGTAGGTTGTATTACAAAGGTTGTATTTTCTTGGTTGCATTATCAGCTCTTTTGTCTTTGGTAATATTATATTCCAAGCCTTATGTTCCTTTTATCTTATACTTGCAATTATTTTGTTATTCTGGTTATAGATCTCTGGCCTTTTAATGGTTTCTTTTTTGCAGCTTGAAGTATTTTCTTCTTGAACTGGAAGCTCTGGAATTTAGTTTTAATATTTTAGGGATTTTTTGTTTTGGATCTCTTTTAAGTAGTAATGAGTATATTCTTGCAATTTCAATTTTACCCTCTCATTTTAGAATACTGGGACAGTTTTTCTTGATAATTTATCAAAATATGATGTTCACAAAATGTGATGTTGAGAATCTTTCTTTGATCATGGCTTTCACATAGTCCAATAATCCTTAAATTATCCCTCTATTTTCTATTTTCTAGATCAGTTGCTTTCTCAGTGAAATGTTTCCTATTTTCATTCCTTTGACTTTGACTTTGCTTTATTGTTTCTTGATTTGTCATAAAGTTATTAGCTTCCACTTGCCTAATTCTAAATTTTAAGGAATTTTTTCTTTAGTAAGTTTTTTACCTCTTTTTTCCCCATTTGGCCAATTCTGATTTTTAAGGACTTATTTTCATCAATCTATTTTTGTATGTCTTTTTCCATTTGAACAATTCTTTTTTTAAAGTGTTATTTTATTCAGTATTTTTTTTCAGGGCAGTGAGGGTTAAGTGACTTACTCTGGTTCACACAGCTAGTAAATGTCAAGTGTCTAAGGCCAGATTTGAACTCAGGTCCTCCTGAGTCCAGGGCCAGTGCTTTATTCATTGAATCACCTAGCTGCCCCTATTCGGTATTTTTTTAAAAATCATTATCTCCCTTTTTAAATTTAATAAAAAATTTATCTATATTATTAGGTTCCAATTTTTATCCCTCCTTCCCTGTTTCCCCTCTTCCCTCCCTGAGGAGGTAAGCAATCAGATATGTGCTATACATGTATGTAAATTATTATTTCTAAAATACTTATAAACCCTAATGTTGGACATTTAAAACTCTTCACAAATTGACCCCAATCTACCTTATTATATTTTCCCCCCTTGTTACAGTCTATAGTTGTCACAAGTTGGCCTTCTTACCCTTTCTTTTACTCAGCTTATCATCTAATCTATCTTTGCCTTTCCACTAACCATTCCACCACCCAATTCCTAGAATATTGGCATTTTCATCTATGCCTCTAATAAGTCTGAATGACTTTCTTGATTTATCCCGCTGCTTTTAGTGCTGCTATTATACAGTTTTATGTTTTGGCCACATGCACATTCATCTCTATATAATTAAATGTATATGTTTGTAAGCACAGAGATATGTATGCATTTATTTGTATACATTGTCTTTCATTACAAATTTTAAGGTTATTTAGGGAAGGACTTGTTGAATTTTTTGTTTGTATCTCCAGCATCATGCACAGTACTTATCACGTGTTAATAAATGTCTGTTGCTTGATTGATTCCTCATTAAACAATAGTGCTTCTGAATAATCCTCATTTTCTACTGTATTTAGAATGTGAGCGGGGTTAGGGTAAAACATAACTAAGTACATTGAGAGGAATGTAGGATTTAGAGTCAGGAGACCTTTATTACCACAGAAACTTACTTTCCCTTCAATATGCCTTGGTTTCCTTATTTGTAAAATTAAGGGATTTATCTAGATGAGATTTAAGTTCATTCACAAGTCATATTCTATCATACTAGAATTCATTGTTACAAAGTTATAAAGTTATTATGAATATATCTATTTTTATTTTTAAGTGGAATGAAAATATGATATAATATTTCAATGATCCCGATATTTTTAGGAAAATCCTGACACTGCCTTGATTACTAAAACAATTTGAAATGTGAAACTGTTAATACCATCAGTTATGACCCATTGGTCAGGAGTTAATTGGCATTCCCAATCTGCCCTACTTGCTTATCTACCCAAGTAAAATTATTCATCATTGCGCACCTCCTCTTGAGTAAAGAACATGATGTTATAATGTTCCTTCTGATTAATTATGATCCATCACTTTAATCTTTCTTCATACCGTGGCTGAAAGTAAATTGCTCTTTAGTTATAAGTGTAGGAGAGCTGGAATTTGTCATTGTAAATCTACCTATTAGCCCAAGCCAGCCTTCCTAATCCACTTAAAAATCTTCCTTGAATTTCATCATTTTTAGCTCTTTCATACTTTCCAGAGTTAGTTGAGATTCATTGTCTTTCTCTGCTAACATATTTCCAATGAGATATATGACATCCAACTAAAAAAATGTGAATTTACTTGATAAAATAGAAAAATATGTAAACAAATAAGTATAATTAAAAGAGGGTAAGAATAGCCTATAAGATAAACCCACAAAATGAGGTAAGAAATCTGAAATACCTTAGGGCATAATTTTACTTTAGTACATAATGTATTGCTTATTTTCCTTTAAAAAGATGTAAATATAGAGAAAATATTTTCCTTTTAATATCTGATTCTTTTTTCCCCTAATTCACATTTCTTTTTCTACTTTTGCTGTATTTCTGTGTAGTGATTTCCTACTTTAAATTTATTTTTGTCTGATTATTTTTCCTGATCATCTTTCACATTTTGTTCTTCACATTTTTTAGCTACTGCAGAACTATTGGATGGGATTGAAATAAATAGAAACATATCCCCAACACTGCATGTGTGCATGTGTGTACATACATATACCACACATGCATGCCCACACACATAGATTTTGTATACATTGCATATGTACATGTATTTGTGTGCATAAAGACATGCGCTCATCTCTGTGTGTATATATACACCTGCAAACTCATATCCACACATCATGAAAGATAGTTTGCAGAGTATTTACAGTATGGGATTGGGAAAGGGTTGGTAAAATTTTATATATATTAAAAGAATGGAATAGAATTTTTTTTTACAGAGGACAGTTTCAAAATTATTGAATCTTAAGTGAACAATTTAATTCCAAAATTAAATGGTATCTTATATAGACTTCAACTTGTTCTTATATGGGACGTAAAAATATCTAAGAAATTGTGACAGAAGTGGGTTTGTGCCTGGCCCCATTTTGAGGGAAAACAGGGCATAGAAAGGATTTAGACTGAAATGTATTGCTGTAATAAACTTATATAGTATTTTCAGTTATTTTGAAGCTTGTTTCCTGGGACACTGTCACATTAAGAGAGTTGTCCAGGTTCAGACAGCTTCTTTGTATCAGAGGTAATACTACACTCAGGTCATCCTGAGTCCTAAACCACTTTGTCCATTATGCCATACTTCCTCTCAACGTCCAGTAGAAAAACTGCTGGATTTAGTGTGAGAGTACCTGAGTTGAAACCCAAGCTCTAACATTAATTGTTTATGTGACTTTACTCAACTCACTTAATTTAATTAGGCCTCAGCTTCCTCAACTGTAAAATGAGTGGGTTGGTCTAGATGACTTTCAAGATCCCTTAGAGAGGCAGCTAGGTTATAACACTGGATTGAGTACTTGTCAGAAAGACGTGGGTTCAAATCTGGCCTTAGAAACTTGCTAGGTGAATTAATGTTGAGCTTAACCTCTTATTGTCTCAATTTCCTCAAATGTAAAATGAAAATAATAATCTTTTCAGGGTTGTTATGAGCATCAAATGAGATTATATTTGTAATTCACTTAATATAGGGCCTGGCACATGGTAGGTTTTGTTCCTTTCCTCTTATATCTTCCAAATATAAAGCTATATATGTCTTTACTTTCTTTGATTTCTATATGCTCTGTTTGGTACTAGATATTTTCCTGCCTTTTAATGGTTGTTGCAATAAGCAATTTCAATAAACTCTCAGGCCTGTAGTCAGGAAGACATCTTCCCAAGTTCAAACATTACCTCAGATACTTCCTAGGTGTGTGATCCTGGGTAAGTCACTTAACCTTCTTTGCATTTTGTTCCTCATCTGTAAAATGAGAGAAAGGGAGAAGGAAATAGCAAACCACTCCAGCATCTTTGCCAAGGAAACCCAAAATGGGGTCACAAAGAATTGGACATGACTGAAGAACAACAATCAGTAAGCTTTCATCTTTCATCCTGAAATCAAAAGACAATAGGTCAAATGTTTCTTCAAATGAGTATATATAAATAAAGTTATCAGGATTAACTGGGTTATCCCCTTGGTAAAGAGAAACATTTCAAAGTCAACGATAAATTTCCATACAGTTCTTCAATAAAGGAGAACAGAGTATATAGGAAATAATTTCTATTTCCACAACGTTAGTTTTGAAAATAAAGCATTTATCTGCAATTTATGGTAAATTGCTGAAGTTAGGATGAGAAGGACAATATCATTTATTTCCTTTATTATTATTATGTGAAAAGGCAGTGATTTCACATTTATATATATATATATATACACACATCATATACATACACATTTGTATACATAATATATATGTATATTTGGGCATGATATGTGTATTTATATTATATCTATATCATGAACATACATATATACATACCTAGTATATATATGTGCATGTATGTATGGATATATATGTATATATAATATATGCATATAAATGTGTCTATGCATATACATATACATTCTTACAGGCATATGTCTTACAGACAAAATTTAGACATATATGCATAGATACATATATTCATATTATATATACATGCATACATATGTGTGTATATATGTTCCTTTTAAATGTCTCAACATCCTTTTATTTCAAAGAAAGTTCTTTGGAAATTAGCTAGCTATAGGTCATTCTTCTCTTTCAAATAAAGCCCCCCAAAGTCCTTGATTCTTCTCAAGTCACTACTACCCACAAGGAAGCTTTTCACTTTGAAAACATAACCTTCAGAGTTGAAGGCCAATTCAAACTCCCCAGCTTGCTTTTCGATTTCCCTCTGTCAAGCCTGTCAGTGTGTATGCAGATGGAGTTTAGTATACTAACCAAAGAGATAAGATTAAACAAGGAATAACCCCTCTCCTTTTACAGTTTCTGATGAGTGCTTCTACAAAGGGGTTAGGACGCTGATCAGCCAGTGTTAAAACATAGATAAGCTTTTAAGCAAAAAAGCTATTAACCTGAAACGCAGCCCCAATGAAATCAAAAGTAGTCCAGAAATAAGAGATAAAGAAAAGTTCATGAAAGAGAACTTGTGACTGAAAACTCACTCAGTAGTCTCAGGAGTAAAGTGAAAAGAAATCTGGTAAGATTATATGGCTTACACTAAATCCAGGCTTTTCACTGAAGGACTGTTTTTCAGTGTTACGTTACCTTTACTGTAAGGAAGTTCCATTGTATGTAACTAAACTCATGATTTCACTTAGGCACATTCAATTATGTTCACAACTACTGAGATTCTCAGGATAATGGATTTCATGTACCCATTACAATTGTTAAGGATTCAAAGAATATTCTAGAGGCAGAGCCCAGATGGCAGAGAAAAGCCAGGAAGTTGCCTAACCTCTCCCAAGTTTCCCTCAAAAACAACATTAAATCAACTCTCTCATTGAATTATGAAACTACATAACCTAAAAAAAAAAAGACAGAGAGACACAATATTCCAACCTGAGATAATTTAGAAGACTTCAGGAAAGGTTGGTCTCTCTTGGGCAAAAGGGCTGCGCAGCACAGCACAGCACAGTGCAGTGTGCATGAGGTCTGGGCAAGTCAGCAGGAGGCTCTTGGCCACAGCACAGCAACTGAGGCCCCTTGGTCCTGGCTCAGCAAGCTGGTGGTGTAGCAGGCCAATTGTGACATCCGCCAGCACCAGCTGAGAGGGCAAACTGCCAGCTAGAGAACCACCCACAGGACACTTGCAACTAGACCAAACCATCCTAGTGAAGGGAGAAAGTGCAGGGTGTGGTGTTTAAAATTATATGTAATTGCCTTATTTCTGTCCCAACTTTAGGGAAAACTAGCTGGGGTTTCTTTTTTATTTCCATAAAAGTATTTTATTATTTTCCACTTACACGTAGAAATAGTTTTCAACATTTGTTTTTTTATAAATTTCTTGTTGCAATTTTTTCTCTCTCCCTCCCCTTCCTTGCACCTCCCCAAGACAGCTAGCAATCCAATATAGGTTATATATGTACAATCCCATTAAACATATTTCTGCATTATTCATGTAGTGCAAGAAGAATCAGAGCAAAAAAATCTCAAAAAAGAAAAATATTGAGATAGTATGGTTCAATGTGATTCTAGATTTCATAGTTATTTTTTTTCTTTATGTTTTTCTGGATTTGGAGAGCATTTTCTGTCATGAGTCCTTTGGAATTATCTTGGACCACTATATTGTTGAGAAAAGTCAAGTCTATCACAGTTGATCAACACACAATGTTGTTGATACTGTGTACAATGTTCTCCTGGTTCTACTCCCTTCACTCAGAATCAGTTCATGTAAGTCCTTCCAGGTTTCTCTGAAATCCGCTGGCTCATTGTTTCTTACAACATAATAGTATTCCATTACATTCATATACCACAACTTGTTCAGCCATTCCCCAATTGATGGGCATCCCCTCAATTTCCATTTCCTTGCCACCACAAAAGGAGCAGCTATAAATATTTTTTGTACATGTGGGTCCTTTTCCCTTTTTTATGATCTCTTTGGGAAAAAGACCCAAAAGTGGTATTGCTGGGTCAAAGGGTATGCACAGCTTTATAGCCCTTTGGGCATAGTTCCAAATTGATAGCCAGAACGGTTGCATCAGTCCACAGCTTCAACAAAAATGCATTATTGTTCCAATTTTTCCACAGCTTCTCCAACATTTATTACTTGCCTTTTTTGTCATATTAGCCAATCTGATAGGTGTCAGGTGGTAGCTTAGAGTTATTTTAATTTGTATCTCTCTAATCAATAGTGATTTAGAGCATTTTTTCACATGGAAATATAAAACTTTGATTTCTTCATCAGAAAACTGCCTGTTCATATCCTTTGACCATTTCTCAGTTGGAGAATGACTTGGCTTCTTATAAATTTGATTTAGTTCCCTATATATTTTAGAAATGAGACCTTTGTCAGAAGTACTGGCCATAAAAATTGTTTCCCAGCTTTCTGTCTCCCTTCTAATTTTGGATGCATTGCTACTGTTTGTAGAAAAGCTTTTTAATTTAATATAGTCACAATTATCCATTTTGCATTTCATAATAATCTCTATCTCTGCTTTAATCATAAACTGTTCTCCTTTCCATAAATTTGAGGGGTAAACCATTCCTTCCTCTCATAATTTACCTATGGTATCACCTTTTATGTCTAAATCAGGTACCCATTTTGACCTTATTTTAGTATAAGGCGTAAGATGTTGGTCTATGCCTAGTTTCTGCCATACTATCTTCCAATTTTCACAGCAGTTTTTGTCAAATACTGAGCTCCTAACCCAGAAGCTGGAGTCTTGGTGTTTATCAAACAGTAGATTACTATAGTCCTTTACTACAGCTGGTGCTAGTGTATCTCACCACTGGCCTGCTGCACCACCAGCTTGCTGAGCCAGTTGCTTGACTGCGGACTAGAGCTTCCTGCTGACTTGCCCAGACCCCTTCCACTCTGTACTGTGCTGAGGTGTGTTGTGCTCCCCTTTTGCCTGAGTGAGACCACCATCTCCTGAAGTCTTCTAAATTATCTCAGTTTGGAAGATTGTGTAGTAGTGTCTTTTTGTTGATTCTGTAGTTTCAGAATCTCTTTAAAGGCTTGATTTAATGTGCTTTTTGAGGGAACAGAAAGAGAGCTCAGGCAATTTGCTGGCTTCTCTGTTGTTTCTAATATATTTGTTACTTATAAATTAGAAGCTTTAGCACCAGTTTTTGGCTTTAAGAATTTATTAAAGCATACCAGGGGCAGCTAGGTGATGCAATGGATAAAGCACCAGCCCTGGATTCAGGAGGCCCTGAGTTCAAATCCAGCCTCAGACACATAACAATTACTACCTGTATGATCCTAGGCAAGTCACTTAACCCCAATGGCCTCACAAAAAAAGCATACCAAATATTAGTAAAGTGAGAACACATGATTTAGAAAGTTAAGAAGCCTATCTAGCCAGCATGAGTGCATCCAAGAGCACGTCTGAGTATGGAACCTTCCTCTGAGTCTGGAAAAGAGCTGGCCCTTCCACACTGCTCAAAGGTAATTGGCTAGCATCCTTCAAATCTATTGGTTTACTGGACTTGAGGGTAGTCCATGAGCAGAATGTGTCAAGGTCAGAGTTCAGAGAACACACACCCTCAGGGCCAGGCCTTCAGGTACATGTGGTACCAATCAGTTTAACTCTAAGTTAGTCAATCAGCAAAGTCACTCCTATCAATCTTAATATAATCCCCACAAGCGGGGGCCTCTGGGCATCCCCAAACCCATTTTTTCTCATGAGGGAGCAAGTCCAGGGCTATGAGGAATCCAAAATCCACAGAGGGCTCAGAGCAGAAAGCCAGTGACACAGCCCCTATCCCCTAGGATAAGAATCTTGAGACAGTGGCCATTGTGCTCCAGGAGCAGACCTCAACTTTAGAAAATTTTTTTAAAAAGCCACAATATGAGTAAGAATCAGAAAAAGGGCCCTTATCATTGAGATCATCTTTGTTGCAGGGAAGAGCAAAACACAAATACATATGAGAACAATACTCTTAAAATGCCTACATGTGAAGCCTCAAGACAAAAGAATTGGTTTCAAGACCAAAAAACCAATTGAGAAGAGCTAAAAAAGGATTTTCAAAATGAAATAAGAGAGGTAGAAGAAAAAATGGGAAAAAAATGAGAGAATGAAAGCTGCACAAGAAAATCATGAAAAAGGAATTAATAGCTTGGAAAAGAAAGCACAAAAATTGACTGAAGAAAACAATTCCTTAAAAAATACATTGGAAGGGGAAAGGGACCCACATATACAAAAATATTTATAGCTGCTCTTTATGTGGTGGCAAGGAATTGGAAGTTGAGGGAATGCCCATAAATTGGGGAATGGCTGGACAAGTTGTGGTATATGAATACAATGGAATACTATTGTGCTGTAAGAAACAATGAGCAGGAGGAGTTCAGTGAAACCTGGAGGGTCTTGCATGGGCTGATGGTGAGTGAGATGAGCAGAACCAGGAGAACATTGTACACAGTATCATCAACATTGAGTGTTGATCTACTGTGATGGACTATATTCTTCTCACCAATGCAATGGTACAGAAGAGTTCCAGGGAACTCATGATAGAAGAGGATCACCAAATCCAAGGAAAAAAGAAAAAAAAAAGAACTGTGGAGTATAGATGCTGAATGAACCATAATATTTCTTTTGTTTTTGGTGCTGTTGTTTTTTCTATTTTGAGGTTTTTCATCCTTGCTCTGATTTTTCTCTTATAACATGACTAATTCAGAAATAGGATTAATGTTATTATGTGTGTGTGTGTGTATATATATATATATATATATATATATATATATATATATATATATAAAACCTATATCAGATTACCTGCTGTCTAGGGGAGGGGGGGAGGGAGGGGAGGGAGGGAGAAAAATCTGAAATTGGAAAGCTTATATAAACAAAAGTTGAGAACTATCTTTACATATAACAGGAAAAAAATTAATTTAATTAAAAAAAAGAATGGAAGCTGCAGAGGAAAGAACAATCTCAAGATAGGGACTTGTCTCAGAACTATTTCAATCATAAAATTATGAGGGTGAAATAGATAATTTTCCTATGATTATTATTTTTAATAATTATCTAAATTACAACAGTCATTTTATTAACAATAAACTCTAGATGGTGCAGAGGTTAAAGCACCGGCCCTGGATTCAGGAGTACCTGAGTTCAAATCCGGCCTCAGACACTTGACACTTACTAGCTGTGTGACCATGGGCAAGTTACTTAACCCCCATTGCCTAAAAAAACAAAAAAACAAACAAAAAAACCCCCAAAAACAATAAACTCATTTCTAGTAAAAAAAAAAAATACATTCGGGGTGCAGCTAGGTGGCACAGTGGATAGAGCATCGGCCCTGGATTCAGGAGGACCTGAGTTCAAATCCAACCTCAGACACTTAACACTTACTAGCTGTGAGAGTTTGGGCAAGTCACTTAACCCCAATTGCCACACACACACACACACACACACACACACACACACACACACACACACACAATACATTGGGGGTGGGACAGCTAGGTGGCTCAGTGGATAAAGCACTGGCACTGGATTCTGGAGGATGTGAGTTCAAATCCAGCATCAGACATTTGACAGTTACTAGATGTTTGACCCTGTGCATATCACTTAACCCTCATTGCCCTGCAAAAAAACAACAACAACAATGATACTGAAGTAGTTTACATTTCCTTAGAGAATGATATAATGGTAAACTTAGAGAATCCTAGAAAATCAACTAAAAAACTACTTGAAACAATTACTAACATTAGCAAAGTTCCAGGACATAAAATAAATCCACAAAAATCATCAGCATTTCTATACATGACCAACAAAGTTCAAAAACAAGAAATAGAAAAATAAATTCCATTTAAATTATCTGTATAAAATATATAATACTTGGGAGTCTACCTGCCAAGACAAATCCAAGAACTCTGAACATAATTACAAAACACTTTTCACTTATGTAAAATCAAATATAAATCATTGGAAAAATATCAATTGCCATGGATTGGCTCGAGCTAATATAATTAAATTGATAATTTTAAATAAAGTAATTTACTTATTCAGTGCCATACCAATCAGAATACCAATTTTTTTTATGGAGCTAGAAAAATAAATTACAAAATTTATGTGGCAGCATAAAACATCAAGAATATCAAGGGAATTAATGAAAAATAAAATGCACAGGAAGGTGGGCTAGCCATACCAAATCTGAAGTTATACTTTAAAGCTGCAGTCATGAAAACTATTTGGTACTGGCTAAGAAATAGAGTGGTTGATCAATGGAATAAGTTAGACACAGTAGACATAGGAGTAAATGACGAAAGTTATGTGCTGTTTGATAAACCTAAAGTCTCCAGCTTCTGGGATAGAAACTCGGTATTTGACAAAAACTGCTGGGAAAACTGGAAGATAGTAAGGCAGAAAGTAGGCATAGGCCAACATCTTACACCTTATACTAAAATAAGGTCAAAATGGGTACACAATTTAGACATAAAAGTTGATGCCATAGGTAAATTAAGAATGAAAGGAATAGTTTACCTGTCAGATCTATGAAGAGGAGAAAAATTTATGACAAAAAAGAGATAGAGAATATTAAGAAATGCAAAATGGATGATTTTATTACATTAAATTAAAAAGTTTTCATACAAACAGAAGCAATGCATCCAAAATTAGAAAGGAGGCAGAAAGTTGGGAAACAATTATTATAGTCAGTGTTTCTGAGAAAGGCCTCATTTCTAAAATATATAGGGAACTAAATCAAATTTATAAGAATCCAAGTCATCCCCCAATTGAGAAGTAGTCAAAGGATATGAACAGGCAGTTTTCTGATGAAGAAAAAAACCTATCTATTGCCATATGAAAAAATGTTCTAAATCACTACTGATTAGAGAGATGCAAATTAAAACAACTCTGAGGTACCACCTGACACCTATCAGATTGGCTAATATGACAAAAAAGGAAAATAATAAATGTTGGAGAAGCTGTGGAAAAATTGGAACACTAATGCATTGTTGGTGGAGCTGTGAACTGATCCACCCATTCTGGAGAACAGTTTGGAATTATGCCCAAAAGTCTATAAAGCTGTGCATACCCTTTGACCCAGCAATACCACTTTTGGGTCTTCTTCCCAAAGAGGTCATAAAAAAAGGAAAAGGACCCACATGTACAAAAATATTTATAGCTGCTCTTTTTGTGGTAGCAAGGAATTGGAAATTGAGGGTAAGCCCATCAATTGGGGAATGGCTGAACATGTTGTGGAATATGAATGTAATGGAATTCTACTGTGCTATAAGAAATGATGAGCAGGAGCAGTTCAGAGAAACCTAGAAGGACTTACATGAACTGATGATAAGTGAGATGAGCAGAACCAGGAGAACATTATATACAGTATCGTCAGTGTTGTGTGTTGATCAGCTGTGATGGACTAGATTCTTCTTACCAATGGTACAGGAGGGTTCCAGGGCACTCGTGATGGAAAGGGCTTTCCAAATCCAGAAAAAAGAAAAAGAAGGAAATGTGGAATATGGATGCTGAATGAACTATACTGTTTATTTTAATTTTGGTGCTGTTGTTTTTCTGTTGTTTTTGGTGCTGTTGTTTTTCTGTTTTTCCTTTTTGCTCTGATTCTTCTCTTATAACATGACTAATGCAGAAATATGTTTAATATTATATATATACATATATATATATATATATATATGAACCTATATCAGATTACCTGCTGTCTAGGGGAGGGGGGAGGGAAAAAATTTGAAATTGGACATCTTATCTAAACAAATCTTGAAAACTAAAAAACAACAACAACGAAACTAAACCACACCAAAACAACAAACTGCTACCACTTCACAATTTCCCCCTTTTGATATTTTGGCTTTGTTTTATGTGGCTAAGATGATATAGGACTAAAGCAGTTGGCATGAGCAGGGAAGGGAAAAGAGTTAAAATTTATAAAGATTAGCTTCTATCCATTAGTCCTTAATCTCAGCACTGACCACCTTCCATGACAATGTGTGGGTATAGAAGAATAGGGTTCAGTTTGAAGAATACTTTTTAGCTAAAATGATTAGGCTGAAAAAGTTTGTTCATATCATGAGAGGAAAGGTTTAATTTAAAGAAAAACTTTATAAAGTTTATATTTTATACCAAAGTTTAATTGTTTTATTATCAGTATTTAAAAAATAAATGTAAATTCTTTGATTAAGCAAATAGAATCTTTTTTATTTGTCTTCAATAAATATTTGCCTTTTTTAATAAAAAATAAAATCCTTACTGCACATCCAAATGAAATATACTATGCATTTCTATAACTAGAACTCAGTTTTCAATTATTTGTTTGTCTTGTGACTCTGACCTTGAGACTTCATAAAATATAGAACTTTTAAGTTAGTAAATTTCCGTTTGTATGGCAGACTCTGTGTTCTTTACCATATTAACTCTTTTTTTTTTTTTTTGTGGGCAATGCGGGTTAAGTGACTTGCCCAGGGTCACACAGCTAGTAAGTGTCAAGTGTCTGAGGATGGATTTGAACTCAGGTACTCCTGAATCCAGGGCCAGTGCTTTATCCACTGTGCCACCTAGCTGCCCCTACCTTGTTAACTCTTAACCTCCTTCTCCCTGACTCCATTAATTTCTCCTTATGTAAATTTCCTTTAATATCTTTGGTTGTTGAATACAAAGATTCTAATGCTGTTCAGTCAATTGAATTAATTCAGTGAAGTGACAAGTTGTTTGGTATTTTGTAGATCTATCCAACCAAAAAAAAAAAAAATGAAAAAACTGTTAAAGAAAATTGTCTAGTCCAGAGCTAGTAAAGTAAACAAAAGAGAAGCAATAGATGTAAAAGTACTTCCTCCATTTGGCAGAAGCTGTTATT
Source organism: Dromiciops gliroides (assembly GCF_019393635.1). NCBI lineage: Eukaryota > Metazoa > Chordata > Mammalia > Microbiotheria > Microbiotheriidae > Dromiciops > Dromiciops gliroides. Next base: position 86,494,401 of record NC_057864.1, read on the forward strand.
CACATGATAAGTAACTATTTTTCTTTTTTTTGCAGGGCAATGGGGGTTAAGTGACTTGCCCAGGTTCACATAGCCAGTAAGTGTCAAGTGTCTGAGACCGGATTTGAACTGAGGTATTCCTGAATCCAGGGCTGGTGCTTTATCCACTACCTAGCCGCCCCTAACTATTTTTTAATAGAACTATAAGGTCTGCAAGTCATTTAATATAATATTTTTTGTTTATTCCTTCCCAAAAGTTGAAACGTTCTAGAGTTTGGTCTTTGCAAACCTATATTGATTAGTAGGCTTTGCTTCTCAGTTTCATGGAAAACAGAATAGTTTTCTATTTTTCAGAAGATAAAAGTGAAAAGTACTAGTGCTCATTTTAAAGTCCTCATCTTTTAGAGTATCTCTAATGGCATGCATATCTGGGATAGACAATACAATAATCTGTGCTAATAGTTGAAAAATAGTAGGAGAGCAGCCTGCATGCCTTTAGGGAAACTACAAAATTTCTCTACTGACCAAACTTTCCATAACAACTCTTTTTTTCCCAACACAAACATCTCATTGATGTAGCTATATGGCAAAGAAACCTGAAACACCAGTCTTTCAGAAAAATCAGAGATAAACAACACACAGGGAGACATGGAAAGACGTATTGTATTTATAAGCAAGCTGAAGTGCAAAAGCAAACTACATCAAAAATATATTACATGAAGGGAAAATGTGTTGTTCATCAGATGGAAGCAATAAATGACAAGTAAATAGGCAGTGTATTACACTAATATCCTTGAAATTACAGGAAGACCTTCAGTATAATGAGTAGCAAATTAGGGGGATAAAATGGATGAGTCCCAATACATACATAGGCAAAAATAGTTTGAGATCTCCATCATTGAGCAAAATTCAAAATTCTTGGGATCATAGATCCATTTGAGTATTAAATTTAAATATTGTGTGGGTGGAGCCATGATGACAATGTAATGGTAGGAACTCACTTGAGAAGACCCAAATTCCCTTACAAACAACTTTGAAATACTATCTCAAATCTATTTATGGAGCTGCAGAACTAACAAAAGGTTAGGTTGAAATAATGTTCAAGTTCAAGACAATTTAGTGAATTCACAGGAAAGTTCTATCTCACAATGATGATGGTTGGGCTTTTGGAGTAGATGCATTAGCATTGACAGAAACAGCTTGATCCAACAAATAAGAAGTTAAGACCACTGAACAGAAGGAGATTACAAATCACCTTTCGTTGCCACTGAGTACAAGACTTTGTGGCACTGTCCCCATACTGTTCCAAATCAAAGTCCGAGGGTAAGAAGAAGCACTACCACACTAGAGGGGAGCAAGGATATCACAAAGCTCATATAGTATGACCAGGTAGGATTTGTCCCAGGAATGCTTGACTGCTTCTATTTTAGGAAAACTACCACTATAACTGACCATATCAGTAACCAAAACAAGAAAAATAATGATTATCTCAATAAAAGCAGAAAAAGCTTTTGTAAAAATACAACACTCATTCCTATTTAAAACACTAGAAAACACAGGAATAAATGTAGCTTTTCTTAAAATGATAAATAGTTGTTATCTAAAATGATCAGCAAGCATCATCTGTAATGAGGATAAGTTAAAAGCCTTTCCATTAAGATTAGGGGTGAAACAAGAAAGCCTGTTATCACCACTATTATTCAGTACTCCATCAGAAATGCTAGCTTTGTAAATAAGAGAAGAAAAAAGTAAGTGAAGTAATTTGAATAAGTAAATAGGAAGCAAAGCTATCACTCTTTGTCGGTGATATGATGTTATACCCAGATAATCCTTAGGAATCTCTGAAAAACTATTTGAAGCAATATGACAACTTCATCAAAGTTGCAAGTTATTAAATTAAGTGACATAAATCATCAGCATGTTGATATGTTACCAACAAAGTCCAGCAGCAAGAGATAGAGAATGAAATCCCATTTAAAATAAATATAGAAAACATAAAATACTTGGGAGTCTCCATATGAAGATAAACCCAAGAACTATATGAGTACAATTATAAAATTATTTCCACAAAAATTAAGTCATATCTAAATAACTGGAGTAATATTAATTGCTCATAGGTAGGGCACTTTTTTATTCAATGCCTTACCAAACTACCAGAATTATTTTTATATAGCTAGGAAAATTAGTAGCAATATGCATCTCAATAACAAAAGATCAAGAATTTCAAGGGAAGAAATAGGGAAGAAATGTGAAGAAAGATGGCCCAGGACTATCAGATTTCAAACTGTATTATGAAGTGATCATTACCAAAACAATGTTACTGGGAAAGAAGTACAGTGCTGAGTCATTGGAATAAATTAGGTGCACAATACATAGTAGTAAGTGTATATAATTATTTAATGTTTGACAAACCCAAAGATCTAAGCTTTTGGGACAAGAATTCGGTTTTTGACAAAAATTGCTAGGGATACTTGAAAGCAGTTTGTCAGAAATGAGGTACAGACCAAAGTCTTGCATTGTTTACCAAGATAAGGTTGCAAAGGCTAAGTGATTGAGACATAAAAGTTGATATCTTAAGCAAATTTGGGTAGCATGGGCTCCATGGATAAGGGAAGAATTCATGACCAAACAAAAGAGGGAGAGCATTATAGCATCTAAAATGGATAAATTTTTATTACATTAAATTAAAGGTTTTGTACAGACAAAACTAATGCAGGCAAAAATTAGAAGCCAAACAGGAAATGGGTGGGTTACAGCATTTCTCTGATAAAGGCCTTGTATCTCAAATATATGGAGAACTTACTTAAACCAATAAAAATAGGAGTCATTCCCCAATTGATAAATGGTCAAAGATATTAACAGGAAGTTTCAGAAAAAAGAAATAAAAACTATCTATAATCATATGCAAAAATGCTCTAAATCACCATTTATTAGAGAAGTCCAAATTAAAACAACTCTGAGTTACCACCTCATACCTATCAGATTGGCTACTATGACAGAAAAAGAAAATGACACATGTTGGAGGAAATGAGGAAAAATTGGGACAAAAATACACTGTTGGCAAAGTTGTAAACTATATAATTTTGTATGCCCTTTGACACAGTAATATCACTACTAGCTCTCTACCCCACGGAAATCAAAGAAAAAAAAGGATCCATTTATACACAAATATTTCTAGCAATTCTTTTTGTGGTAGCAAAAAATTGAAGAGATGACCTTCAACTGGGTAATAACTAAACATTTTGTAATATATGACTGTGATGGAATACTACATAAGAAATGATGAGCTGTATACTTTCAGAAAGACCTGGGAAGACTTATATGAACTGATGAAAAGTGAAATAAGAATAACAGGAAAACATTGTAATACACTAATAGTAATATTGAATGATGATCATCTGTGAATAACAGCTATTTTCAGCAATACAGTGGTCCAAAATATTTAGAAGAACTTATGATAAAAATACCTCAGGAGAAACAATGGAATTTGAATTCAGATTAAACAAATTTTCTCCTTATTTTTCTTGTTATTTTGGGGGCTGGGGTGGGGGTTGACTTTCTTCTGCAATATTTTTGCAATGTGCAATGGAAATGTTTTGCATGACTGCACATGTATATCTATTATAATTTTCCTTTCCAAGGATGACAATGAGAGAAATGAAACAATTTAATGTGGAAGTCAAATTTTTTAAATGAATATTTGAAATGTTATTACATGTGATTAGGAAAGCATATCTAAAATTTCAAAAAAAAAGATAAAATATTGCTTTGGGGTATTTGAATAGTTTAATTTTACACATCTGTATTCACTTGCTTTATTACAGCATGGGAGTAGCCATGGGTTCTTAATAGTTGTGTCAGTGGACTTACATTTCTGGCAGGTCCTGCTAAGTTAGCAAGACTTTAAGTGGATGCTCTTCAACGGGTTAGCATTTTTCTTGTCCAGAATTCTAACTAGTAACTTAAGAGATATTCATGTTAAACAAAGGTGATATTGAATTGAGGCAAATCACACTTTAATCCTTTCCTAATTTTCAGAAATTTATCCTATCCATTAATGATCACAAAAAGTACTAGTTTTGATTTCTATAAATCTTACTGAACATTCCAAAAATTCCCCCGTAATCATGACACCATTCTCATATATTCTGAATATATTGTAAAATTACAATTTACCAGTCTGAGTGCAGATCAAGGCATACAATTTTTATTTTGTTTTTTATTGTTTTTTCTTTTGGTCTGTGTTTTCTTTCACAACATGGCGAATATGGAAATATGTTTTATATAATTATACATATATAATCTATTTCAAATTAATTGATATCTCAGGCAGAAGGCAAGGGAGGGAGGGAGAGAGAGGATTTAGATTTAAAATTTTCTTTTTCTCTTTTTTTTTTTGATTGTTTTGGTTTCTTTGGGGTTTTTTGTGAGGCAATGGGGATTAAGTGATTTGCCCAGCTAGTAAATATCAAGTGTCCTCCTGACTCTAGGAATGGTGCTCTATCTGCTGTACCCGCCCTTTTGCTTTTTTTCCTGTAGTTTTTTTTTGGATGGAGTGGGGGGCAGGGGAATGAGGGGTTACACAGGGAGTAAGTGTCATGTGTCTGAGGCCAGCTTTGAACTCAGGTCCTCCTGAATCCAGGGCTGGTGCTTTATCCACTTTCAAAAAGTGAAAGTTAAAATATTGTTTTTACAAATAATTGAGGAAAATTAAATATTCAAAAAATAACAAATACATTTCTTTTTTAAAAATTCTCTAAATTAGTTTTATGTAATATTCACATAGACTTTATAATCAGAGAATCATTTCTTTGGAGAGCATTTAGAAACATATCTAGTCTTTTTATTAAATGAATCATGTCATTAATAACTCTCTGGTGCTTAATTTGAGTACTTGGTGTACCAAATCCTTTCATATTGACCAAAGAAGAAAAAACATCCTGAAAACAAATGAGGACTATTCCATGACTAAATCTATAGAATTATGGAAAAAAGGGAAAAAATAGCTAAAGATTATTATTATAAAGATTCTTTGTATGCTCTCATGGTTTACAATCTGTATCTCCTTCCCCTAACTCCTCTATGCCAAAGAAGGAAGGAAGGAAGGAAGGAATTAATTTCAAATTTTCACTTCTAAATTAAATTGATATTTTTCTGTTTCATTTGCTAATATTTTCTTCAAGTTTCTCTTGTTATTCTTCTAATTATCATTTTGAATATCTCTCTTTAACCTTTGGAATTGTCCATTTATTTAAATTGATGAGATTGCATTAAAAGTCAAATGACATTTATAATGATGGTTTAATTTCTTTTCTCTTGGCATATTTTATACTCATGTATTTAAAATTTTCTATGTAAAAGGTTCAATTGCTTTTGAAGAACATACAGACAACTGTTCTTTGAAATGGAGCCCTGCCTGGTTTAATTAATACCTCTGGGTCAGTGGTCAAATATAGAAAAAATAATTATTCTCTTCTACAATAAATAGGGATTTATAGCAAACAATGTCATAGAGAAGTAGTAACATAATAGATCATGATTTCTATTTTGTCCAGTTAAATTTAATTACTGCATAATTGTGGTAGAGAATTGATTGTTCACTTCTATGTGTAGCTGTTGATTTTCCCATCAGTAAGATTTAAGAATATCCATTTGCATCTTTATACTATAGTAATAATTCTCATCCAGTCACTTTCCCCTCCTTTTATTCTAGTGCTTACTATAATAAAATAGTTTTATTTGTATGTAAAATGAAAGCTTTTTTTTAACCTACTCATAATCGTTTTTCCATGGTTCTATGAGAGTTTGTTATGAGGTTCAGTTATCTCACACCACATTAATCTTTTTCACAGGACTATGTAGAACCCTATGTTGTTATTTACTTCTTAGAGGCCCTCCTTTTTTGAGGTAAAATATTCTGATGATATCACATTGTGGAGAATAATTTCCTCAGATATACTATTCTGCCATATAGTAGAAGAAGACATAGAGAAAAGAACATGTTGACCAAATTACCCAAAGGCAGTTTGTAAGGTAATGTGAGACAATGAAAAGAGATTTTGCTTTGGAGTCAGAGGACCTAGGTTGGAATTCTAGCCCTTCTAATTCCTAACTGCATTACAATGGTAAAGTTATTTTGCCTCCTGGCATCTGTTTTTTGATCTGTAAAATGGGAAATGTTGAACTAGCTTCCCTGCAAGGTCCCAACAAGTTCTAAATATATGATTTAAAATGGGCACCATTAGTAATTGAAAACATGACCACATAATAATTATTTCTGATGGGTGTCTTAAAGGGAAAGAAAATAGAAGAAAAGGAAAGGAAAGGCACCAGCATTTATTAAATATCATCTATTTGCTGGACTGTAGCATTTTTACAAATATTATTTTATATTCAAAACAACTCTTGGGGGTAGGTACTATTATTATCCCCATTCTTTGAAGTTGAAGAAACTGAGGCAAACAGGCTAAATGACCTTCCGAGAGTCAAATAGCTTTCCTGAGGCTGTTCTGAATTCAATTTTTCCTAACTCCAAATTCAGAGAGCCTATCCACTGTGCCGTCTAATTGCCTTTTGAATAGTTATATCATAGAATTTCAGTTACAATAGATTTTGGGAGCCTTCTAATCTAACCTATAGCCTAAAGGATTCTTCTTTATTACATATTTCATAAGTCTTCAGTCACTCTGCAGTTGGAAATTTCCCATGAAGGTTACAGTATTTCCCCAAGCAGAGTGTACCACTCTTTTTTCTTTCTTTCTTTTTTTTGGCAGGGCAATGAGGGTTAAGTGACTTGCCCAGAGTCACACAGCTAGTTAAGTATCAAGTGTCTGAGATTGGATTTGAACTCAGGTCCTCCTGAATTCAAGGCCAGTGCATTATCCACTGCACCACCTAGCTGCCCCATGTGCCAATCTTAATACGTTCTTATTAAGTTTTTAATTTTTTTAATATTTTTAATTGCTAAAGTAACAATGGTGCTGCATTTATAAAAGGATTTGTCCAATCATGGGATCACTAAGAAAACTTGATTAGGAATGATCTGCATAATTTGATATTATAATCAATCTATTATATCATCAGTGTGGTTATCCAACCAGTAGCTCAAATCTTGACCTATCCATGCCAATGTGATTTTTATCCATGTTCTTGCCTTAGCTCATAGAAGAGTGTCCAGAAAACACACTGGGAACTTTGCTTTCTCTTGACATTGTAGTGACAACAGAAGAGCATGTGGGTCATTCACTGGTTATCTCTCTTTTTACATGGCTTTTTCCATTCTCAATTTCAGTAGTATTTATTTGATACCATTCTTTATATAACTTTTACTTCATAACTCTTTTTTCATAATGAATTATCAGTCAGTAGTAGAGCAAGTATTTAATAATGGACTATGGTAATATTATACACACATGCATATGTATATATGTGTGTATGTATATATGCACTTATATACACATACACACATATGTGTATACACACCCATATAGTGGATAGATAGATAGATAGATAGATGGATGGATAAAACTTTTAGTGTCAAGCATGTATACGATAAAACCAAGTAAATGTTGAGAGAATGTTGTTATACTCACCCAGACTAGGGAGATTCTCCATTGAATTTCAGGCATATTTGGGGTGACACTGTGACATATCACAACATGAATTCAACTGGCTATTTCTATTTCTCAGCACAGACATAAAAGCCCTAATTCAGTTGTAGAGGGTTTACTTAAATGTTGAATAGAAAAGAGTAGCCAGGAGATAACGGGATACAAAAAGGTGGAATTTGTATTCATTGGAAACTAAACATCCTTTTCCTAAATTGTTGTTCAGTCCTTTTAGTTATGTCCAACCCTTTGTGACCCCATTTTTGGGTTTTCTTGGCAAAAATACTAGAATGGTTTACCATTTCCTTCTCCACTCATTTTACAAATGAGGAACTAAGGCAAACAGGAATAAGTGACTTGCCCAGAGTCACACAGCTAATAAGGGCTTGAGACCAGATTTGAACTCAGAAAGATGTCTTCATGACTTCAGGCCTGGCATTAGCTGTTTTCCCCTTTCCTGAATTAGCTATACTTATTGCATAGGGGTCCAGAAATACAACACAATTTTTGACATTTTAGATTGATTCCTTCTAATGAAGAATTTCCTGCTTTTCCTATAAGCTTGTACTTTCCTTCCCAAACTACCTTGTTTTTATTTGCATTTATTCTATTAATATTTATTCTAGATATGTGCATTATACATGCATTTTTGTCTTTCTCATTTGAGTGTAAGCTTATTGCAAGTAGAGATTATTTTGTTTATATCCTCATCAACTAGCACAGGGTCTGGCCCTATATAGGCGAGGGTCTACTAGGCCCTCAGTAAATGCTCATCAGTTGAGTAATAGATATGCAGTGAGTATCTGTTGACTAACAAAGCTCTTATTGTTTCTTCCTCCAAATTCACATTATATAAATCATAAATTGTTATAATATTGATGGAAATATATAATTCAAACCAAAACAGCAATCAAAATCAACAATAGAAGAGGAAGAATTTGGGGGCAGCGAAGTGGCATAGTGGATAAAGCACTGGCCCTGGATTCAGGAGGACCTGAGTTCAGATCCATCCTCAGACACTTGACATTGACCCTTACTAGCTGTGTGACCTTGGGCAGGTCACTTAACCCTCATTGCCCCACAAAAAAAAAATCTTTCCATTTTTAAAAAATTTTCAAAAAGGAGGGAGAAAAATCTGAAATTGGAAAGCTTGTATAAACAAATGTTGAGAACTATTTTTACATGTAACTGGAAAAAAATACAATACTTTTATCAGAAAAAAATTTAAAAAAAGAAGTGGCAATATTTCAAGAAAAGCTTGAAGGCTTGAGATCAGGGAAGGATGAGAAATGGGGCAGTACCCATTAAATTTCAGGCACGGAAAGGAATTTAAGAATGGCCTCTAGATTTTAGCAGAATTGGTTTAAAAGAGTTCAAAGGGAAAGGAAGTTCTCAAGAGCCCAGACCTGGAAAAGTTGTCTAAATAGAATGAGGAAGGGGAAGCTAGGTGAAGCAGTGGATAGAGCACTGGCCCTGGAGTCAGGAGGATCTGAGTTCATATCCAGTGCAGACACTTAACACTTACTAGCTATGTGACCCTGGCCAAGTCACTTAACCCCAATTGCCTCACCCAAAAATAGATAGATAGATAGATAGATAGATAGATAGATAGATAGATAGATAGATAGATAGATAGATAGATAGAAAGAAAGAATGAGGAGAACACTTTACTCATTTGGCTGCACAGATCATACCTCATAAGAATCTGTTTGAGTTAAGAGACAACAGCTGATTATGAATAGCAAAAAGTGACCAGGTCCTAGAAGGAAAGTTCAGGAATGCTAAAAACTAGGACGAGTTTAAAGCTATAATTGTAGCATACAAGACAGGGAAAAGGTCCAAAGATGGCATCAACATGACTTCATGATCATGATTCTCACTGCCCAAGGCCTCCTATTAGATTCTTATTCCAATTGGTCTGATAGATTCAGGATCTCAGCACAATTCAGGAATTCTTCTGAATAGTCCCAGGTATTCAGAATTTCTGTCCATTTCTGAGCTTAGGTCCTTATGTGCTGTTGTTGTTTTTTTACCCTTCCCTTTCACCACCCTTTGTCCTTCTTAAACATGTACCTTCTGTCCAATTTCTTGGGAGGACATCCTTTCCTACCTGAAATTCTGGCTACAACATAGTTATCGCTAGAGGCAGCAAAAAGGCTTTTAAGGGCCAAGAGGAAGATCTAGATAGTATTAGCACAATTTTTTTGTAGTACATGGGAAAGTTACACTAGATAAGGAAGGAGGATCAAAGCTAGTCAATTATTTTACTTTGTCTTTCTCTTTAAGGACAATTATTTTTAGTGAGGAAGGATAGTACAATAATGGTTAACAGAGAATTGAAACATAGCTACAGAAAATGGCCTTTGTTCCATCAACCCTGGAACATCCTGTGAAATGATAAGGCCTAACTGTTTCTCCCATTGGGATTCTCCTCCACCAACACTACTTTTGAGTAACCTAGATACTATTTCAGTACCAGAGACTCATGACCTCTTATCATCAACTAATGGTATTCCCATGGGTCAGATGATTCATTATCAGGACATAGCCATGACCAAACTCCTAACTAAGGGTTGGGGAAAGATGGGACCACCCTGATCCCATTTTTGCCCTATATAAATTAATCATGTATCACCAAATCACTGGTACCAATATCTACCCTTGGACCATGTTTACATTTCAGCTGATTTCCCTTTCCCCTTTTTGAGCTTTTCTAGATCACATGTTTGCTTGGTGAACATGCTTAATTTATCCATATCTCAGAGTAAGCTTCTCTGGAGAGACTTGTTGTATAGATTTATAGATTTAATTGTAGATTTTCTTATTGTTTTCCTAATATTGAACTACAATATGCCTTCCTGTGGTTTCTTCACATCAGTATTAGTTCTGACCTAACAGTTCTGTTTGCACAAATCTATGAGCTTGCAGATCCTAATACCTGCTGTTACTGTTGAAAAATACAATGGAATTACTTTGAGGGTAAAAACTAAAAGGTTCCCATCATTAAGCAAGTTTTGGCATACAATTTTACTCAGTCTCCTATCCTTAGTACTCTGGACTAAGATAAGTTAGATTTCAACTTGTATTTCCTGGAACTAGTATACTATACAACCTCTAGGCAGCAAGCAACAATGGGAGTATGTTTGGTCCACATTTCTCCCAAATTCACTTACAGTTTTTCAATTCCTGCTCCCCTGTAATTGCCTTCCCTGGCTACAGAATAAGCTCTTTAACAGCAGAAACAACCTTTGTTGCTTGTAGTTTTATTTTCAGCATTTAGCAGAGTACCTGTGATGTATAAAAAAATCTTTTAAATGTTCTTTCATTCATTCTGCATAAAACAGGATATAATATTATACTTTCCTTTCATTCATATTTTTCATTCGTGATTCACCATGTATATGATTATTTATTTATTTGTTTTGTCTTATTTTTTCCTTTGTTTTTATAATGACTCCTAAGAGATGTTGCATAGCCAGATTCTTCACTTTTAGATGAGGAAACCCTAGGCACTGAGATCATGAATAATTTATCCAGCATCACAGAAGTAACATGACATAAATAGAACTCAAGTTTTGGTGTTCTGAATTCAATACCAGTGTTGTATATACTATGACAGATAGGATATGAAAAGGTCAGTAACTGTTTTGTGTAGAACTTTATAACACTAGTTTTGTTAGAAAATATCTTTGATACCTTTTGAATCATCAAATAATATTTAGATATTCATAGGATTTAAAGTTAATAGAAGACTTTACATATCTTGTCTAACCTCATTTAATAGACAAATATATTAACTTCAAAGGGGGAAATGATTGGTCCAAGGTGACATCATCATAGGTAGTATGGCCCTGATTTAAATCAAGTCCATTGACTCCAAATTTGGAGTTCTTTCTATTCTTCCACACTTCAATATCAAGGTTCAATAAACTTTGAGTATTACAAAATTATGAGAAGGTCCTATGACTTTAAGCCCAGAATTTCATGTACTTTATCATGTTTTCTCTTAGTTGAATGTTGAACATATTTTAATAGATTCTTATTTTGTGAATTTTTGTGAAACATTTTAATAGATACTCATTTTGAGAAATTTATAATCAATGCCTTGTAAAACATTTAATCCATTCTCTGACCATGCTACAATATAGCTTACTATATTAAGAATGCTTCTAAAATGGTATTCATATTCTCACATTTTCTAGTGTAGTGTCCTGAAACAAGTTGAATTGGACTGAGAAGACAAAAGTTTCCTATTCATGATCCTTGGAAGAAGAATCTTTTTTTACAATTTCAGATACATTACTGCTGCATCTATATTCTAGACCAATTTTATAATTGTATGCTGACTTTCTACTTATATAACTTAGGGTTCAGTGTTTACAGTATTATTTCTTTCTCATATTCTGTAACTCCCATATTTTACTTCATGATCTTTTTCTTATTGATCTTATTCTACAATGATTTCTCTATCCCTCTACCTAAAGTTTGTAGCAAATCAATTTTATATTGATATATTTTTAATGTTACAACTCTACTTATAAAACCCAACTTCATAATAACTGAACATTCATTGAGGTTTTTTTTTTTTTGTTAAAGTCACTCAGCAGTTGGAAATATGATGCATAATGACATGGAAGGTAAATTTTATCACTTTTATTCTTTTGTTTTATTTCTGTTGAAATGTTCCTACTATAAGGGCCAAATTTAGTAATAGAAGAGTTTGTTGGGTGGCTTGCCTTAAAATTGAGACAAGAAAAGGAACAGCCTTTTTCAAAAACAAAACAGGTTTATTAATGGGAAAAAGTTTAAAACACCATATGAATCACACAAGTGAGATTAATAGAACTAGAAATAATGTATAAATCTCTGGGGTAAAAAGGCCCCAGGTACCAGAACCTGTCTCCAGCCCAGCTAGCTGCAAAGAGATAGCTTTGCCTCAAAGAAAACACAAAACTCACCACACCTGAAATCTGCAGCTTTAAGGAGAATCAGTTTGCAGTCTCTTCTGTTTTTGTTTGAAGGTCAAACACCAGCAGCTCCTCTAAATGTCTGGCTCCCTTCACCATTTCCCTCAGAATACTCTCCAACTTTTCACTGTATTTCTCACCCCTCTGACTCTCAACTGAATCTAACTGACTTTTTCACAGGAAGCAGGGTGGGGGGTGGTTCTTAGACATGCTGAGTCTCTGATTGCTTCAACACACCCACATGGGCTTTCCCCATTATAATCTAGCCAGACCCATGTGGGCAGGGGAGAGCTTTTAGAGGAATGCATAGTTACTTAGTTTCAATAAATGTTCCCTGTGGTCAGAGTTCCTCTTGTTTGTTCAATTATCTCTCACAGTACACACCCATCCTCTCTTATGCTTTTCACCTAACATTTTTTGAGTCTGAACATAATAAAGCAAAGATAGGGTTATGAAAATCCCAAATCACAATTCATTCCTTACACTACAAATGATATATCATTTTTATTTTCCCTAATTTGAAAATCTACCCATTGTATAAATTAACAGTTTCCAAGACCTAATAAAAATCTGCTATTATTTTGTTTTTGCATCTTTTGGAAAGTAGAAAGTAGAAAGTAGAAAATTAATCCCACACTCAAGTGCCGGTGGTGTAATGGAAAGATCATTTAATTTAGAGTCAGATGTTTTGATTTAAATTAATTTCTTTGCTTCTTGTGAGTTGAAAATTGCGCAAATCACTTTTGTTTGTTTCTGTTCTATCATCTGTAAAATGGTAGGATTGGTTTAGATGACCTTTAAGTTTCCTGCTCCCTCTAATTCCTATGATTATAGATACCTTGCCTGGAAAAAAAAAGATGTTTCCTTGCTCAGATTTATAATTCCTGCATAAGGCTCACACTGGAATAAGTTACACTACTGGTGACAAGCAAAAAAGGAGGATAAGAGGAGCTTACCTAAAATAAGACACATCAGTTATTATCAATTAACACTCCATAATGAAACAAGAAAATATTTTGGAAGAAGTGTGGTTGTTGAGACTTTTTTCCATGCTCCTGCTAACTGGCATGCTGAAGTTATTTCTGCCTCCTTTACCAATTGTCTGGAACTATGAGAAGTTAGGGACACATGTGGCCAATCCCTTACTGGTATAATATTGATAATTTATTATAATTTTATTTAAAGCTTGTGTTTCGAATAATTATTTTCAATGTCACAGTTTTGGTGAACCACCAAGGGATTTTTCAGGTAAGAGACAGATCTGACAAACTATCAATATGGTAAGACTTCACTTATGAGGCTGGTGATAAACTTTGGATATTGTATAAGAATACATAGTAAAAATACATTGATGGTTTCACAGAGATTGGCCATAGAATGATGATATTTTTAACCACAGTAATTTTGAAAGGCTGCCTAGCTATGATGTCATAAAAATGTGATAATATGTACCCATGAAAATGCTACCTACATCAGCAAAATCACAGATGCTTCAAGTAGGTAAGTATCATTGCAGTGTGATCCCAAAGGTTTTGTTATATTTTTAGAGGAGCTGAAAAATTTGTAGGAAGTATTTGCAATTTGTAAGCAACCATTATCCCATTAACCTCTATCCCTGCATCACCAAGAATGGGTTTCAAAAGCCAAATTTAATGCAAAATAATATAGTCAGAAAATATGTTTTTATCAGGCTTGGATTTTGGAAGTTTGGGGATTAATAAAATCCTGAAAAACTGCTTTTATAGGCATCTTAATAATGGTAGAATCTTCTAGTACAGTGACAATCTATATTAGCCTTTTATTCATTGTATTCTAAAAGGTTTTCTCTTGAGTATTTCAGGGAGTAGGGTTCAGATGAACTGAGAGAAGTTATAAATGTCATGGTATTTAACTAGTGAGGTTTTATAAAGACTGAAAAATTCACAGGGCTATAATTTGATCATAATTTTCTAAAGTCTTCATTTTAGGATTCCTCTTCAAGGAAAGAATTCTAATGGACTGTTTTTGAATGACAAAAATAAACAACAAGAAGTAGTTTAATTTAACCAACATTATTTTTCTGGTGGTTGGGAAAGACAATAAATTTATTCAGTATTTCTCAATAGAATTCCTATTTTTCTCCCCAAATTGTTTTATATGTGTAGCTTTAGCCATCATAAAACAACTAAAAGGCAAGAAATATGGATGCCATATGATATATTTAAGTATTCATATTTGTTTGCGATGTGCCGTTATTTCGAAGCAAAATCAAAATAATAGGCTCATTCACATAAATAGCATAGAAATAGCAAGGGTAGGATTTGAAATGTCAATCTCAAGGGAATAATGTAAACTTTGAAATAATCTCAACATGGAGTTTTGTTATGATTTATTTTTCTCTTTAAAAGAATCCTGTTGCTTCTCTTGATTCAAACATTTCTTAGAACCCACAAAGAACAAACACGTTTTTGAACATGAAGAAATCTCAATATGAGTGTATTTGTGGTTTTATTTTTTGGTGTTTTATTCATGATTTAGTTTGTCAGTGCTATGAAAAAGAAATTAATGCCTATTACTAGGAATGAGAAGGAAATCTGAAGGAAATGGTGTGGCAGGTGTGTGTGTGTGTGTGTGTGTGTGTGTGTGTGTGTATGTGTGTGTTTCTATATCTGTGTATGGAATGGGGAGTATTTTAATCTCCAGAAAAGACTTGAGTTTGAGGGGACCAAGTAGCTGTCTTTGTGTTACTCAAAGGTCTGTGATGTGGAAAGGTGATCAGACTTCTTTTGCCTGATCCAATAAGACAGTAAAAAGGGGCAGTGGGCAGTAGTTGTTCACAGACTTCATCTCCACATAAGGAAAACTTTCCCCATAATTAGATCTAAAAGAAGAATTGGATGTCTATGAATAGTAGTAGGTTCATCATAATCAAAGCCATTGAGACAGCAGGTAGACGACCACTTGCCCAGAAAGGGTGTAAGGGGAATTCGTAAGCATGTATGTTGTTGTTGAATTCAATTATTTCCTAAGTTTCACTCAATTATAATGCTGGATTATAGTTATAAATAGATTATAGGCAGTGATATTGTCAAGACTCAGACTATGAAAACTCAGTTGTTTGATTTTCAAAATATGTGTTAAGACTTTTTTTTTCAATGAAATAGATAATTAATTCATACCTTCTATCAGAGATGGTCTAGCATAGTAAATAGAAATCTGGGCTTGAAGCCAGGAATACCCAAGTTCAAGAGTGGCCTTTGACATACATTGACTATGTGAACTTGAGCAAGTGATTTCAACTCTCAGTGCCCTGAAAAATTCTCTGTGATTAAAAGTTACAAAGAAAGTGCTGACCGTCATTGATAGAATGAGTTTCCACATCGATATACCAAAGAAATCACATGTACTGTCTTAGTCTTATCTTGCCTTTTATTTGCAAGGAAATGTGTGCTAAGAGCTAATAACAAAAGATTCTACATATCAAACCCTACACTTTATTAGAAATGTGCACTGTTATTGAGTTACATTATGTAATATGTAAGTTTTTGAAAGCAATTCATATCAGATAGATAGCTTTCCTAGTTTGAAAGAAAAGGAAAAAGAGATTTGGAAAAACAATGAACAAGTATTTGTTGCAATAACGATTGGAATGTCGCCACCTGCTGGAGACTTACTGTAGAAAAGCTCCGCCAAGAGGTGAAGGTCTCTGAGGGCAAGAGCATGCATCTTTTCTTTGGTGTCAGGAAGTGACGTTGGCTAATGGGAGGAAGAAGGGTGCCTGGTGCTCTGACTTGTGCTCTTTCCTGTGGACTCTGGTGCAGAGCAGAGCTAGGAATGAATGCTCTCTCCCTTTAATAGATAGAGGAATCTAGGCCGTTCTCCCTCTCTTTACAAAATTCTTATTCTCCTTAATAAATGCTTAAAAGTCTAACTCTTGCTAAAGTTTATAATTTATTAGCGACCACTCATTAGATATTTTAGACAGTATAGCTGAAACTTTAGCCTTTCCATTGCTTTTATTCCATTTAAGTGATGATTTTTTTAAAGTACATCCAACAAACAACATCTATTTTTATTGCAGAAAAGTAATCATTTGAGAATAGTTGATTGACAAGTAGAAGAAATTATTCAAATTAGTGCATCCTTTAAATTTATCAGTGTGCTCTATTTTTTATATTCTTTTCAATTATTACTCCTCTTCTTTTATCTTACATCACTGCATTTTCCAAAGAATCCTCTCCCATCCATTAGCCTCCCTTATATTCAAAAAAGCACTATCAATTAAAACAAATTAACACAATGGCCATATCTTAAAATATATGCCTCATTCTTTATCTTTATTCCACCAGTTCTTTGCCAAGAGACAGCGCGTGTGTCTCATCATCAATCTCTCTCAAATTGTTGTTATTCACAGTTTCACTCAGAGTTCAAAAGTTGGTTAATGCTGTTGTCTTTTATATTGTTAATGAATATATGAATTGTTTTCTTAGTCTTGCCTATGTCATATGACATCAATTCAGAAGTCTTACCCAGTGTTTCTGAAATATTCATTTGTCATTTGATATGACTAAATAATTCACTGCATTCATCTATAATAATTTGTCTAATTATTCCCAAATTTATATGCATTTGTTTCCATCCATTTCTTTGCTATAATATGAATATAGCTATAAATGTATATGTACGTGTAATGTCATTTCTTCTTATTTCACTTTCATGAGAAATATAACTGTGATATCATTGGGTCAAAGGATATACATTTTTAGTGATGTTTATAGTATAATTTAAAATTTGTTTGCTAGAACAGTTGGGCTCACTTTTATAGCTCCAAAAACAATATATTGGTATTCTTGTTTTCCCACAGTCATTCTAATATTATGTGATCCTTGCAAAAATAGTGACAGTTGAAACTTCAGATTTTTCTAAATTTATATTTTTCATGTCATTAGTAATTTTAGGCATTTAGAAATAAGTCCTTATTGATACCTCAACATGTACGAAGGATTATGGGATTTTATTTGATTGTTAATGGGTTGTGTTAAGCCTGATAATGTGATGATTGATAATGAATAGTAATAGACTTGATGTTAACATTTTAGCAGGGGTATTCTAGAGACAATAACTTAATTCATAGAAATGTACTTAATTGAAAGAATTTCAGATTCTGAAATAGGAAAGTTAGAGGTAAATACTTTGGTTCCTATTCTGTTGAAATTATACCTCTCCCTTGACCTTTTACCCCTTACCCCTGTTCTTAACACTCACCATGACCTCCAACCCCACTACCCTTCAATTCTTTCCCATTCCATCACCCCTATATTGTCTATACTCTCTGCCCTTTCCTATTTTGACCCTTTAGCTAATAGCTCAACTCTATACTGTCCTCTAAATGCCTTATTACATCACTGCTTTTAATCCTATAAAATGCTTGTCTTGGTTTACTCCAACCATATGCTATTGTTTCTCCTACTCACATGCTGTTGAATGGAGGTGGAGAATATCATGAAACTGTGGAGACTGAATCCCCTATAAACTTCTGTTACATAATCTCAATCCAGGCCTTTACTGTGGCACAACTAATTTTTTTCTACCCACCACAGGGTTTTTTTTCCAAAATTTTAATTCCTTTTCAAACCTTTAACAGCTCATCCCCTCTCACCCTCTGAAAAAATTGCATCTTTTCACTGAGAAATCCTTCTTTTCCTATCATCATCTCTCATCACTCAATTGTCTTCCTATCTCCTATCTCTTCTCTTTCCCCTCCATATGTTCACACAGATTCAATTATCATCTCCATGCAGATGATTCTTAGCTCTAGCCCTGACTCCAATCCTGACATTCACTCTCGCATCTCCAACTACTTATTTGGTATCTCAAAATGGATGTACCAAAGATATCTTAAACTCAACATGTCTGAATCAGAAGTTGTTTTCTTTCCCCCTATATCCTCCTCTCTTTCTAACTTTTCTATTAATGTCATAACATTACCATCCTCAAATCTGACCAGTCACAACTTTGTTGTCATCCTTAACTATTTACTCTCAACTCATAACCCAACGGCTATTTATGATTCTAGAAGACTAATGGTGACATTTACTATTCATGACAGATAGATGAGGAATTTAGACTTTATAATAAGAAATATTTTACATGGTCATTGAAAAGATTTGTTTTGCTGGACTATGCATATTAGAAGAAATTTGTTTTCCTTTTCTTTGTATCAGGATATGATGTGGGAGGGAGAGAAGATAAATTTCTATTAATTAAAAAAGAGAGGTCAGGAGGAGCATAATGGATTTGAAATGTATTCACTTTTAAACAAAATCACTGAATTATTAGTTTTAATTAATTGTTTTACTTTGTTATAAGAACTCTCTCATGACATGGGAATAATATATAAATGCTATTAATGTAAAAAGAAAACTGATCAATACAACTTAAAAAAAAACCTGTCATCTTGACAAATTCAGTTCATACTTACCTCTCTTTTAACTGAACTTCTATAGTGTTTGCTATTAATGATATATCCTTTGTCTATCACCCTCACTACTCATAATTGGCGTGTAATGGAATCCCAGTATTGTTTTAACTTGCATTTTTCTAATTAGTACTGATTTGGAGGATATATTCATATGACTATAAATAGTCTGAGGTTCCTCCTTTAAGAATTCTCTGTTCATATCCATACACCATTTAACAATTGGGTAATGACACATTCTTACAAATTTGAATAAATTCCTTTTATATTTTGGAAATTTAAGAAAATGACTACAAATCATTTTCCTCATTCTTTTCCTGTTAATCCTAATTTTCTTAGATTTGAGTGCACAATTAAAAAAATAGTAGAAAAAACATTTATTTATTTATTTGTTTGTTTATTTGTTTGTTCGTTTAGTGAGCTTCTCTGTTATTTACTTGGTCATGAACTTTTCTCCTGTTTATATTTTATAGGTATTTTTTCCAATTTTCTCTAATTTATTTAAAATGTGACGTTTTACAACTAGGTCCCATACTCATTTATCCTAATACCTTTAATAAAACCACAGAATTTTAGAGCTGAAAGAAATCTTGGAGATTAACAAGTCCAATCTTATCATTTTATAAATGCTTTATGAGGTCCCAAGGGTTAAATGATTTATTCAAGGTCATAGAATGAATGAGTGATATGTCTAAAATGAGATACTCCTTAGGTCTCAACTCCTAATCCATGATATTATTTTACTGCCATCTATTGATAACATTGAAAATATATAAGTGACAAAATGGATAGAGTATAGGGCCTGGAACCAGGAAGAGCTGATTTTATATCCTGATTCAAACACTAGTTCTGGAACTCTGGGCAAGTCAGTTAAACTCTATTTGCTTCAGTTTCCACACTTGTAATTTCCACAATCGTAAATTGTAGTTTAAAAGTAAAATTAGTTAAATGGAAAAGGAGTCACAAAAGCTCACTGAAGAAAATCATTCCTTCAAAATTAGTATTTGGCAAGTAGAAGCTTATGACTCCATGAAATACTGAGAAATAATAAAACAAAAATCAAAAGAATGAAAAAAATAGAAGAAAATGTGAAATATTTCATTAGGAAAAAAAAAACAATAACAACAACTGACCTGGAAAATAGAGGGAGAAGAGATAATTTAAGAATTGTTGGACTACCTGAAAGCCATGATCACAAAAGCAGCCTAGTCATCATATTTCAAGAAATTATCAAGGAAAACTTATCTGATATTCTAGAGCCAGAAGGTAAAAAGATATTGAAATAGTACACCGATCACCTCCTGAAAGAGATCCCATGAGAGTAGCTCCCAGGAATATTATAGCCAAATTCTAGAGCTCCAAAGTCAAGGAGAAAATGTTGCAAGCAGGCAGAAAGAACCAATTCAAATATTTTGAAACCAATTCAGCATAACAAAAGATTTAGAAGCTGTATATTAAAGGATGGGAGTGCTTAGAATATTATGTTCCACAGGAGAAAGTAGGTAAACTATTGATCACCTATCCAGCAAAACTGTGTATAATTGTTCATAGGGGGAAATGAGTATTTAATGAAATTGAAGACTTTCAAACATTCCTGATAAAAAGACTAGAGCTAAATAGACAATTTGACTTTCAAATACAAGACTCAACAGAATCATAAAAAGGTAAACAGGAAATAGAAATCATAATGGATTCAATAAAGATAAACTCTTTGTATTACTGTATGGGAAGATGATATTTGTAGCTCCTAAGAATTATATCATTATTAGGGAAGTTAGAACATAGAGTGCATGGGTATGAGTCAAACATGATGGAAAGATAACTTAACCAAATTAAATTAAGGGATGGTAAACAGGAATGCATTGGGAGAAAAGGGAAGAAAAAGGTAGAATAGTGTAAATTATCTCACATTAAAGAGGTTTGAAAGAGTTTTTACAGTGAAGGGAAAGGTGGGAAAGAAGAGGGAGAGTACTTGATCTTTACTCTCATAAGAATTGGCTCAGACAGAATAATTGACACACTCAGGTGGCTACTAAAATCTATTTTTCCCTAGGAGAAAGTAGAAGGAAAGGGAATAAGAGAAGAGGTGTGTGGGGATGATAGAAGGGAGGCTGGATTGGGGAGGTAGTGGTCAGAAGTAAAACACTTTTGCAAATGCACAGAATGAAAGGAAAGAGAGAGTAGGATAAATACAAGGAAAATTTGGATGAAGGGTGATACATAATTAGGAATAATAAGTGTGAAAAATTTGTTATAAATTTCTCTGATATAGACCTCATTTCTCAAATACATAGAGAACTGAGTCAAAATTATAAAAATACAAGTCTTTCCCCAATTGATAAATTGTCAAAGGATATGATCAGGCAGTTTTTAGGCAAAGTAATCAAAGCTATCTATAATCACATGAAAAAATGCACTAAATCACTATTGAGTAGAGAAATGCAAATTAAAACAATTCCAAGATACTACCTTCTCAAGCTGTGAGAAAGGAGTAAAGCTTCTATGGGGAGAAATGTTCTTAGGGAATACAAGGAGCAGAGGCTTCTCTAGGAATTTATAGCTTCCCTCTTCCTGTACTTACTTCAATTTTCACTCAAAATAATTTGTTTATATGTGGGTGATGGGGAGAAGAGAGAGACCTAAATTTGGAGTCTGGGTTTGCCTGAAAAAACTGAACCCCTCCCCCTCCCTGCTTATCTGCTTCTTCTGAGTCATAACACCAGGAACCTCTGCAAATGAAAGATTAGTGACGCTATACCCCTATATAGAGTATGCTGGATGGAGCTAACTAGAAAACTTGGTTCAGTTGATTGATAGATTTTCTTTTTTTTTTCTTTTTTTAAAACTAAAAGTATTTTATTATTTTCCAGTTGCATGTAGAGATAGTTTTCAACATTTCTTTATATAAGATTTCCAATTTCAAATTTTTCTCCCTCCCTCCTCTACACAGCAGGTAATCTGAAAAAGGATATATATATATATATACACACACACATATATATATATATACATACATACATATGTATGTATGGATGGATATATTTATATATATCCATACATACATATGTATGTATATATATAAATATATCCATACATACATACATATGTATATATAAATATATGTGTGTGTGACATTAAACATATTTCTGCATTAGTCATGTTATAAGAGAAGTATCAGAGCAAAAAGGAAAAACCTCAAAACAGAAAAACAACAGCACCAAAACCAAAATAAACAGTATGGTCCATTCAGCATCCATATTCCACAGTTCCTTTTTTTTTTCTGGATTTGGAGAGCCTTTTCCATCATGAGTCCTTTGGAACTTTCTTGTACCATTGGATTGGTGAGAAGAATCTAGTCTATCATAGTTGATCAACACGTAATGTCGATGATACTGTGTATAATGTTCTTCTGGTTCTGCTCATCTCACTCATCATCAGTTCATGCAAGAGCCTCTAGGTTTCTCTGAACTCCTCCTGCTCATTTTTTCTTACAGCACAATAGAATTCCATTACATTCATATACCACAACTTGTTCAGCCATTCCCCAATTGATGGGCATCCCCTCAATTTCCAATTCCTTGCCACCACAAAAAGAGCAGCTATAAATATTTTGGACATGTGGGTCCCTTTCTCTTTTTTATGATCTCTTTGGAGAAAAGACCCAGAAGTGGTATTGCTGGGTCAAAGGGTATGCACAGCTTTATAGCCCTTTGGGCATAATTCCAAATTGTTCTCCAGAATGGTTGGATCAGTTCACAGCTCCACCAACAATGCATCAATGTTCCAATATTTCCACAGCTTCTCCAACATTTATTATTTTCCCTTTTTGTCATATTAGTCAATCTGATAGGTGTCAGGTGGTACCTCAGAGTTTTTTTAATTTGAATCTCTCTAATCAATAGTGATTTAGAGCTTTTTTTCATATGGCAATAGATAACTTTGATTTCTTCAGACTGATAGATTTTCCATATGGGAATTTAAACTTCAGAAATCAGCAAACTTAAAATTGTACTTGATTTATTGTTTTGATGATTGTCTAGACTAAAGAAAATGGTAATGCAGATTAAACTTAAACATGTAATTTTTTTTTGAGGGCCAGAATTCTGACAACAGAGGTAGAATTATATTGAACTGGGTAATCAGGAAAATTTTCAGGTCTTAAATTGGAAGCGCTGAGTTCAAACCCATCATTAGATAATTAGTAATTATGTGACCCTAGGCTAGTTACTTCACTTCAGTCTGCCTCAGTTTTCATCATCTGTAGAAAAGAGATGATAATAATAATAATAATAATAATAATAATAATAATAACTTCTACCTAAGAGCATCATTGTGAGAATAAAATAAGATATTTGTAAAGTGTTTTGCAAACCTTAAAGTGCTATGTAAATGTTGTCATTGTTGCTATTTTTGTTATTATCATTATTTTAGCTCTGATACTATTCCTGAGTCTCCAGTTTCTGCAAAATTAGGAATTTGAAAAAGATGGAATCTAAGTTCCTTTCAGTCTAATAGTCCATGAATTTATGAGACTTGGCCTCCATTTCAGTAAGAGGTAAACGAACCTTCCTCTGTGACCTCAGTAAAATCATTTCCCCTATTTGTTTCCACCTCTATAAAATTAAGATTTGGGCTAAATGTTTCCTAAGATATACTCCTTATCTACCATGATATTAATTGACCGAGATAACAGGGAGAAAGATAATTTAAGACTCTCTAAAAATCATATCCAAACCAAAAAACAAAAATTAAACAAAAAACTGATTTTAATATTTCATTCAACTGTATAAGAAGACTTCCTAGGATTCCTAACCTTTTTCTTTTTTGCGCGTGTGTTATGGCTCCCCTGGCAACCTGATGATCCCTTCTCAATAATGCTTTAAATATCTAAGATTAAATACATAGGATTACAAAGAAAACTACATAGAAATAAAGATCTATTTCCCCATTCATGTTTACATTCCCCCAGTAATTGTCCATGGGCCCCAAATTAAGGAACACTGGTCTAGAACTAATAAAGTTAGGGGTAAATGTATTATCAGAGGAATTAGCTAGTTTGCTCATGAAAGAAACCACCAATTGTACATACCTAGAAATTCCATGAGCTAAATCTTTTCAGGCCAGAAAACAAGTATTACAAATAGACAGGAAGAAAGAGAAGTACTGTGGAATTGTACTTACAGAAGACTTAGAACATGAAAGATAAAAGCACAAAATAATCTTAACCATAAATGCAAATGGGGTGAACATATCCATAAGATGCAGGAGGAAGATGAGAAAGTAGAATATAAGAAACTATATGTTATTAATAGATGGATGATATTCTTAAATCTAAAAGATGTGAACACAGGAAGAGGGTATACAATAGAACCAATTATGCCTCAAGAGAATCTACAAAAGGGTGGTAATTATAATCTCATATAAGTCAAAATTAAAAATAGACATTGTTAAAAGAGAAAGAAGAAACTGCATGATTCTGAAAGGCATCATAGAGAATGAAATACTCTTTCTACCAAATATATATGCACAAAATGTCATAGTGAATGCATATAAAGGAAAATATAAAACAATAAAGGATAATTATTTAAAACATTACTGTGCTTCTTCAGACAGACAAATCTAAAAGAAATAAAAACAAAGTCATAGAAAACATAAATACACAGTTTTAGAAAAGTGAACTATGATAGCTTTCTGGAGATTATGAGCTGGCAGCCAAGATCCTGAGAAAGAAGAGTGTCTAAGCCTTAGTTTGAGTTCATTTCCTCTCTTTCTCCTCTAATGTCTACCCCTGTCTTGGCCAGAGAAGAACATTATAAACTAAGTGGAGGAACAGATGATTTTAACTTTATATCATGTTTTTTTTTTTGTTGTTGTTGTTGTTTTGGGTTTTGTTTGTTTATTTGTTTTAACCAGTATCCTAACAGCTTCCCCAGAAGAAAAATAGTGTTCACCAATGTTTGGATTGGTAGCCAAGGAGAGAAAGGACCTGATAAAGAGACAAATTCAAGCCTCTACTATAAGTCCCGCAGAACATCTATATATTATGTTAGGGGAACATGTTGAATACTCCAGAAATAACAACATCAACAACAACAACAAAAAAAAAACCAGAAAACAAACAAACAAACAAAAATATATCCAGGAACTGTGATTTGCCTCTTTGCTATACATGCTCTTAAGACTTGGATCCATTTTATCCTGAACTCTATATATTCCAGTGGATACTATGTCACAAAGAGGGATGTTGGGGCAGCTAGGTGGTGCAGTGGATAAAGAACCAGCCCTGGATTCAGGAGTACCTGAGTTCAAATCCAGCCTCAGACACTTGACCCTTACTAGCTGTGTGACCCTAGGCAAGTCACTTAACCCCCATTGCCCCACAAAAACAAACAAACAAACAAACAAAAAACCAAAGAGGGATGTTTTGTATGTTTTGTATGTTTGTTTTTACTATATCAATTTAGGAAATACTCTTCTTTAAAAGTTAATTAAGGGGGCAGCTAGGTGGCGCAGTGGATAGAGCACTGGCCCTGGAGTCAGGAGGACCTGAGTTCAAATCCAGCCTCAGACACTTAACACTTAATAGCTGTGCGACCCTGGGCAAGTCACTTAACCCCAATTGCCTCACCAAAACAAAACAAAACTAAGAAGTTAATTAAGTGTGTCTGACTAATTGACATTAACTGATGATTATGGGGGAAATCATATATTTGGATAGGAAGACACCCCCAATCCCAAACACTCTCAGGGCCATTTCTAAAACCCTGAAGAAATGTAGGAGTTGAGTTCTGAAGAATGGGCATGCCATTTTAATTAGGTTATTGAGAGAGTGACTATACCATATTGCTGCACATAATGAACACACATTTCAATTAAAAAAGAAAAATACAAAAAGTTTATTTTTAGTTGCTTATACAGTCCTCTTCCCTCTTTTTATCATGAAATAAGATTATTTGTTGATGATTGTTAGGACCTATACCTGTGGTTTCATTGCAAGAAGGAAATCCCTAATGAAGAAGCCCATCCATCAATGTATATTGCTACCTTCTCTGCTCTTTGAAGTTTTACAAACTTGCCTAGAACCCCGAGAACCTAAATGACATATCAGGACCTCATGATCAGTGTGTGTCAGAGGCAATTTCAGCCCAGGTCTCCCTGATACCAAGAGCAACTCTCTATTACTCCACACTATTAAATACACAATAAAATATTAAATTTCATTTTATAAGAATAATTAGTCTAAATATAAAGCTACAAAATGACTGAATGGAGATGTATAATTGGGGAATAAGGAAACAGCCTCTCCATCAGTAGTTTCATTGTATATTGGGGTTACTTTTTCCTATATCCTTCACCCTCCCCCTTCAACTGAGAGTACTTTTTTTAAAGACTTGCACATTAGTGTTAAAATCATAGCTGAATCCCCACTGTATGAATTTGCGTATTAAAATAAACTGGATCACTTTTATATTGTATACATAATAAAGTATGGGTTCTTATATTCTCTGTACATTTCATGTTTTTATATTTATATTCTCTGTACCTTTCAGCATATATTTGATTATGGAGGTATCATTGGTTATAAAAACAAATAGTTTATGGAAGACTATCTGATCCCATCTCGTATATCCATTAGGGATTCCCTTTATATAAATATAAATGATTCTCAAAAAGTATTTATATAAATATGAAAGTAGACATGTGAATTTTAGTAGTCATTGATGTCTTCTCAAGTGCTTTTTCTGGGTAATATTTTTGACCTCCTACTCCAGTTGCTGAGTATATAAATGTACATTTAGCTACAACTTGCTTACCTTTTGAATTTATATTGAGAATATAATTATGCTGCACAGTTCTTATGTATTTCAACTTGTAGGTATTTGGACAGAGATCTCACATTTAGAGTGACAATAGTTAAATAAGTGTTTATAGATAGCTAAAATTCTTAGCATTTTGTACTGAAGTGGTGGGAAAATTCCAAACCAGATTAAAATAGAATCGTGGAAGATTTAACAAAATAAATAAAAATACAATAAAATGTAGATAATGTTAATTTGTGATTTCTTTAATTCAACACGTGAAAGATATATACATTTAAAAAAAATTGATACCACTAGTCTACTGTACCTCCAAGTTTACCATGTCCTTTACACTAGTCTCAAAGGAAGAGGTGACCCTTTATTCCCCCCATTAGCAAGGTAATGATATGATAAGTTTATAGACATTCAGATCATAGATAAAGAATTGAAAGGAACCTTAAAGATAATCTAGTCCAAATTTCTGCTTTTATAGAAGAGAAAACTAACTCTCAATAGTCTAAGGTCATACAGTTAGCAAAGGGAAGAACCAGAATTGAAATGTTCAAATTTCAGGAGAAACACTCCTTTTCATAAGGCTAGGTGAGGTATTGCCATGGAGAGTTCCCAGGATGGCAAGAAAGGGAAAAAGATTAATGCAGTCATAGAGGAATTGGACTGAAACTAAAGGAATCTTTATCTTGGTCCTGGCCCTGTCACTAACTTACTGATGTTAAGTAAGCCATTTAATCATGCTGGTCGTCAGTTTTCTCACTAATAAAATGAGCATATTGGTCTAATTGATGTCAAAAATGGATTTCAATGTGACAATTTAGTGATTTAATTGACTAATAATAACTTACTTTACATGGAACTTTACCTCATAATGGTCTTATAAGATGAGTACTTTGGGGATTGTTTTCCTCAGTTTACCAATGAAATGATTGAGGCTCAGGAAGTGAAATGACTTGCAAATGGTGCCAAAGGTAGTATATATTAGAGGTAGAATTTGAATCCTTGTCTTCATAAAGCCTGACTCCTCTTGGAGCCATGGGATCAGATAAGTTGAGGCTGGGAGTAGGGAGGGAAAGAGAATTTAGGAGGCAAGAGAGCAACTACCTTCTTTTCTACCTAATAAACTAGAATATAGCTTTCAGTAAAATATACATACATATTATTAAAGATATACATACATATTATTAAAGATAAAAATAATAGTAAAAATGCTTTTCAGGCTTTTTTATTATTCCTGACACTAATTTGAAGTTAATGAGAAGCTAAATAAAATATGAAAAGAGGTGAAGCTGCAGTAGTGAGAGAGAATTTATTTATTTATCCACTTATTCATTCATTCATTTATTTATTTATTCCTTTTTATGTGTAAAATTCTAAATCTTTAAACTGTGTAAGCAAATGACAAAGTCAAAAGAGGTTCTTTTTAAGTTCTATCAAGGAAGAAAAATTGATTCCTTAGAAATCCAGGGATTTTTAGCATTTCTCAGGAGGGAACAAATTATTAAGTCAAATTTAAGCTACTGTCTCTAAAATACTTGACTAACACTTACATTGTAACTAAGACATAAATAGAAAGGAATAGTTTTTAATTTATTAGAAAATAAAAAGTCAACTGGGACTGGTGATAAGAAACTTTGCTGCTATATATCCCATTTGTATGACATTGGTACTTCCTTTGTGCTCATAATTAGTATTGGGAATGGCATTGTTTTAAACTGAACAACTCTATTTTATATTAACAGCAATATAATCCTTCACAAACTAAAATGAATCTCCATAATAATTTGAATGCTTTTTCCTTTTTAATTTAGAATGTTGAACAAGATTTAGCCATTTCTATGAAACATATATAATATATTCATCCAAGTGCCAACCATATATATGACCTAACTTCTGTGACTTTGCTTCTGTCCTGTGGTAATTCCCAATTAATTAATACAGCTAAATTTCAAGGAACATATATGGAACTGGGGTAGTGGATATTTAAGAAATTTATAGTACTAGGGGGAGTGTGAAGAGGGGAGAACCTTTAAAATCAAACACAGATCACTTAAATTAGAGAAGTCATTCTTGAAGAAATTCCTAAATATTCCTTGCCTTCTCAAGCAAAGAAGGGATAAGAATATGAAATAGGCAAATCAAGTTTTTCTAGTACTCTGCAGATGACGGGATTAGTAGACATGTCAAGAGTCACTGTGGCTAAATCCCAGACTGATGAGTGAATTAGAGAATTAGACTAAATGTTATTAAGTCCTGACTCCTGCATGTTTTGCTGTTTAAAAAACCAAAGTTTGATTCTTTGTTTACATTGGAAAAATAGCATTGCAGATGGAATATAAACATTTTTGCTAAATTCTCTTCCTACTCCATCCCCAGAAGGTTCTGTATCTCATTGTAGTGAATAACAATAACCTATCAGAATTAGAGTGCTATGTTTTCATTACATGGGAGTTGTTCTACTACTACTGTTCCTAACTGTATTACTTTAAGACACTGCCTAAACATCTTCCCAGGCACTAATTTGGAATCCAAAAATAAAATTCATTTTGATTAGTTAGTGTTTTGCTTTTGCTTTAAAATTGGGTAGTTAAATTTGATGATCCTAATCTTCCGGTAAAATAATTTTAAAAGGCATTTATTCCATCTTAAAATAGCTCTTTATTGCTAAATTGTAGGGTGTGTACGTGGCTCATGTAGGTTATATCTCCAACATATTATCTAAATGCAGCTCCTGGGGAGACTTTTATAGATATCTCAGGCAACTTGTCCACCCTTCTTCAAGAAAAAACATTTATTTCTGTCTGGAGAGTTGTAAGAAAAGGGGGTCACAAGAATAAATGTTCTGCTCTCTTCAGAGAGGAGAAATATACCTATCTCAATGTCTAAAGGAATTTTAGGGTAAATAGGTTTTTCATTAAGTTCAAGCCACTTTTAATGTCAGTATCTCATATAGAAGAAGGAGTGTCCTAAGCTTATATTGGAAAACTTGAACCTTTTCCACCAAATGCTAGTTACACAAGAGGACACTACACTAATAGTAAATAGTCAATAAACCCATTTATAGAACAAAATTGCAAATATAAATTGCAGAAGTTATACAGCTTAGAATATGCCAGTTAATACATGGAGTTGATTGAGTTCTGTCACTGGGAATGAGATAACTGAGTTCAACCAAAATAGTCCCTGATGTCACATGGAGAAATTCCCTCAGAGAGGAAGTGGGAATTTTGGAAATGTTGAATACCCCATTTTTTCTCTATATGTATACTTTCTAATATCTTTTCTCTTTCTTTCTGGGTTTGTCCTGAAAGAGGGTCTGGAATGGCATGTGTCCTCTCTAGAAGTAGGAAGAAAGAAAAATGACTCTCTACTCCCTCCAATTCTGGCTTTTACATAGGCAAACATTATGCATATGTTCCAGGCTTGAAGTCAGGGTTATAAAAGTAAAAGAAGGGGCAGCTAGGTGGCGCAGTGGATAAAGCACCAGCCTTGGATTCAGGATGACATAAGGACCCATTTCCAAAAAAAAAAAAAAAAAAAGTAAAAGAAAAGCCATATTCTGTATAAAATGGAGAGATTACAAATCATTGAATTCTGCTAAATGTTAATGACTTAGAAAGCTCAGTCAAGGAATTGCCTCAATAAGTCAATCTTTATTTTACTTCTCTCCTATTAGTAATGTATATACCTTTATAAGCTATTTGGTAAGCTCATCCTCAGACACTTATTAGCTGTATGACCCTGGGCAAGTCATTTAACTCCAATTGCCTTAAAAATCCAGGGCCATCTGCAGCCATCCTATTATATATATATCTTGCCACTGGACCCAGATGGCTCTTTAGGCAAGAGTGAAGTTTGGTGACCTTGCACAGCCCTCCCTCCCTTAAATCCAATTCAGTGCAAGTCATGACATTACCCCACTGCCATAGTGCTCTTTGAGAATGAAGGACAAACAACAACAACAACAACAACAAGGTAAACTCAAATATTTACTAAGACCATTAAATTATGTACTAATTAATTAATTACAAAACTTTAAACAAATAAATATTCTGCTTTAATATGCTTTAAAATGTAAATTCTAACTTTTATTATACCTTGAAAACCTAATCACTATTGGAAAAATCATTCCTGTTGAGTAGCACATAAGAATCTTCTTAGTTTTAATTTCAAACTTTAAAAGCATATTTCAAACAGTACTGATTCATATAGCAAGTTTTCCCTCTATGTAGTGGGAATGACTATAACTTTTTTCTAATAACGTTCACATGATGTTGCCAATTTTTTTTTTTCGGTGAGGCAATTGGGGTTAAGTGACTTGCCCAGGGTCACACAACTAGTAAGTGTCAAATATCCGAGACCGGATTTGAACTTAGGTCCTTCTGAATCCAGGACTGGTGCTCTATCCAGTGCGCCACCTAGCTGCCCCTGTTGCCAATTTCAATATCTAAATCCTTAAAAGAGTGAGCAAATAAATATGTATAAATATATGGGATGGATTTTCATACAACTACACACATACACACACACACACACACACACACACACACACAAAAGGCAGTTCTCACTCTATAAAGAACAATATATCCTATGGAAATTCCCCTGCCCTACTTCATTCTTAACTTAAACCAGTGCCTATGGATTTGTTAAAAATCCTTGCTTATTAGAAGTACCCAAGCTTCTTAAACTTAAAGAAATAAACATACAGGAGAAACTTTGAAGTAACTGAGCTTTGTTTTTATCGTTACTATAGTTGTTTTATTTTGCTTTGATTTTCTCTGCCTCTGAGTCTCTAAGCAATATGCCCTCTAGCTAACACCTACCTCCTAATCCAAGGTAGGGCCCAAGACCCTACCATGTAATGACTCTCCTTTGTCTTTCCCTAGTAGTTGCCTATTCTTCTATTCTCTAGGCCCCAGAGTATAGGACATGTTCTTCCCTTTTTCCTACATTAAAATGTAAGTACCTATACTCCTTTACCTCAGGGTCTTGTTAAGTAATAAATGACTGTTCAATACACACACTTTGTCACATGGGGATACTTTTATTTTCCATGTGCATTATTGATGCCAGACTCAAAAATGCAAAATAAACTTCTCTGTCAAACATTATAATTGAGTCACATGTGAATCTTGACATGAACATTAGACAGTAATATAATGCAGTTTTGTTTTAGAGTGTTGAGCAAGTAGACTGGGCAGCAAGCATTTAGTAGCTGCCTTGTTCTAACTTGTTTTGTGGAAGAACAGCCTGGTCCTTGTTCACTCAGGATCAACAATGCAATGAAACTCTAACTAGTTGGGCATCCTTGAGTAATCTCCATTACTGATTATGAATCTTGTTTTATTCATTATAGATATTGGTGCATGGTACTAAAATGTTCTCTACCTCAAAAGGTAATTTTCTAAATAATTTTTAATGTATATATAGTAAGCTAAATTTTAAATATCAGATTCAAAATGTCCCTACTTTGGATAAGAAAGCATGTAAATTCTATTGTGCTTGTGAAATGCATTCAAGTTTTGGGTACTTCATTTAGAGTAATAGCTTTATATCCCTAAGGAAGTTGAAAGGCCTTTGGATAATAAGACTCAGAGCAGGAAGAGAATTTAGGAGAGATGTACCAAAGCCAGCTCAAACTAATTCAGGAGAGCTGATTCTTAAATGTTCAGTGTTAACATTTTACACCTCGGAAATCTGCAAACACTACAAGAAAGGATGTGATTTATCATTTTCCATACCTGGAATTCCTGAATACTTATGCTAAATCTCTTATATTTGAATATTAACTGACTGGATACATGCTTCCTGTCTCATGCCCTCAGTAGTCTCTTTGCTTTGCAAGGGACAAAAAGACCACTCAACAGAATGAAATTTTTGTTTAACAAAGATACAGGTATTATCTTGAAGACTTAGCACAGAGTCTCTAAATACTACCTATAAAATATGAAAATCTCTCACTAAGTATACCTCTTTTACAGAGTGAAGAAATATCTGTTTTAGCACCATCAGAAACTTGGAACTAGGGAGAAGAAGATGAACTTGATCATTCTGGATATAATGATAAGTCTAAGCATGTCAATGGCCAGAAGGGTAATGGTGTTCCATTTGAAGAAATTGTTTTGTCTTTAGATCCTCATTTCATAACTTTAAAATACCTAAATGATTTTATCCTTGTCCTCAATATATTCAAAAATTGAGCTGGATTATTAACTGGTAGACTTAAATGATAGAATATCCCAAAAGAGGCCACCAAAAGATGTTCACAACATGAAATTTATATTGAGAAACATAAAATATGAGTATTCTGGGAATATATATATGGGATTCTGAAAGTGGTTATTCTTTTACTAAGATTTCTCCTCCAGCATACCACTACAGTTATTTAATTTATTTATTTGTTTGTTTATTCATTTATTTATTTAATTTGCATGTACTTGCCCAGGGTCACATAGCTAAGTGTCAAATGTCTGACATCGGATTTGAACTCATGTCTTCCTGAATCCAGGACCACTGCTTTATCCATTGCGCTACCTATCTTCCCTCTGTTATTTTAACTGGTTCCATTAATGCATTTTTCTTTCCTTGAAATAATTGAGGCAAGTGTTTTTATTGTTTTATTTTGGGTTTTTTGTTTGTCTTTTTTTTTGGTGGGGGGGGGGGATGAGGGTTAAGTGACTTGCCTAGGGTCACACAGCTAGTAAGCATATCTGAGGCCAGATTTAGATTCAGGTCCTCCTGAATCCAGGGCCAGTGCTTTATCCACTGTGCCACTTATCTTTCCTCTATTATTTTAACTGAAAATGGAAGAATAGATTTAGGAAACAGCAACAATAACAATAAGAACAATACTTCTTTAAAAACACTAGCCTCGGGGCAGGTAGGTGGCAGTGGATAAAGCACCTGTCCTAGATTCAGGAGGACCCGAGTTCAAATTTGACTTCAGACAGTTGACAAACTAGCTGTGTGACCCTGGGCAAGTCACTTAACCCCCATTGCTTCACCAAAAAAAAAAATCCAAAACCCCCCAAACCCCAAAGAAATAGAATGCCATGGCCCTCTATATTTTGCCAAGGATAAATTAATAAAATAATTGAAATATGGTGTATTGTTTATAAATGAAAAAATAAAATAACACTTAGGGGTGATTATAGTTTTTTTCCTAAATATAAACATGACTTTGAGTAATGTATCTCCCCATTTAATCTATAAGAAGAAACATACTTTGGAGCATGTTAAGAATAGAGTTTAAAATTTATGTGATATGTCATGCAAAGACTGTTTTGTCAGTATTGTATTTTTCTGTTAATTTTTGTGCATATTGGAGAATGGAAAGTTAGGTTCATTTAGACTTCTCTATTTCCATTGGTTAACTTGCACTCAAAGGGATTTTGCTTAAAGTGCTCTTTTCTTTAAGTAAGCAAAATGCCAGTGTACATTAAAGTTAGGATTGTATTTATGTCCTTATTTAGAAAAAGTAAAGGATTATTGCACTTTAGGGTTTCTTACTTTGTTAGAGTGTATTACTTTTCCTCTTAGGACTTATAATCCTTAACCAAGCTATTTTAGAAACAAAATACTTAAGTTTATCTTTTTTCCTCTGTGGCATTTATTAGAACAAGTTCCAGAAGACCTAAGAATGAGTATAAAGATAAGATGTGGGTTATTGTGAAGCAATGCATTTAAAATTATTTTTTCTAAGGGAGATAATTGTGTTTAGCCATTCCTCCTACACACTTAAGGAAGAATAATTTTCATGATCCATATATATTCTCATTTGTTGATAAAATAATAAAAAGACACATAGGCCAGGTATAACATGGTCAAGGTCAAATATGACTCAGTGAACAAAAACTGATTAAATATCTGAATTCTTTACAACCATTCCTCGATTTGTTTATCAATATAGATTCCTTGGAGAACTTCAGTTCTTAAATCTTGCATGAAAAAAACAAAATAGAAAATAAGGCTGTTTTCAAGAATGTTAATTTACCTTCAAAGTTATTCTGTAAATATAATGGTCTAAATAATGACATCTAATCATATTGGCTTAAAGCCTTTTATACATGTATTAATTAAGTCATAATTTGATTTCCTAATAGCCAAGATTTTGAGGAAAATGCCATTAACATAGGCTAATGATAAACTCACATATGAAGTGAACCATTGCATAGCTCATTAAAAACAAATAGTGTGGTCTTAAATAAACTGATGGGGAAAATTAATGAGCATAGAGTATTTCAGATTTTAAATTTCTATCATTCAAATATGCACACTATTTTTAGTATATTAAGTTGTTAAATATTTGATAAAGAAGAAAGACTTCTAATTTCATCTTGGGATATAAACACATATTTAGAGACAATTTGTGTAATGTGAAATACTAATAGTTATGTTGAGAGTTTTTAATCTTCAAAATATGGAAATATTTTAATATCTAAAATTAAAAATCGTCCTTAAAAATAACTCATCAATGCACAGGCAGTTAGTTGGTACAATGGATAGGGTGCTGGATCTAGAGTTAGAAGACTTATCCATATAAATTCAAATATTACCTCAGACACTTGCTAGCTACTTGACCTTGGACAAGTCACTTAACCCTTTTTGCCTCAGTTTCCTCATCTGTTAAAATGAGCTGGAAAGGAAAATGGCAAACTACTCCAGTATCCTTGCAAAGAAAATCCCAAATGGGATCAGAAACATTTGGACATACTTGAAATAATAACAATCAACACATATTTTATTTATTAAATATCTACTGTGTGTGTGTAAAACCTTTTCGTAGGAAGGAGTTTGCCATTGTATTCAATACTATAAAGTCCTCAGTCTTTATGGTTCCAGCATGCTCCATAATGTCAAGAACTATGCCTTTTCTAAACTTCATATCTCTCCCAGCTCCTTCCAGAGCATGCATTTTATACAAAAGAATCAGGACTTCTCCCTCATTGGAACTTTAATTATGGAAACTCCCTGGGAATGGGGTAACTCATCTATAATTCATAGTCATAAGGACACTGAGAGGTTAAATGTTCAAGCTATTACAATTTTAACCTGCACTATGACTTTGGGGACACTCTATATAGTACTTAATAAATATTTATTGGATTGAATTAAACCTCTTCTTTTGACCAAAATCAGGCCAGTTCTGTTTTTTGTTCCTGAATTATGCAAGGATTCCCAGGGCAGCTTAGCATGCAGATACTAATTTATCACTCCTCAAGTTCACTCTTGGCCAAATGACCACCATTCGTTACCTGCTTCTAGATGAGCATGAACCCTGAATAAGATCTACAATCTCCTCTTAACTCTAAAACTACACAGATATATAATCTCATGTATATTCACATGCTTCTGATTAATTATATACTTCTAACTATAGTGACCAGAATATCCAGTCTATAAACTCTAGGACTTTTTCCATTAAAATATGACAATTCTGTTAATAATTATTTCATTAAAGTCATGTTCATGATGAAAGCTTATTAAGTACCTTTATTTCCTTCCTTTTGTGCCTAAAGATTCTATATCTATATATCTATACCTCTCCCTCTCTCTCTCTATCTCTATCTCTATCTCTATCTCTATCTCTATCTCTATCTTGTGGAGCAATGAGGGTTAAGTGACTTGCCCAGAGTCACACTGCTAGTAAGTGTCAAGTGTCTGAGGCTGGCTTTGAACTCAGGTCCTCCTGAATCCAGGACTGGTGCTTTATCCACTGCACTACCTAGCTGCCCCTCAACTGATTCTTAATACTTAACTCTCTTTGCCTATGGACAGCTAGATGGCACAGTGGATATTATGTCAGGTCTGTAGTCAGAAAGATCTGAGTTCAAATCTAGCC
Organism: Dromiciops gliroides; assembly: GCF_019393635.1. Lineage (NCBI taxonomy): Eukaryota > Metazoa > Chordata > Mammalia > Microbiotheria > Microbiotheriidae > Dromiciops > Dromiciops gliroides. The sequence continues at coordinate 86,531,063 of NC_057864.1, forward strand.
TCAGATAATTAGTAGCTCTGTGATCCTGGGCAAGTTTGTTTCAATTTACTCATCAGTAAAGTGAGCATTATAATATTACCTACCTTCCAGGTTTGTGAGGATCATATGTGATAATAATTGTAAAGTGTTTAAACACAATGCCTGGCACAGAGTCAGTTCTATATTAATAGTTATTATTATTATTACTATTATTATTGTTGTTATTATTATTACCCATTGCTGTGCATTTTCTCTAGTGTTCCAATCCTTTTCCTCACCTCCTAGTTTCCCTGCTTTCTTTCAGGTGTCAGCTGATATCCCACCTTCTACAAAATATCTTTCCCATTTCCCTTTAATGTTGACATATTCCCTTTGAGATTAGCTCTTTATAATCATGTTATCTCCCCATTTCAATTATGAAATCATTTAGGGTGAGACTATTTTTGCTTTTCTTTGTATTTCTAATATTTAGTGTAATGGCTGTTGACTTGACATTAGGCAACACAGAACTGATGTAAAAATGGCAGCATTAAATTTTAACAGTTTTTCAGTGGGAGAAAAAACCAATTATCAAACTAATATGAAAATATAAAAGAGTTCAGAGTAGTATTTGAAATATAGATTACTAGTCATGAAAACACATACTATTTTTAAATTACTACAATCACTTTTTGACTTAGCAATAATGTATCTATATAAATGGCCATGCCAAGATCATTTCCTTTCATTCCATTTATCATCGAAACTATACTCTGTTTGGCCCCCTTGAAACATAATTTGGACTTCCTTTCCTGAGTGGTTTGTGCTTGAAATATCCTTCCCCTGCTTTCTTAATAATTAAATTCCTATACATTCTTTCAAACCCAACTCATGTGCTGCTTCCTCCATGAAAGTCATTCACGACCTCTGCTCTTCCCCTTCTAACCCCAACTGCTAGGTTGGTAACATTTTCCACCCAGGACCTGGTATAGTATTTTGCTTTGCAACCCCAAAATGTATTTATAATACAAAATTACCTATTTTAATTATGTTTTTGTGTTTCATACCCTGACTAGATGGAAAACTCTATGAGATAAAGGACTACCAACAAATCAGTGGAAAAAAATATGTATTAAGCATCTATAATCTGCTGGGCACTATAGCCACAAAGATAAACAAAAAGGTATATTCTTTGCCCTTAAGGAACATATATTCTAACACGATATGTATACATTACATTCCTACCTCCCATAAGATCTAGTTTAACAGAGTTATTGATTAATAAATACTTGTTAGATGGATGGATGGATGAAAGCTTCTAAAGACCAGTGCTCTTGGGCTTAATATATTTTGAACATCTATTCCAATAATAGAGGATAAAATTTTTAATAGTATTAAAATCATAATGAAAATTATGGACAAAATCATTTCTATTTCCAGGCCTCAGTTCTCTCTGTTGTAGTTCACAGTTATGAGAATTCCCAGAACTTCTAATAAAAAAAATGAACTATTATAAAGAAATATGTATGAGAGCAAGTCCTCTTCACCAGAGAAACCTCATACACATGATGAAAAACTAGGGGATTTTGACTGATTGGTGGCTTGGAAGATCATTTCAATTATTTTACCTTCCTAAAATTGTGCATTTATCTGGATGAAGGAAGAATATTTATTACCCCAAATGGCAAATTGGCTGCCGAATTCCTCACATTACACAGTTTCCTTGGTATGGTCAAGATCTAAATTGGCAAAGGACGATGCTATTCACATTTTTTAAAAATCCTTATTACAGAAATGAGAGGCAGTAATTTCAGTTTGAGGAAGGTCCTGAACCTATTAAAAATGAATTGTTTTATGGAGAAGAATTTAGGATATCATCTTTCTAAACTGCATTGTGTGACTCCACGGGAGTTTGGTTTTAAAGAATAATTAGTAGTCACCACCTCTTGAGTCCCCTCTTCACCTTAATTTACTGGTTGCTGTCAGCCCTTGTCATTTTTCTTTGGGGGGAGCATTAAATTGCCTGTCAAACAATTGCTCAGAAAGGTACTGGGACTGTGTGATTCATGGCATGATGTATTTGATGTCTCATATTTTGTTTAACCACAGTTGAACTGCAGAATTTTTCTCTCCTGAGGTACATTATAGTAACATATCTTTTTGCCACTATTATTAGTGTAGTGAGTGAGCCTGTTTGCTAATTGATGTTTATATTTTAAAATCATCAATGGTTTTATTCAGGCACATATACTCAGGAGGACAACTTTAAAACTGAATATTGGTATGTGGTACTACAGAATTACAAATAATAATGATGATGAGAAAATAAGTATATAATACCCTAAAGAACCGTAAAGTATAGGGAAAACTTTTTTCCTTTTCCAATAATTAAATGTAAAATCTTCCAACAAGATATGTGGGGAGATTTCAGTTCTATCCAATAAGCATTTTTAGCAATGCTTTCTGTGTGCAAAATATTGTGTTAAATGTGGGCATTAGAAAGGCAAAAAATGAAGCAGCATCCTGGGGGGATATAACTTATACATACGTAAGTGTATATAAACTTATTTCACAGTGGGCCATTAAAAAACACTAACAACTTCGGGGGTGGGGATCAGGAAAACTCATGAAGAAGGCAGTTTCGGGGACTTCAAGAGGCACAGGTGAAGAAGAAGAGGATTCCAGGCATAGGGGGTGACCCGTGCAAAGATACAGAAACAGGAGACACAATTCTGGGTATGGAGACATGAAAGGTGTTTAGTTTTGTATAATGGAGAGTATATGAAAGGGAGTCATGTGCTATTATAGCATATCTCCAGTTCTATGTTATGATCCAAGCTTTTCATGCATGCAAAGCACTTTCTCCTCACATCTTGCTTTTAAAATCCTTAGCTTCCTTCGATGCTCATTTCAAGAGTCACATCTTACATGAAACCTTTCCTGGTCACCTCAGATTCTAGTGTTTCTTCTCTGCCTATGATCTGATATTCTTCCACTTAAGGTGAGTTTGAGAAAGGTCTCAACCAAGTCCACCTCTCCTGAGTTATACCTAAGAAACAATGAAGAAGAGGGACAGATGAAACAAAAGTTCAACAAAATCAAAGGAAAGTAATAAGTTGTTTTAGTTGTCTAAGCTGACACCACGATCTGGTTTAAAGTTACAGACGATTATAACACTATATACATACATATGTGTGTACGTATGTATATGTGTATATACACACATATACATACACAGATACATGCACAGATGTATACATACATATCTATCATCTATCTATCTATCTATCTATCTATCTATCTATCTATCTATCTATCTATCTATCTATCTATCTATCTATCTATCTATCTATCTATCTATATGTGCTGAGGTGGAAAGGGGAGGGGTTGAAGCTAGCCTGAGAGCCCTGTCTGGGCTATACTTGAAGATAGGCCTAAGCCAGTGCTAGACCCCATTCTAGGCTGTCATATTGAAGCAACGAGTAGAGCTTTGCACCAACTTTTAATCCAGGTCTTGGCACAAGACCAAGGCTAAAAGAATGAGATAAGGTATTGTCCCAGGTGGCTTTTTAGCTAGGGAATACAATATGGAAGATGGGACAAAGACTCAAACACCTAATCCAAATAGCTAGTAACATCTGAACTGAAATATTAACAAGAAATAATGATGCTACAGGACCGACAATGGACAAATAGTGTCCTTATTTTCAAAAAGAGGAACATGGTAGATTCTTTTTATTATAAAACTATGAGATTGATTTCAATTTCAGAAAAGGTTCCCAGAATACATCCTTAAAAGGATGGTTTGTGTAAAGGAAGCAGACATCACTAAGACCCTGCATGAATTCATAATCAATCAGTTATACATCTAAGTTAATCTCTTTTCTTCAATGCCTTTAACAAATTAATCATTAGAATGTGATAAAGAGTGTGTTTTGATTTCAGCGAGGTTTGTGACAATCTTTAATGTTTGAGGTAGAGATATGAGGGCTAGATCATGTGACATGTACTTTCATAGGTTCAAAACTTCTTAACATCAGATAAAATTAATAGATTGACTTCAGCCTAGAAGAGAATCTCTGATTGAGTGCTCTTAGTCATTATTTTTCATCATTGATTTTAAAAACAGTGTTAAAGAGGTTTCGTTTATATTTTCCCTAAATCCTTGCCACTGCCAACATTTCTAATTTCTATCAAAGGGACCACCATCCCCCCATTCTCTTAGTTTCCTAAGCTCAGCATTATCCCCAACTCCTCATTCTCTCTTCCCTCCATCCCATTAGTTGCCAAATTTTTCCATTTCTATATTCCAGCATTTTTATAGCCTATCCCTCCTCTTTAACCACAGGGTTACCACCTTTGTTCAGGTCCTCAATGCATCTTGCCTACTATATTGTCACACTCAATTTATAGTCATTGCTGCCTCAAAACCCCCCTACTCCAGTTCCTTCTACTCCTCAGTGGCAAACTAATTCCCTTTGGGGCATTAAAAAGTGTCACTACATTATTCAATCAACTCTAGTGGCTTCCTTTTTTATTGTTCAGTCATTCAGTTGTGTCTGACTCTTTGGGCATACATGGACCATAGTCCTTCTATCCTCTACTATCCTTCAAAATCTGTCCAAGTTCATTTTTGTTGTTTCTATGATACTGCCTATCCATCTCATCTTCTGCCATCACCTTTTCCTTTTGCTTTCAGTCTTTCTCAACATCAGGGTCTTTTCTAGTTAGTTCCATCTTCTCATTATGTGGTCAAAGTATTTAAGCTTAAGCTTCAGTATTTGACCTTCCAGTGAATAGCTTGAATTAATGTATTTAAGTATTGTCTTATTTGATACCCTTGCCATCCAAGGGACTCTCAAAAGTCTTCTCTGGAACTGTTATTCAAAAGAGTTAATTTTGCAGTGCTCAGACTTCCTTGTAGTCCAGTTCTTACAGCCATACATTGCTACTGCAAAAAACATAGCTTTAATTATACATACATTAATCAGCAAGGTTATGTCTCTAATTTTTATTATTCTGTCCAGATTTGTCATCGCTTTCCTTCCAATGAGCATCTTTTAATTTCATGGCTGCAGTCACCATCTCCTGTGATCCTTGAGCACAAGAATATGAAATTTGGTACTACTCCCTATTAACTCTAGGATAAAATATAAATTCCTCTATTTAGGCTTTAAATGTAGCCCCAACCAATCTTTCCAACCTCCTTATATATTATGCCCCCTGACACACTTTGCAATCTAACCAAACTGCTCTTTTTTTCTCTCTTATTCACACAATGGACTTCTCCCATCTCCATATCTTTACACATGCTGTCCTCATGTGTAATTCATTCCTTCCTTACCTCTGCATCATATAATTCCTCTCTTCCTTAATTTAAGTTGGTGTGTTCAAGTGCTTCATATACTCAATCACTAGTACTCTCCCTCCCAAACTACCTTTTATTTTTCTTTATTTATTCTCTTTATATTTATTCCCTATTTCTTATATTGTATTTTCTGTCTTCTTCATTAGAATGAAAGCTCCTTATGAATAGGGATTGTTTCATTCTATGTATTTTTATAACCTACATTGATCACAATGCTTGGCACATAGTAGGTGCTTAATAAATGCTTACTGATGATCAAATTTTAGGTCACTCAAAACTGGCCAGAGTAGCCATCTTGATATGCTAGTGGATTGGCTGAATCTAATAAGATGAAATACAATAGGGATATCTAGTTAAGGTCACCATTTTCTTTAAAGCTCTACATTCACTCAAAATTTTAAATCAGGATAGACGATACTTGCCTAGTAAAACACGGCTGAATGAGCATGCTTTTCTTTTAGGGAAGAGGAATAATATTTGAAAAGTATTTTCAAATAGGTGGACTTTCAAAAAACTCTATAGCTCAAGAAAAAGGTAATCTATTTTAAAATGACCAAATTATATTAATAAATGAAAAAATATTAACTGATTATTTCATGAAAAGCACTCTTTTAAGTGTTGGGGATATAGAGAGGTAGCAAAGATTTTTTTTTTCCTCAAGTACATCACATCTGATAGGAGGAGGGGGAAAAATAAAAGTAGCTACTATATGCTAGGCAGCTAGGGGCTTCTATGTGGGGGCAGCTAGGTAGTATAGTAAATAGAGCACTAGCCTGGTGTTCAGAAGATCTGAGTTTAAATCTAGCCTCAGAAACTTGCCCACTGTGTGACCCTGGGCAAATCACTTAATCCCTGTTTACCTCAATTCTTTATCTATAACATGGGGACATACTGAAGAAGGAAATGACAAACCACTCCAAGATCTTTGCCAAGAAAACCCCATGGATATGTGCATGGGATCACAAAGATTTAGACATGATGCAATGACTGAACAACATCAGTGTACCAAGTATTATGCTAAATGCTTTCCAGATTTTTCTTTCATTTGAGTTAACATATATTCAAGGTTTCATCTATAAATCAGATGGAAAGGCCATGTTCCTTTGAGTCCCATAGCAAAGCACATGAAAATGAATCTTTAGTTTCATTTCTATTAACAAAACCATATCTACTTTTTTAAGCATTTGATGATACCAAGGACTCGGCTGTTGAAAATTCTTTTTGGCCTGGTCCTCTAGTATTTATGGATATTGTAGGAGGTGAGGGACCTCAGCAATGGCAGAGGTTTTTGGCAGGTCTCTTCCCCACAAGAGTTGCTTCCTTAATAATGACTATCATTTATGGACTAGAAGCAGGGCTGGTGGTCTATGGAGGTGGGGGTGAGGATTGGAGTGGATGCTAAATTCCTGGTGTTCTTAATCTTACCTTCCTGTTACTGACATTCAACACTTGGTTTTGGTGATAACAAAAATATCAGGTCCCTTTTCCATACAGACTGTTCTTTTTTAAAAAATTTATTTATGCATTAGCCATGTTGTGAAAGAATCAGAACAAAAGGGAAAAACCTCAAAAAAACCCCCAAAAAAGTAGAAACAATATGGTTCAATTTGCATCTAGATTCCATAGTTCTTTTTTTCTGGATGTGGAGAACATTTTCCATCATCAGTCCATTGGAATTACATACAGATTGCTCTTAAAGATTATTGATATAGTGGACAGGCAGGAAGCAGAATCAATATTTGGGACTGGAGAATGGAGTGGGGTACAGCTGTTCCTGTCATTCTTGGGCTCATGTAGTCTCAGGCTCCCTTGGACAGTCTAGTTTTTTTTGTTTGTTTGTTTGTTTTTTTTTAGTGAGGCAATTGGGGTTAAGTGACTTGCCCAGGGTCACACAGCTAGTAAGTGTTAAGTGTCTGAGGCCAGATTTGAACTCAGGTAACTCCTGACTCCAGGGCCGGTGCTCTATCGACTGCGCCACCTAGCTGACCCGGACAGCCTAGTTTAATGAAGCAAAAGTTATAATCTTCATTGACAATTTTTTTTTGTGGGGCAATGAGGGTTAAGTGACTTGTCCAGGGTCACACAGCTAGTAAGTGTCAAGTGTCTGAGGCTGGATTTAAACTCAGGTCCTCCTGAATCCAGGGTCACTGCCTTATCCACTGGGCCACCTAGCTGCCCCCGGAAATTTTTTTAAAAAGCATAAGAACATCCCTAAAAAGAGACAGAAAATTGAATATTGATCCCTACCTGTTCTGAGTATGGTCATACCTCCAATGAAAATGCCAGAGAAGAGTTTAAAAAAAAGAGCACTGCTTCCAGCTGATTCTCTAGCCTCTAGGAAGAGATTAATACCATGAATGTTGCCAGCCATTCTGCTCTCTGGAAAAGATATGAAAAGAAATCTATGAAGAATGTTTTTAACCTTCCCTATTACTTCCCTCCATTCAAGTAACATAGAATCAGCTTCCTCCTTGAGATTTTCTCTTTAGCCTACTACTTAAAATAAGCCTGATTCTTTTTGGCAAAATAACACTCTCAGCATGCCAGATTTGAGAACTAGTGAAAGGATCAGTCACTCCTTTGAATCAAGGAAGCAAAAGAGCAAAAGTCTGCTAAAAACAGTAAACAGTGAGTCACATGACTCATTATTGCTCACTTTTCTAAGTTCTATTCACGTTCAGTAGTGGAGGGAAGACTTATTATAAATCAATTGCTAATGAAGGAGCAACATAGCATTTTGGATACCGAGTTTACCTTAAAGTCAAGACGACCTGGTTTCAGCTCCTGAATCCCATACATACTGACTGACTCTGAGCAAGTCTCTTAATGTCTCAGCATACTTGACAGCACACTAAGGATAAAAGTTAAAGAAAAGTTAGTGACCTGCAATGGAAGATTTCTAAATCAGTGAAATCACAAGTTTGGACAGCATACACAAGCATATGCAGAGAAACATGACATTATCAAAACCTTTATTTTACAGATGTGGGAACCAAAGCCTGGATAGGTAAAGTAAGATGTAGAGGTAGTTAGTAATTAAGAAAACTGGGATCTTTCACTCAAAAAAATAGTATTTTTTCTATTGCAATGGACTGGCTAGGTGACCTCAATTTGCTTAACATTATACAACTGATTATATGATTCCAAGCCATGTGTTCTCCCTAGTATACTACTCTGTCATTCTAAGAGTACTTTATATAAAGGGCAGCTAGGTGACACAGTAAATAAAGCACTGGCCTTAGAGTCAAGAGGACCTGAGTTCAAATCTTACCTCATATACTCACTAGCTGTGTGACCCTGGACAAGTCACTTAACCTCAATTACCTTAGACATCTAGGGCCATCTCCTATTGTCTTGATATATATCCTACTGGACCCAGTTGTTTCTGGAGGAGAATGAGATTGGTGACCTTGCACAGCCCTCCATCACTTAAATCCGATTCACTGGAAGTCATGACATCATCCTTGGTATCATGGTATTTTTTGAGTATGAAGGACAAACATATAATTTATATTTAAAAAATCTTAATTATGATTTAATTTGAGGTTATAGTGTTCACTTAGATCAACTACCCTATCAAATCTGGTACATACGATGAGTAACTTTTATTTTATTTTATTTTTTATAATTTTTTGTTTTGTGGGGCAATGAGGATAAAGTGACTTGCCCAGGGTCACACAGCTAGTAAGTTTCAAATGACTGAGTCCAGATTTGAACTCAAGTCCTCTTGAATCCAGGGCTGGTACTTTATCCACTGTGCCACCTAGCTTCCCATTGATGAGTAACTTAAAAACAATCAATACATGGTTCATAGACTGTCAGGCTTAGAGACAAGTTACTCATATCCTATTGTGTACTCATCTATTGGCTATGAGAAAATTGAAAGAGATGAGCAGATTATCAACAGAAGTTACAGATTTAGACTCATAAATCACATTGGAGAAGAAGATTTTGTTTTTAAATATGTTTAGTTCTATTCTAAGTTGGTAAATTCTGAAAATTATATTAGCTAATTGAAACAGATGCCATTTTTATGGTACTTTCAATGTACAATCTTATTTATTTTGGCAATGATGTCCTGTGGCAAGTATTTATTTTGCCTATGTTACAGATTAGGAAATTGTGACTCAGGTTAAACAAATTGCCCAAGGTCATAGCTGAGGTGTTATTCAAATCTAGGTCTTCCTGAATCCAAGCCCAACATTCCATTCCACAAGCTATTCCTTCACTTAGCTGTTTCTCCAAGTTTTCCACAGCATTCTTTAGACCTTCCACAGGATTGTATTCTTGTGGTCCTATATGGCTTTCTGTGTCTGTGTCTCTTTCTACACATACACTCTTTCCCATTCTGTCCTTCCCTTCTCCACTTCCTCCTCTCCCCCTTCTCCCACCCCCTCACCCAAATGCATATTGGCAAGTGCTCCGTGATTTATAATTGTAGAGAGTTGCCTGGGGCATTGAGAAGCTAATTGACTTAGTTAATACAGAGGGTATATGGCAGAGGAATTAACCCAGGTCTTCTTGATTTTAAGGCCATCTTTTTACCCACTAGGCCGTGGCTGCCTCTCAAGTTCTCTATAGCAAGGACAAAAAAGAACTCTCCAATAGATCATGAGTTTATTTAAAATGTAAAGTGCTGCTTTTGGTTAAAATGAATGCCATTTAAAAACAACCAAGTGTACATGGCTATTTGAGGGTTTTTTTCAAATTCCTATATTTTTAAAATTTTCTAACCTCTTTCATAAAGAAAAGCTATACTCTTCTTATCAACACATACAGAAGTTTTTAGTCACTTATTGCCTGTTGTTGAAAGAAACCCTAAAGATTAAAACTTTAAAAATGCAAATGTCCAAATGCATAAAGAAGTATAAAGAGCAAATACAAATCTACTTCCCCCCCCACTTCATACAAAAAGGGGTTACTCAGCATAATGCTTGTGTTCATTAAATTAAACATAGAAGAGTGCCAGGTTGAAGTTAGGAAAGGTATAAGATCACGCCTAAGATTTAACATTTAGTGTCTGTGTGGCCATGGGCAAATCAGGTAACCTCTTTGAGCCTCAGTTTAATCATCTATAAAAGGAGATAAAGCAACCTTACAGGACTGTTTGGGAGACCAAGTTGACAAATTAAAAAAGAAACATTAAAAATCTTTCTTTTCAAACCTTAAAGTGCTTTATAAAAGTCCTCAGGATAAATCATCACTTAGTCTAAGGAGTGTTTCTTAGAAAATTCTATATTAATGATTGGCTTTGTGGAGTCACTTTAAAGAACAGTATAGAGTGAATATGTACATATGTATGTATACACACTTTCTATCTATATATGTAAATGTATTTATGCATATATATGCATACACATATATACATATGAAACTTTCTGCAGTGTGCTCATATTCTAAAAAATCTGTTCTTCAGCTTTATGTGGCAGTGAACAGCAGTTGACTGATCTCTATATAACACAAATCTTTTCATGATTTTACCTGTTTACATTAGTGTCGTGATCACTTTATTTTTGAGAACTGATACATATTTTCTTTTATTCATTTTCCTCATTTCATTTAACTTTCCTGTGTAACTGAAACAAGAATGCTGTTGAGCATAACACAAAATACCCCATACAGTGTGATGGCTCCAATTTCTCTGACAGACTCCTATATTTCAGCTAAGTATTGTTTAATGTTTAGGAAGATGGTAGAACTATACTGTTGGTCAGCTCACTTTTCCAGAAATAGAAAACATATTTTATGGTTTAGTAAAGCTAAATATTTTCCCCATTTATGATTGGCTCTTTCTTAAACCGAGTTAACTATATAGCATTGTGATTTCTCCTGTCCTGAGGGTAAAAGCATTCTATGTGTGAAATTGTTATATGTGTATGAAACCAAAATGTAATTGAAAAAAAAAAAGTTTGAGCAATATGTTTATCCTATTCCACATACTTCCATTCATTCCCAAAGTGAATTATATAGCTATTTAGCAGTTTTCTTTCTAATTTAGGTGATGGATTCTATCAACCTTCTGTTAATTCTATAGAAACAGAAAATTGAAGGAGCCTAGATTATTGGAGGCAGTGTTTAAACTCATAAAAATATTTGTACCAAAGGTCAGATGGAGGTTTCTGGAAGTTAATGGACCCATTTTTTGGAATGGAAAAGAAGGCAATAGGAAAAAGAAAAAAAACACATTAAAATCTGTTATATATGACCAAAAAGGATATGGCTTTGTGTGTCTGTGTTTGAGGGAGAGAGAAAGAATTGATAGTGTACTCTGAATCCCTCTCCTACTATATTTTGACTTCTGTGATAATACAGCTTTTTTTTGGGGGGGGGGAGTGAGGCTACTGGGGTTAAGTGACTTGCCCAGGGTCATACAGCTAGTAAGTGTCAAGTGTCTGAAGTCACATTTGAACTCAGGTCCTCCTGACTCCAGGGCTGTTGCTCTATCCACTGTGCCACCTAGCTGCCCCAATACAGCTTTTTCTGATCTCACATATCTGTGACCACTATTGTTTGTTCATCTCTTTTGTGGACTCTTTATTATTTTTTCTGTCCCTTAGTTTTCCACCATATTTTGTTTTGTTTATTTTTCCTTAACAAACTTCTTTTCTTTCTCTCCTCTCTTCACCACCCATCAACCTCCACCCCTCCTATTCAAGAGAGACTTAACCTCACCTGGAAGAAGTCTCAAAACAGTGCTGAGTACATTACATTTTCATGTTGTCCAACCTCAGATAAGCAGTGACAGCAAGGCAATTTCTTCTTAATAGATTTACTATCTTGTTTCCAACAGAAGCTATTCCTAACCTTCCCTTCCTTTGTCAAGCCTCACAGTTCTGCATCTCTTCTCTTGGCTGTGAATCTTCCTTTTTATTATAAAGAAGAAATTTAGGATATTAAATATGAACTCCCTCTTTTCTCATCCCTTTCAACTCAAAACCCCTTGATATCATTTCCCCTTCTCTTTTATTTTCCCATAGTATCCTGCCTCTCTCCATTACCCCTGAGAGTTTACCCTTCACTTTGCTAAGTTAACCCCATTCATGGGTATTGGAATCCAGCTCTTCTAATCTTCTCCAGAAGATTGCACTTTCATTCATCCCCTTCTCCAATTTTCTTCTCCATATTCAGTAATATTTTTCCTACTTCCTTCAAATATATCCAAATCTCCCTCATCCTAAAAACATTAATAGGTAAATAAGGAAACAGCAAGTAGATAAATCCCAAGACCATTCTCACCCCTCAAGCCTATATGTCTTTACCCTTTCTCATCAAGCGCCTTCAAAATTCTCTTTATTTACTAACTCAATTCCTCCCCTCTAACTTGTTTCTCAACCTTTGCCCTCTGGCTTCTGAATTCAACTGAAACTCCTCTAAAAAGTTATCAGTGGGGGCAGCTAGGTGGCGCAGTGAAAAAGCACCGGCCCTGGATTCAGGAGGACCTGAGTTCAAATCCAGCCTCAGACAGCCTCAGACACTTGACACTTACCAGCTGTGTGACCCTGGGCAAGTATCTTAACCCTCATTGCCTGGCAAAATAATAATAATAATAATAATAATAATAATAATAATAATAATAATAATAATAATAATAATAAAGTTATCAGTGCTCATCTAACTGCCAAGTTTAAAGGTCTTTCTCAGTTCTCATCCTTCTTGAAATTTCTGCTGTATTTCAGGCAGTTAACAAACATATGACAAATACTTACTATGTACCTATGCTAGGACTGTGATAATTGCTGGGGATACAAAGAAAACCAAAAACACTATGGGGCAGATAATTTCTCCTCTCAGTTTTTGTAATGCTGCTCCCTCTTCTAGTTCTATACTTACCCGTCTGACCACTCCTTTCTCAGTTTGCTTTGCTGGCTCACCATCTATATCATATCTTCTTACTGTGGATGTTCCCCAAGACTCCAACCCAGAACTTCTGTATATCTCTCTTATCTATACCTACATCTACATGTAATAATATTACTAGGAATAATGAAGATTTATGTAGCTCTTCTATGTTTGCAAAGTACTTTACAACCATTATATGATTCGATCCTCACCAAAACTCTGTGATGTTGGTGCTCATAACATTCTCATTTTGCCAGCAAAGATAGAATAGCTTTTTTTTTTCTTCTGAAAACTCTCTGTTCATGTCCTTTGACCATTTATCAATTGGGGAATCACTCATTTATATGAGTAATTTGACTAAGTTCTCTATATATTTGAGAACTGAGGCTTTTATCAAAGTAGCTTGCCACAGTTTCCTCCTCTGTAAAATGAGGATAGTAACAGGACCTACTTCACAGCTTCAGAGCTTTATGAAGGATACATGAGATAATATTTGTAAACACAGCATAGTGTCTGGCACATAGAAGGTGCTATCTACCTGCTTATTGCCTTATCCCCATAAATAATATACACATACATATATACATAGCCATATATACACATTACATGAAAGGGTCTGTCTTCCCCATTAGATTTTAAACTCCTTAATTAATTGTGGGGTGGTTTTGTTGTTGTTGTTCTTTATACTTGTATCCATCTTTATGTGCAGAAAAATATTTGGTACACTATTTTTTGGTCAGCATCTCTCATTTCCATCCATAGTCTACTAGGTGGTACAATGGACAGAGGACTGAACCTGGAGTCAGGAAAGTCTGACTTCAAAGCCAGCCTCAATCACTTACTAGCTATATGAGCCTGGGCATTTAAACTCCAGCTGCCTCAGTTTGTTTATCTGTAAAATGGGAATTATAATAGTATTTATATCTCAGAGTTGCTTTGAGGACCAAATTAGAGAATGTTTATACAACACTTATCAAACCTCAAATTTAGGATAATGATGATGATGATTAAGCATTTTAGAATTTTATCTTCCTTTCAGACTTTTTTTTTTTGGTCTGGATAGGTTTAGCATGTGAAACCAGGTGTCTATTTCCATTCTCCATAAAATAAGCCATCCATACGGTTTTCAATGGTAGTGATTTTGTTTAATTTACTTCACTACATGAAGTTGGGCATTGAAGAAAGCTTCCTTGCTTTTTTCTTTTGACTTATAACATGGCACTTGGATATTTATTTTCTCATCCCTGGGTATTAAAACTCATTAGCCTGCCTAAGGTTATATGATGACCTACCAAAGAAACCAATAATAAATGTCTCAATTATTAATTATATGACATTCTAAATGAAAATTTGCATTTGTTTGTATTTGGTAAGTCCCTCTTCTTCCCTCCCCCCCCCCCCAGATACAGTGTGAATAGAAAGCTGGCCATAGTCAGGAAGATCTTGATTAAATTCTTACCTTTGACACAAACTTACTGTATTACCCTGGTCTAGTCACTTAATATCTCATTGCCTTAGGTAATACTTTAAAGTTATATGTTGTAGTAAAGTCCCAAACTTGGCTAATAGAGGGCATTTCTTTACTCAGTAGTACCCTATAATGAAATAAATTATTGGTCTATTCCATACAGCTATACTTGTTTACAAACTCCTTCGTATGAATGCGGAAAACAAGGAAGGAATAACTCTCTGTGTTTCTGTTTCCATGATCCTCAAAATGGGGAGAGGCATAATCAAATATAAGATGAAAATGCAACAACTAAGCAAGTAATTACTTTCAAATTGAAAATATATATATGTATTTTAAACTCAATCCAAAAATAGTAGTGCTTTTTTATTTTAAACTAGAAGCATCCAGCTATGTTATATAACACGATTTTTTTTATCATCCCTATGAATAAAGATATCCAAAATAAACTTCCTGAAAACAAATGTCCATGACCTTTAATGACAAAGCCTCTGGAGTTGCAAGTTAGTCATACTAAGCATGTGGAATATTTGCTGTAAATGATCTTGCTTTATAAAAAGCATACACTGGAAAACTTTGGCACATGAACCTAGACTTTCAACTGATATAAAGTCCTGAAATATACGCCCCTTTTACAATTGTCTCATCAGGTACGGAAGGGTAGAGGAGAACACATTGTCATTCTGTCAAAATATACTTCCAAATCCTTTAATATGCAGACAGTTAACTCAAGCTGGTAAAAACCTTTAAGGGTTTAAATTGAGCACTTATTTTGACAAGGGAGGGGGAATTATGTTATATATTGACTATTTATTAGTCTCCATAATCTTAAAATCCAGAGTTCTTATTATAAGAAAGTAGGAAGTGTTTTAAGATCCTTAAAAACCAGTCAGTTCTTTTAAGTACTCATGTTCTATATAAATAGGGACTTTGGTTCCAGTTATCTTTAAATACTTTTTATATTAAAAAATAGGGGAGAATTCTGTTGGGCATTAAGTGGAGATAAGAAAAGCTTAGTTTCAATAGACGAGAACTCCAGGAACCTAATTCTCTTTTCTATACCTTGCCCAGTGTCAACTACAATCAGGATAAAAGAACTGTCTTTTTATTTTTCCTCCAGTATGATGAGATTACTTTAATGACTGACAGCTGCCACAAAAGATCTTCCAGTTGTTGCTTTTGCTTGTCCTTCTGGTATATGTCACTTTACCTTTTCAGGTAAGATTTTAGAAAATAGCATCTTTATAAACATTCCCACATGCTGGGGTTGACTTCTTATCTGACCTTCCATGTATTATAAGATACGTTATTTTAGTTTCAAATAAGCTTCTTTTTGCTTGATAGCATATGGAATAAAAATATTCTTTCTGGAAAGATGATGGGAAGGAAAAACTAAGATTGTAGTTTTCTCTCACAATGGGGAAATATATTTTATAAGAGCACAAGGAAACATTTGATAGATTCAATATCATTTTATTTCTGACCTTTTTTTGCTTTAAATGAAGAATAGGAGTGGTAAAGTATACTTGTGATTAATTTCAAATGTTAAGTAGAACATTTTTAGTTCCTGGCTATGACACTTAGAAAATATATTTATGATGGAAATATTTGTGTTTCAAGAATTTTAGCTTCTTTAACTATTATGGAAAGTATTTTAAGTACTCAAATACAAGGGATATAGCCTTTGTTATAGTTTATCATATCAGTCAATATATCTTTGCCCTTACAAAATTACACATCTATCTAATGAACAAATAAAACATTGCCACTCCACTGCTTATTCAATAGAATACAAATTCTTATCTGAGCATTCACATTTCTCCAAAAACTAGTCCAAACCTTCCTTTCTTTAATGTATGCCAGTTCCCTCTAACACTCTACAATCCAGTGATACTGAAATATTGATTCTCCCCAGTCTCCCCTTGTTCTTTCCTATTCCATGCCTTTGCCCATGCCATTGTCCAAGCCAGGAATGCTTTCTTACCAAAATTTCACTTGATAGGTGTTTTTTTTTTTTGCTTTTGCTTTCAAAGCCCAGAATCTCAGAATATTACAGTTGCAAAGATCTTTACTAATTCTCCAAAGAATGTACATCCTATCCTTGCTTAAAGACCCCATGGCTGGGCAGCTAGGTGTTGCAGTGGATAAAGCATCTACCCTGGATTCAGGAGGACCTGAGTTCAAATCAGACCTCAGACACTTGACACTTACTCGCTGTGTGACCCATTGCCCAGCCCCTCCTCCAAAAAAAATAAAGAAAAAGACCCCATGGTTAGTGAACTCACTCATTGCTGTTTGAAATGACCCATACAAACTTTTGACCATGAGATTTAATTTTTTAGAATGTCTTTTTCCTTTATAGTAAAGTGAGCTCCTCCTATGTATAATTTCCCTACATATCTCTAGTTTTGCCCTTTGTACAACAAATGTAATTTCTCTTTTTATAAGCCATCCTTTAAATATATTAAAACATATTTCATGCTCCCAGTACTATTCTCCCCTCCCCTCAAAAAAACAAAAAGAAACAGCCTCTCTTCAAGGCAAAGTATTTTCTTACCATCCTAATCAAATTCCTCAGTATATTCCATCTTATAATTATCTGTCTTAAAATACAGTGCCTGGAAATCAACACAGAGTATATTACTCAATCTGGGCACTTATTTGATGGAAACTAAATTTGATGATTCCTTATGAACATGGAGTTCACTAAAACTTCTTTGTTTATTACATCAACTATTGTCTAGTTATTTCTCCCATCTTGTATTTGCATATTTGATTTTCTTTTTTGGGGGGGCTGGGCAATGAGGGTTAAGTGACCTGCCTAAGGTCACACAGCTAGTGTCAGGTGTCTGAAGCTGAATTTGAACTCAGGACTTCCTGAATCCTGGGCCGGTGCTTTATCCACTGTGCCACTTAGATGCCCCCTGCATATTTGATTTTCAAATAAAAATAAAGAGGTCTATATTTATGTATATGTTAGTATTTTAATAGATCTATGATCTCATTGATATGGATATTTCCTCCAATGGAGCAAATTGCAAACGGAAACTCTTGACTTTGTGTATTTTTACTGTCTCCCCTCTTCTACCTCTAAGATTCACTGGCTTCCTTCAAGTCTCACCTATAAACTCACCTTCTACAAAAAAATCTTTCCTGATATTCCTTACTGCTAGTATGTACACTCTGAGAATAGTCCCAATTTATTTTATGGTTTTGTGTATGTATATATTTATAAAATCTTCTCTGTTCATTTTTTGTTTCAACATTATCTCTTGCATTAGACTATGAGCATCTTAGAAGCAGAAACTGCTTTTTGTTTTGGCCTTTCTTTGTATTCCCTGATTTCAGGCCTACTAATTTACCCACTGTGCCACCAAGCTTTCCCTAGAAATTGGCTATATATGCATGTATCTATACATATATGTATATTTTATATACATATGCATGTGCACATGTGTGTATAATATAAATGTTTGTGCATGTATGTTTATGTATGGATATACATGAGCATACATATATGCATATACACCTATATGTTTTCCCCTCTTTGAACCAATTTAGATATTAGCAAAATTCAAGCATTGTCTACCCCCACCACTGTTTTCCCCTCTAAGGGAGAATTTTCTTTTCCTAAAAGCTCTTCCTTACATGACTCTTTTATGTGACTAATTTTCTCCATTTTTTTTCTCCCTTCTCCCCTTCTCCCAGGGTGTCCCACTTTCTTGTCTGTCCATTTTATAAGGGCTAAAATTCTAGCTATACTGTCTAAAATATCTAATGAGTGGTTGCCAATAAATTATAAGCTTTAGCAAGAGTTAGGCTTTTAAACATTTATTAAGGAGAATAAGAATTTGGTAAAGAGAGAGAGAAAGGCCTAGATTCATCTATCTATTAAAGGGAGAGAGCATTCCTAGCTCCCTTCTCCACCAGAGTCCTCAGGAAAGAGAGCAAGCCAGCCCGCCAGCCTCCCCCTTCCTCCTCCCACAAGCCAACTTCACTTCCTGACGCCAAAGAAAGCTTCATGGTCCTGCCCTCAGAGGTCCTCTCCTCATGTTGGAGCTTGCCTACAGTAAATCTTCAGCAGGTGGCATCATTCCAATCATTACAATTTTTATATATCATCCCAAGGCAATAAACTCACTTTCATGCCCTCTTACTATGAAAAATCTCTCTAACTCTCCTAATAAAAATACAGTCTTTAGAAGTTACATGTATCACCTTCCCATATGAAAAGGTACACAGTTTAACCTTATTGAGTCCCTTATAATTTTTCATTCATGTTTACCTTTTTATACTTCTCTTTAGTTTTTGCTCATTTCTATTTATTTATGTTTTCTGGTAAGAGGGGGCATTGGGAGTAAAATAAAAAGGAACCTAGAATTGCCCCATGAGAGAGATTTGTAATATCAATTTTTTTGTTTTTTCCTTCACTGTCCTATCTCCATTCATATCCATATTCCCATTTTTATTTTTTATCTGGATTCTCCTGGTGAGGTATTATCCCAGTGTCAACCAGGTCTTAGTTACTTCCTTTCTGCCATCTCCTCTGTTCTTAACATCCATTTTTTTTTTTGCAGGGCAATGAGGTTTAGTGACTTGCCCAGGGTCACACAGCTAGTAAGTGTCAAGTGTCTGAGGCGGGATTTGAACTCAGGTCCTCCTGAATCCAGGGCCAGTGCTTTATCCACTGCACCACCTAGCTGCCCCTCCTCTGTTCTTTTTCTTTATAAGGGAGAGCCTGAACTCTATACCAGAGATTTATTAAATAAATATATGTGCATAAAGCCAACAATAAATCCACATAAAGCTGAAAATAATGCTTCATTCAGTCATTGCTAAATTGTTTTTAATAGATCATTGCTAAATATAGAGCCTTCATCATTCACATCTAGTGAATGAATTATCTAACTTGACATCAGCCATTAACATAACTTGGATTCTTCCATTTAACTATCCAAATTTTCTTTTAGAATTTATGCCTAGGGAACTAATTATTCTCCTAAACTATTTGAATTCTGTTCTCCCCAAATCCAAGGTACATTTCATTCTATGCTAAGGTTTTCTTCTCTATCCATCATGAATTCTCATGTTTCAGTTCCTTTCAATGTGTCAATCATTGGAAACCAGTTCCTCATTTCTGGGCAGAATCAGGTCCAGAATATTATGATCCCTTTATTGCTCACTCTGCTGCCTGAGGAACACAATCTTTCCCCCTTTCCCCAATCTTTAAGTGATCTCTCCCTACTGGAATCTCTCACGCTACTCAATGTGAATATCTTCTAAGCATTCACAATATCAAGTATTATATTAGAATTATTTCTTTTTTTGTCTTAATCCTAATACTAAAGCTTAAGGTCCTTTACAGCAACAATACCTTGATCCACCTTTGTTTACATCAGTGTCGATCATAATGCCTTGCACAAGACATACTTAATAAATTCTCATTAAATTAAGTAATAATTCAGAGTATGCTTAAAGTAGCTTAGCCATTTAAAAATTTTATAAATAATACTATTATTTAATAACTGGTTTGAAGTTACTAATACTTTTAATTTCTATATTAAAATTCAGAATTATTCCACTCTTTATAATTTGGTGGCCACATAAGCTTTCAGATATCTCTTTTATTTATCTGTACTTCTTTATATCATAAGCCAAGAAAAAACCCTGTTTCTTCTTTAATGACTAACTGGCAGATCTTTCCTTCAGCAAAAAGAAAAAAAAAGTTGCTATAACATCAGTAACCCCCATGCCCAACTTGAATATTCTGTGAAACTTATGCCTATTATAAAATACAGAATATCACCATTTGCCTCAATGAGGGCATTGCTTAGTTTCAGGTCTAGAAATTGTGTTAAACCCTGTAAGAATAACACTATTTTAAAAAGGGAACAAAAAAAAGTCATAACAAATTTAAATACTGCACTTCAGCCTTAATCTATATTTCACATGAATTTGTGTTTAAAATGCAATTATGATTACACAGAAGTTTGAAAACAAAAATCTCATTTTTCTTAAAGACAGACAGGTTTAAAATAATACCTGTATGCTAATTTACAACGACATAGTTAAACTACCAGATATATAAAATAAATAATTAGTCATGTATAATAAATGACATGAATGCATTATGAATGATAATATTAATGAATCTGTAATACACATTATAAGTAGGATAGATTGCTTTTGTGAAATTGAAAGGAGAACCTTTATTGAGGAAGACAGTTAATATAATTGTCAACTTTATCACTAGAATGAATGTATACACGCCATTAATTTTGAAGGTTATTTTTTATCCAACACAATATTCAAAATACTACTTTTTTACATATAGCTAAACAAAAATATGCCTATTTTCAACAATAATCCAGTACTCTAAGTCATGTGTATAGACATATATATATATATATATATATATGTGTGTGTGTGTGTGTGTGTGTGTGTACATGCCTGTATATTGTGTATGTCTGTGTGTGTGTGTGTGTATATATATATATATATGTGTGTGTGTGTGTGTGCATTTGATTTAGCTAAATATGTTCTCATTTGATCATACTTAGGGTTGAGATTCACAAAATCTTGTTTTTGATTAATAGAGAGATAGATAATATAATTGTCAACTTTATCACTAGAATGAATGTATACACGCCATTAATTTTGAAGGTTATTTTTATCCAAAACAATATTCAAAATACTACTTTTTTACATATAGCTAAACAAAAATATGCCTATTTTCAACAATAATCCAGTACTCTAAGTCATGTGTCTAGACTATATATATATATATATATATATATATATATATATATATATATGTGTGTGTGTGTGTGTGTGTGTGTGTGTGTGTGTACATGCCTGTATATTGTGTATGTCTGTGTGTATATATATATAATATATATATAATATATATGTATGTATGTATGTATGTATATGTGTGTGCATTTGATTTAGCTAAATATGTTCTCATTTGATCATGCTTAGGGTTGAGATTCACAAAATCTTGTTTTTGATTAATAGAGAGATAGATATTAATAGATGATAGGTAGACAGACAGACAAACATAAATATATGGTGGGATGTAAGCTATTTTGTACATATTTATTTATTATATCTCCCTCCATTCCTAATTTTCATTGTCTCCTCTCTGTTTTATTCTCCATTTCTCTTTCCTAGTTATTTCCTTACTGAAACTATGTACCATATTGATTTTTTTTCAAATTCCCTTTGAATTCTCCCCAAATAAAAATCATTGGGAACATTCAGTGCTCTTAGAAAACTTCATTGTAGGGGGCAGCTAAGTGGCACAGTGGATAAAGCACTGGCCCTGTATTCAGGAAGACCTGAGTTCAAATCCAGCCTCAGACACATACTAGCTATGTGACCCTGGGCAAGTCACTTAACCCTCATTGCTCTGCAAAAAAGAAAAAGAACAAAAGAGAAAAAGAAAACTTCATTGTTCTTATCATATATGCATGAGGCATTCAAATAGTATTTATTGACTTTAATGAAAGACACAAAAATGCTCATTTATTATTAGCTACTTTAATTAAAATATACAAATATACAAATGTTTTCATTTCACAGTTTCTCCACTGCCTATGATGGGTTTTTAACCATTTAATATGATTTCTTGACATTTATTTTATTTTTATATTTTGGTTTTCTATCAAAGTCATTTCTGGATCTACTGCCCTACCCTCACCTACCAACCAGCCTAGTAAGCCTCCCCATTTGGGACCAAAAATGGCAAAACCAGCTAAGATAATGATCATGTCCCAGGGTGTATACAATATTCCACAGCCCAAGTGCCCCTATCTTCTAGGCAAGGAGAGAGGAGAAATTCTTCAATCTCTTTTCCTAAGCCAAATATCTGTTATTACAATTACATAGCATTTGGCTTTTTTTTTTTGATCTGGGGCAATGAGGGTTAAGTGAGTTGCCCAGGGTCACACAGTTAGTAATTGTCAAATATCTGAGGCCAGATTTGAACTCAGATCCTCCTGGATCCAAGGTCAGTGCTTTATCTACTGTTCCACCTAGCTGCCCCTTTGGCTTCATTTTAATGTTTGTTTCCCTTTCACTGTGTTCAGATAACAATAATGAAACCTGCAACTACAATAATAGCTCACATTTCTTTTGCATTTAATGTCCTTTCCTTTACTTTGCTCCTTTCAGAAAGATATTGATTTTCATAGCTCATGCTAACCATATTAACACTTAAGACCTGGCTTCTTAAACTTGGGGTTGTGACCCCTTATGGGGTCACTTAATTGAATGTGGGGATTGCAGAAAATTTGGCAAGAGTAAAAGGTTATGCATACTTATTTTATATACCTAGGGATGCTTAAAAAAAAGAGGAGGTGAGTGGAAAAAATTTTAAGAAACCCTGGTCAAAGAAACAGCATCTCTGCCAAATAGCTGTTCTGAGTCCTTTAACCCTGAGGAAATAATGAATACCTCTGTCAATTGCAACAACCACTTTGAAAGTTAGGGAAACCTTTATGGGAGATTTTTATACTCTTCTTACAAATCGAAAGGGAAAAAATAGAATGTAGCTTAGGTATCCATCTAAAGAGTGTAATGATGGCTCTAGCCTATTGTAAAATTTTTAGTATTAGAAACTGAACCTCAAAAATCACAACTGCTACAAATCAGGGATTGATTTACTGTTTTGTTGATTGTCTAGAGTTAATGCAATAGAGAAAAATGTAAATAATGCAGATTAATCTTAAAAGTGTGCCCTGTGTATCCCCAACCAGAGTCAATTGTTAAACATTTACCAGCGTATTCCTGCATCTAAACTCTGCTCTGATAAGCAATTTACTCTTTCAACAAAAAAGCATTCTTGATCTACCTATAATACACTATTTGAAACTGAAATTCTATTTCTCTTGGCTTCCTTAACTGGAAAAGATAGACTATCAGTAGTATGTCTGATTTGTAGGGTAAAGTACTTCCAATTTCTTGAGATTAATTTGAATTTAGATTGAATAGTTTAGGTAAAACTTAAGAATTTTAAAGAAATTATGATGACCCTGTTTACCTATTATTTTCTGTGAGTGTTGACACACTACACAGAAGAGAACTTAACTTTAGAATTCCTTTGAGGTAAATAATAATGTCCCTTTTCATAAAACTAGACACCCTTGTAACATATGTATCTAAAATACTAATGTAAAATTGAACAAGTGTTTTCAATATATTAATTTCTAGTATAATATGAATGTTAATATTAACTTTAAGGCACAAAATAACACAAGGTGTTATGAGGATACTTATTTATTTTCATTTTCCTTCCAAATACATAACCATCATTATCAAATGAAAATAAGGAGAAGGAAATCAGCTTATTTACCTTTAAAAATCAATATAATATTTAATTTCCCTATTCATGTAAGTTTCACATATGAGAACTTGTGACTCTCCCTTATCAGAGAGCTTTCACTTCTGAACCAGAGTACAACCAATCTGGCAGTGGATAAAGAGAGAAATTTCTGTATATTGTGGCAGGCCTTTTAGCTTTATCAACAACGATTGTTTTCAACATGACATGTTAATTACTTTATGAAATATTGCTGGAGGAAAATATATGTATGATAAACACTTGAAATATACATATGTGTGTACAGTGGGTAAAGGAATATGGCGTTTATCTGCCCTTCGTAATGTCTGATATATTATTGCAGTGAATATTTGATAACAATACTATATGAATCCTTATATTAATTCAAAATCACTGTAATTCATATTAATAATGTTATTCACATAAAAAACTGGCTTATAAACAGATTTGAAATAGCTAGTTGGTCTCTTTACCTCATCTCTCACCATTCTAATCTATCCTCCACTGTGCCATCAAAATTATTTTCCTAGAAAGTTCAGTTGTTTGCATGTCTCACCAGTTAGACTGTGAGCTCCTTGAGAATAAAGACTGCTCTTCTTTTTTAGTCTTTCTTTACACTGCCAGCACTTAACACAATGTCTATCATATGTGATTACTATATATGCTTATATTCCACAGATTCTCTTGTTGTATATTTGGAATAATTTACTAATAAATAGATCATCATAGGTAACATGTACCTTTTCCTCTTCCTATAAGATTTCAGTTTCTTCTTCTAGGACTTTATATGTCAATAGCTTTTCATTCCATGTAATTTGGAGATTACTAGCATTTAGCATCATGAAATCTGTTAAAATATTGCTCATAGGTTTTATGCATCTATCTATCTATGTATATATAGTATGTATATATACATATATATATATAATAAAAATATACAATTATGGAAAATAGTTATTTCCATGATAATGTTATAGTTAAATACAGTTTAAATTTTGAATTTTCATAGGTAAATTCACATTTGTATTTTGAAAACAGTGATTTGTTATCTATTCACTTATGACTTATAGAGTGTTTCTTGTGTATAATTCTCCTAATTTTATATTTTAAGTTTGTGATTAGATACTAAACCTGCAATGATACATTATATAACTTCCACTATACTTTAATCATAAAGCCTTCTATTTTTAGAAGCAATTGCACAAGACAGTTATTTGTTCATTTTTTCTTTATTAACATATTGTTTATTTGAATACATGAGGATATTACCTATGGAACAATTTTGGAATCTGCTATTACACCTTAAGTTAATGCTCTATCCAGAGATAAAACACTTTCTTATTGAAAATAATTTTATTTGTCTTTTAAAAATATCACCAGAATTTCTCCTATTATGCCTGTCCCTTGCCCCTCTGGAGAGGAATCATATGTAATAAATAATATTTTAAATACAAAAACATAGAAAGGAAATAAGAAAAAACAAAAGAATAAAAGAGCAAGACTGATCAATACATCAAAAATAACTGAAAGTATATATCATGTTCCACAAGTAGACCTCTCATATTTTCAAAGAAGTCTGAATATGTATGTGGGGGAATGTTTTTGTGTGTATGTGTAGATGGGGTAGTGTCTTTTCATATTTCTTTTTCTGGACCAACATTTATTATTTGTCTTTTTGCAACATTCAGTTTTGAATTTGTTGTAGTTGTTCTTTCTGTTTCCATTATTTGTAGTCATTGAATATATTGTTTTCTTGGCTCTTCTTACTTCACTCTGCATGAAATCATATACCTTTACATGGCTCTCTATGTTTATCATATTTCTCATAGCACATAAATATTGCATTATATTCAAATAGCACAATTTGTTTTGACTTTTCCCAAATTATTTACTAGTTTGTTTCCAGTTTTTTTATCATAAAAAGTCTGACTAATTATTTTATTGTATATGGGAACATTTTCCTTATCAGTCACCTCTTCATTTGTGCGCACACACACACACACACACACACACACACACACATATATATACATATATACATATACACATACACACACATATATATACATGCACACACACATATATGTGTGTGAATGTATATATGTGTGTATATGTATATGTATATGTATATGTATGTGTATGTGTATGTGTATGTATATGTATATGTATATGTATATGTATATGTATATGTATATGTATATGTATATGTATATGTATATGTATATGTATATGTATATGTATATGATACTGCAATTACTGGGTCAAAGGGCATAGACACATTAGTCATTTGATTTGAATAAATCCATAGTGTTTTTCAAAATTGCTACACTAATTTACAGCTTCAAGAAAATGTACTAGTGTGCCTATATTCCTTCTAACAATGACTATTCCCATTCTAACTTCTCGAATTTTCTGAGAATGATGGGGATAATTTGGTTTTCATTTATCTTATTATTAAGAAATTTCAGCATTCTTTCATATGGGGTTAATATACTTTTAACACATGTAATGGTGAATTGATTTTAGTTTTCTAAATGGATATGTAAGCATATATTTAGTGTATTCATATATACATGAATACATATTATAATGTATTTAATGAACATAATATAATTATATACTATACTTATATTCATATAATGCAGTATTATATAGGTACATATTTATAGAACTGCTTGCATAATATGTACATGTATGTTATATAACCACTGGACATTATACAATATTCAAAAGAAAAGCAAATGTTTTATCTAACACTATCAAATTAAACAACACTCTTAATATATAAATTCATGAACTGATAGTGGAAAATTACAAAATTTTGTTATGTCTTTTTAGCATATATGTGTACATACCTATACCTATAACTAATACCTATGCCTATACCTATATCTATGGCTATATATCATATATATATAAATCAAATACACTTATACATATTCACACATTTAGTGTTTATATTATATATTATTATATTATAGTTACACATTTAGTTGTTTATATATGTTGCATACCAAACTGTTATTTGATGTATTTTGTACAAAGATATTTTGCTAGTTGACCTCTTCTTTTTATCCTTGATGTGCTAATTTTCTTTGTTCAGAAGCTTTTCTTTTTCATGTTATCAAAGTTGCATATTTCATTTTTGTAATTGCCTCTATCCTTTATTCATTTAGGAATATATCTCATACCCATAGCTCTGAAAGGCATAAGATACATTTCACTTCTCATTATATATCTAAAGTCACATCCATTTGGAATTTATTATGGAATATTTTATATGCTATAGGTCTAAGTTGAACTTCTGACAGAATGTCTTCCCATTGTTATAGAAGTATTTAGTGAAGAGGAAGTTCTTTCCTAACATACACACATGTTGATGTACACATGCACATACACAAACAAATACATTATCTTTTCTCTGGTTTATGCAAAGCTAGGATACCAAGTTCCATTGTTTCTGAATTTCATTTATGCTGTGTCTGGTATATCTCTTTTTTTCTCTTTTCATCTATTACAGCACTTTATAATACAATGCCAGATGACTACGCTGACTGCTACTTTCTAAAATTTTGAGGCTAACAGTGCTATTCCTGTTTCTTCCTCTCTTTAATTTGTGAGATTCAAAATTGGATACGGAGCATTAATCTCCCCCTTGAAATTTTCATATCTATCTATCTATCTATCTATCTATCTATCTATATCTATATCTATACCTATATATCTACATCTATATATCTATATATATATATCCCAGACCAATAAGAAAAAGCAGCCTCTGAGCTTTAATCTGTGAGGGATTAGTTTTTATTGCTTGGGAATTAATTAGACCACAAAAGGTGAAACCAATTAGGGAAATAGGGAAGTAGAAATACAGATGAATAGTCTTAGATCTAAAATTAGTCTATCCAATCCCAGAGATTAAGCTGGTTTAAAGGAATTTATAATTTTCCTTTATAAAACTCACCGAATCTCAAACTGCCTGCCAGGCCCTGAACCAGCACACCCAAGGCTGAACACCAACCACCTGTTTTCCAAACTCCCCTCACCCGAGCACCACCACGGCTAATTCAGCAGCCAGAGAAACAGAACTTCTGTTTTTCCCCCTCACTTTTAGGTTGGGATCCCGGAAGTTCCTCGAGTGTTCCTCCCCAAAAGGGGAGGTCCTTCAGAAGCTGCTTCAGTAGCATGCACAATCTCTCAAATGATTCAGCTAAAATTTCCAATATTACTCTTTACTACAAATAATTTTTACCACAACTCTCGGGCTTTAACCTTGTCATATCTACCTGCTTTCTTCCCTGTTGACATCACACATGCACAAGCCTCTCCAAGACTTAAAAATAAAACTTAATAAAATCACTAAATTCTAGAATTCCATCAAGCTCTCATCCTATTGATACCCTACTTTTCTCAAACTCTTAGAAAAAAGATGTATACATATTAAATATCACTAATGCCTCTCACTCATCTTTCTATAATATAACTTTTAACATAGTCATTCAACTTAAATTGCTCTCTTCACAATTATCAGTGATCTATTAATTACCTAAGATTTGGGTCTTTTTAAAAGTCTTCATCCTTCTTGATTTTTCTGCTACATTTGAAATGAATGTCCACCTTTCCCTTCTGGATATGCACTCCTCTCTTCGTTCTCATATTGCTATTTTCTCCTGATTGTCCTATTTACTTGACAATTCCTTCTGAGTCTCTATTCCTACCTCATCATCAATATTATCTCCCCTAACATTATTATACAGTCATATCCAATTGCTCAAATAAATTTACCTTTCTGAATTTCACTTAACAGCTGTGTTTATGTTTGAAAGTTTTTACTCTAGTCTTTTCATCAGAAATACTTGAAATTATTCTGTTCTATTAAAGTTTCTTTTCTTTTTCTTATTGGTTTTTACTCAGTGTTTCAAAGTCATTTTTTCTTATAAACTATATCATTTGTCTTTTGAAATATTATATTTTAAGACCTCTCATTTACATTAGAAGCTGTCAGGTCTTTTGTGATTCTGACTGTAGTCCCTTGATAATTATACTGCTTCTTTCTTTACTCTTGCAGTATTTTTACTTTGATGTGAAAGTACTGGAATTTTCCTATGAAGTTCTGAGACTTTTCTCTTTGGTGTTTCTTTCAGGAAGTGATTGGTAGATCATTTTGTCTTGACTCTGCCCTCTGCTTTTAATAGTACTAGACTGTATTTAGTCATTATTTTTTGAAATATTTTATGGGCTCTTTTTGGGAGGAGGAGGAGTTAGGGAGTCAAATTTTACTGTTGGCATTCCTTGATGTCTTTTCCAGGTCATTTTGTCATTGTTCCTATATAAGATAGCTTACATTTTTTTCTTTTTCATTGTTTTTTATTTTGTTCTAGTATCTCTTGATATCTAATGAAGTAATCAAATTCTGGTTCATCTATTCCTGAAGATAATAAAAGTATGTATATGCTTTGATCAATTTATACTATGAATTTAAGGAACTAATCCAATTTCAAGCAGTGAGGTAGGATCAGGGTAGAATTTACTAATGTCAGTATTTTTATAGGATACCAGGATAGAAATAACTGATGAATCTGAAAGACCTTAATCAATAATTGTTGTTTAATTGATTGATTCCTCATTTGGATTATTATCCTCAAATGAATAATTTCCTATTTTCTTTCTTGAACAAAATAATAGCTACTTTTGCTTTTAGAATTTTTATAAACTTAATGAAGTTTTTACCCAAAAGAATTCAATTTCCTACTTTTTTTAGAAATAATGCTCTAATGGCTTGTTTAAAGAGATCATTAAAATTACTACATCACTATGAATATGCCATGGTAACAGCTAAAATTATTAAAGTGCTATGATTTAACATAAGCTGTTTCTTTTTCTTTTAGAAGGAAAAATGAATCAAAAAGAAAAAGAAAGGGAAAAAATTTCACAGTCAGTTTTCAGTTATCTTCTTTCATAAAAGCTGTCATTTGAAAATATTTTGCTTACGGCAAAATTTCATGTAGCAATTCTCCTTACAGGATGAATTTCAATCCCATGATAACCTGTGGACTTTTAAAGGAAACTTTCCAAGGCAGCAACTGAAGTTCTTCCTAACCAATTATTTCAGTTCTCCAGATGTATATTTGGGGTATAAATTTTAAGTGAAGAAAATCCTTAACCTCAATATTATTTCATTGAGTAGTAGTTAACAAATTGAAAAAAGGAAATTAGTTATTGGTATATGTTATTGCTTAATATTTTCTCAATCTAAAAACTGTGAAAGTAAATCTACTTTCATTTTAAGAAAGAGCAAAGCAATCTTTCTTCTTGCGTGATTGACTATAGACAATAAACCATTAAGTATGAACATTTGATATCAATGGAGACTTTAACAGGTGTAATGCAATTAGAATATGTGAATTATCAGACAGTTCAAAAAATTAAAAAATAGGAAATGTTTTGTGATTCTAGAGAGCATAAATTGATTATATACATATATGTGTTTTCATAATATATTGAGGTTTTAATACTAGTATTTAAAAATAATAAACATTAGAATCATGATAAATACCTTTAGAGGCAGCTAAATAGTACAGCAGATAGAGCCCTGGGCCTAGAATCAAGAGCTGAGTTCAAATATAGTATTAGACAATTACCAGTTGTGAGATCCTGGGCAAGCCACTAAACCTTTGACTTCCTCATTTTCCTTAAATGTTAAAGGGGGATAATAACATCATCTATCTCCCAGGGTTGCTGGAGAGGATCAACTGTAATACTTAGCACAGTGCTTGGTGCATAGTAAGCACACAATCATAATAAATGTGTGTTTTCTTTCCTTTTTCCCCCCTTCCTTCCTTTTAGAGTAAATTGAAGAATAATAAAATATATCATAGTCACCCACAGTTACTGCTAATAACATATCTTTTTAAAAGGAGAATGGTTAATAACATGTTAGAACTTAAGGAAATAAAACAATAGTACTGTGTAATTTAAGATTCTAAATATGAGTTCTAATCTGTTCCCCCAGTTTTGGGGGAAACTGACTAAAATCACTGATAAAACAAGTTTAGGTTTTTAAGGGTTTATTGAAAGATAGAAAGAGAAAGATTGAGAACAGAATTCCAACAGCCTGGCATTCCTATCTTTCCTCAAATTTCCTGTGAAGTCCTTTGCCACCACCACCACCATCAAGTCAGGAACCCAAAAGAGACAGACCTCTCCGCGCAGGCCCTCCTTCCTCCTTCCTCCTTCCTGTCCCTTCCCAGAAAATGGTAGGCTCCTCAATTTGATTGGCTGGTAGCCTTGGTGGACAGTACCCATACACAAATGTTACTTCCTGACGCCAAGGAAAAGCCACATGGCCTTGCCCTCTGAGGCATTCTCCTCATGGTGGAGCTTTCCTATAGTAAGTCTCCAGTAGGTGGCATCATTCCAATCATTACAGTACTAAGGAATGACTTCCCATGATGATATAGTTGTATTCTTTCAGATAATATGAGGTAGGTCTGAGTGTTAAATAGGTGGAAGAAAACCTTGGTTCCCGTCATCACTCGGTGAGAGATGTTTCAGTCTAAAGAGAAAACTGAAAAATATTAAAAATAAGTCCTTCTTGGATTTAATGTGGTCATTATTTAGTTGGAGACAAACAGATATTTGTTAAGATTATTATCTCAGTAATTTCTGAATCTTGTTCTAAATTACATCAAAATTCTAGATATCATACTACTTTCTGAGCTCAAGAATAAGATATTTTAAGGAATAATGATATAATATTTAAAAAGGACAAGAAAGGAAATAGCAAAGATGACCTAAGAATTTGGTGCACTTCAAAGTGAATCATTATGTGCTGAAGCAACTGAAAATGCTAATGAAGTCTTAACACATACACTTAGAAACATAGTAGTCATGTTAAAGGTTCATAGTCTCCTTTTATCCTGACTTGGGCAGACCACATTTGGAAAATTCTGTTCAGTTCTGGAGACCAGATTACATTTGAATGTTGACAAGCTGTACATTCATACAAGTAGAACAAGAAACCATGTCTTAAGATGAGTTGAAGGTACAGAGATGTTTAACCTATTGGTAAATCAATCTAGCCAGCAATAGGAAGGAAGGAAGGAAGGAAGGAAGGAAGGAAGGAAGGAAGGAAGGAAGGAAGGAAGGAAGGAAGGAAGGAAGGAAGGAAGGAAGGAAGGAAGGAAGGAAGGAAGGAAGGAAGGAAGGAAGGAAGGAAGGAAGGAAGGAAGGAAGGAAGGAAGGAAGGAAGGAAGGAAGGAAGGAGGGAAGGAGGGAAAAATGGATAAAGGGAAGGAAGGAGGAAGGAAATCCACAGATTTTGAGAAGCTTATTTTTTTTGGGAGGACATCATGTGCATATATAAGTATATACAGAATAAAAACAAAATAAATGCAAGATGTTTAGAGAGGGGTCACACTAGCAGTTTAAATCAAGAATGGTTTGAAAAAAAAGAATGTCTTGAACTGAGTTTTGAAGACAGTGAGGTAGAAATGAGGAGAAAGTACATTATCTGTATATAAGATGGACAATGTAAAGACAGAGACATGGGCAATGGGAGATAAGAAATAGAATGACATGAGAGAATAACCTAAGAACATCTCTTTGGTTAGTGATATAAATGGGGAAAGTAGGTTAGGAATAGATGGTTAAAGGCTTTAAAAAAAAAGCCAGATAGAGTATTTTATATTTGTTTCAAGAGTTAATAGGAAACCATTGGAGCTTACTGCATAGAGGAGTGATATTGTTGGATTTTCAATTAAGGAAAATCAGTTAGGCATCTATGTGAAAGATATATTGAAATGAGGAGGGATGTAAGACAGGGAGGCCAATTAAAAGGTCATTCTAATTATCTAGGCAAGATGTTATGAGGACCTGAATGGTGGTTATATGACTGAGGAGAAGAGGTTGGATATCACTGATAAAGACATAGAAAAGAGAAAAAATATTAGGGACATGAGAACTGACCACCAAAGTTTGATGCATTTTCATGTTTCAAAGTGATTGGGCTTATTTTACTTGATAACATAGGAAAACAAAACCTAACTATCAATATGTGGGAGTTGCAATGAAGAACATTTCACTTCAGTATATTTTCACCTCCTAATTATAACTGAATAAAAACTGAATTTTCCATCAGTACCTGACAGATAGTAGAGGTCTTCAAGTCTACTCTGAATAAATGTTTGCTGGAAATATTATAGAACAGAATTATACTTTAGATAGATATAAGAAGACAAATAAGTTTGGGAAAGCAGCATGATGCTTTGGAAAAAAGCAATAGATTTGAAATAAAAAGGTCTGGTTTCAAATTCTTATTGATGCCACTCTCTTTGTAACATTAGGTAAGTCACTTACCTCACAGATCCTCAATTTCTTCATCTGTAATATGAAAGGGTTGAACTAGATGATTTCATAAAATTCCATCTAGTTTTAAACCTATGACTTTCCTAAATCTAAGATTGTATTGAATCAGACAGACAAAGAAAGTATGCCAGAATGAAATGGGAAGGGTACATTACAATTCTTCTTTTGGTATCTTTAATTATATCTATGTTCTGATTTAAAAACTTATTCTGGACTTTTGCCTAATTTACTGTCTTTCTTTCCTTCTTTGATCACCTTACAAATCTTTAACCTTTTCATTTCCTTTTAAAACTACCTATTCCAACCGCTGATCCACATATTGCTTTTCCTTTCTTACTTGCCCAATCTCTAGCCTGTTCCTTATATACATAGACACAAAGATCAAGGTAGCAGAATTGGTTGTATTGATATTTTTTCTCCTGTTTCAACTCTGATGAGAAGGTTTTGTTTTGTTTTTAAATAAATTGTAAATTGTATTTATTTATTTTTTTTGGTGGGGCAATGAGGCTTAAGTGACTTGCCCAAGGTTACATAGCTAGTAAGTGTCAAGTGTCTGAGACCAGATTTGAACTCAGGTCCTCCTGAATCCAGGGCTGGTACTTTATCCACTGCACCACCTAGCTACCCCCAAATTATAAATTTTAAAAGGAAATATGAAAGGAAAATAATATGTATGTTCTAAAATATTTATAACAGCTCTTTTTGAGTAGGCAAAGAACTGGAAATTGCATAGGTGTCCAACAATTGGGGAATAGCAGAAAAAACTGTGGTATATGATCGTGATGGAATACTACTGTGCTAATAAAAAAAATGATGAGCTCAATGATCTTAGAAAAAACATGGATACACTTGCACGAAATAGGAAACAGAAAAATGAGCAGAAAGAAGAGAACTTGTATACAGTAACAGTAATATTGTTTTAAGAACAGCTTTGATTGAATGTCATTTTGATCATTATAAATACCCCAAATTACTACTTATGAAGGAAGACTCTAATTGCATCCAGAGCAAGAACTGATGAATAAAAAGTATTTATAGGATGACTTTACATATACATATATGTATATATAAAGGAAAGAAGAAATTTACATGATGTTTTATTATACATTTAAAAGGTATAGCAAGTTGTACATAATAGATCTGCAGTTTCATGTGTAATCATCTTTTTTCTTATATCGTATTTTTTGCTATGCTGTATTTTAAAACACTTGTTTTATTCCATAAATTAAAAAAATTAAAAACATAAATTGTATAGTGGGGGACAATCCTGTTTAAGCAGCTATGGAAAATAGTCTGAAAAAGGAGGAGACTATGCATCTGCACAGGAGAGAACAGAAGGTTGTTCAGAGTAAAACACTGATAAGTTACCTTTGAAAGAAAGATGGTGATTTATTTATATGTTTATGGTCACACACACATATATGTAAAAGCAAACGAAACATAACAGGGACTTATATTTTAAAACATAATACTTTCTTTTGGTGTTACTGTGAATATATATGCATACATATATACATACAATTGTGTATGTATATATAAATGTGTGTGTGTGTGTCATTTTAATGTTCATTAAATTTACTTAAAAACATTAAAAAGAGAAAAGTGGTAGACTTGGATAATGAAATTTGTGTAATTAGTTTGGGCATATTTCCCATTGCTATGGGTCCAAATTCACATGGTAAATTGCATAGAAGCAAGTCAGTTTCAAAATGTATGATGCACCACATTTGTCCTGAAACTTCTTGGGAGAAAGAGCAACTATCTTTTGGTTAAATTTGAATTTGTAGGCTATTAAAAAAACACATGCCCTTATATCATCTATTTTCTGCTTGTATATTTAATACTGCTGAAAGCCAAGTTTTATATTCATTTTAATTCTTGTCTTACATGACTTAGAATCTAGATTATTACAAAAG
This sequence comes from Dromiciops gliroides, assembly GCF_019393635.1. Taxonomy (NCBI): domain Eukaryota; kingdom Metazoa; phylum Chordata; class Mammalia; order Microbiotheria; family Microbiotheriidae; genus Dromiciops; species Dromiciops gliroides. Next base: position 86,566,324 of record NC_057864.1, read on the forward strand.
GGAAAAGTTTCCTGACTTCCTGGACTTTATATTGTTTTCTTTTTTTTTTCTTTTCATGAAACGGAGAAAAGAAACTTTTATAATGTGATTTAGATTTAGGTATCATTTAGTCCTTTAAAATCAATACTTGTCCATGGGCATTGAGAAAAAACATTAGCAAAAAGGAAGACCAGACAAAAGAGAGGGGAGGGGTGAGGAAATTTCAGAGATATTATAAAATAAATTAAGTTTCAAAAAGAATATATTTTATATAGCACTTTATAGTATACAAATTACTTCACTGAAAACAAACTTGGGAGCATTAGGAATTATAGGTGGAGTCGGCTAGGTGGCGCAGTGGATAAAGCACCAGCCCTGGATTCAGGAGTACCTGAGTTCAAATCTGGCCTTAGACACTTGACACTTACTAGCTGCGTGACCTGGGCAAGTCACTTAACCCTCATTGGCCCACAAAAAAAAAAAAAAAGAATTATATTTACTAGGGGCAGCTAGGTGGCACAGTGGATAGAGTATGGGCCCTGGAGTCAGGAGTACCTGAGTTCAAATCCAGCCTCAGACACAACACTCACTAGCTGTGTGACCCTTGGCAAGTCACTTAACCCCCATTGCCTCACTGAAAAAAAATATAGGTACTATGTCTAAATTATTACAAATTTTGGATTCCTGAGGATGGAGTCAAAATGGCTGAGGAAAGGCAGTGAATTACCTGAGCTTTCCCCAAGACCCCTCCAAATACCTTCAAATAATGCAATAAAACAATTTCTGGACCAGCAGAACCCACAAAAGAACAGAGTAAATCATTTTCCAGCCAAAGACAGCTTAGAAGGTTGGCAGGAAAGGTCTGTTGTACTGGGGTAATAGAGGAACACAGCCCTGTGCAGGCCATACCAGCTGATACCCAGCCTTAGCCCCAGAGAACCAGGCCTCCAGAGCCTCTGAATCAGCTACAGCAGCTGCTTCTGGAACTCAGCCTACAGATGGTGAGGAGGTTGAGAACTTAACCAGGGGGAGATTACATGGGCCTATTTGCTGGTGTTGAAAAGAAACAATCTAAATAAATGCAAATTGCATATTCCTGTAGAGGAAATTATTTAATTATAATGAAAACCTGAGAATGATGATCATTTAGTATTAGTAGAGCACATGTTTTTCTTCTTAAAAGCAATCAATCAACAAGCCTTTATTAGGCACTTAATATTTGCCAGTTATCGTGCTATATACTGTTTTGAAATAACTTAGTGATTACTGTAAAACCTTAGTAATGTTATACATGTATTCTTAACTCCCATAACTGTACATAGAAAACATGCATTTTTGGCCATTTTCAATAAATGATATTCTGTTAGGTTCAACAGTAAGAAAAAAATTAAGTGTCTTATGTTTTGGTCAAATAATAATAGAGACAAAATTAGCAAAGAATACCAAGAAAATGTGAGTGGAAATGGGATGTATTAAGAACAGAATTAGCAGAGTAAAACACCAGGGTCCAATTAATTCTAAATATGAGTATTTCTATGTACATGAAAAGTTCATGAGGTAAGCTAACACTGGATCTGACTAGCCCCCAGCACATAATAAAATCACCTGTTATTTTCTTTGAATAGTACATTGAATCTGCCTCTCTTATAGAATCTACTCTCATTTCAGGTTTTTATTATTATGGCTGTTTGGAATCATGTGGCACTTTCATTTTCAAACAAGGCATGCACAATTTGATATTACATAGAGCTGTTCCCTCACATTATCTTGGTGACAAATATACAACATAGTTTTCTATAGCGTATTGATATTTCATAATTGATTTATAAACTTAAACAAGTGCTACATAGATTGTTGGAGCAAGTGAAATATCATAAATACACTTTAGCTGTGCTGACTCACAGTAAGATATAAAATCACTAAAACTGGGTGAGCTAATAAGAGCAATTCATATTCCTAAATGAGCTACATGCCGATTATTATAATTTCTGTAATAAATTTGCTTCTGAATCTTCTTAGATACCTTTTTTACAAGGTCATGTTTTATGTTTGGTTTTTAATGGGTATGCAGTTGTTTCTTTTGGTACAGTTTAAGGTTCTGTAATTCCACTGAATAATTTTTAAGTGGCCACTATATATAATAGTTATAATTTCTAAGACAACCAATACTACACTTAGAATTCCAAAAGTTAATTTGCTTCCTGTGAAAATACATCTTGTTCCCCAAATTATAATGTAGCAACTGAATTCAAAAATGCATAATTAAAATGTCATGTAAATCCATAAAATAATTACAACTCACAGAGACCTTATTGTCCTGGGCACTGAGGCAAGATGGCCTCCAGCTGGGCATTTCTCTAATGGGGATGTCTTGAGAGATAACAGAATATCAGTGTCAGCAATGTCATCTTTGCCCACATCAATCATGAGAAATGGATAATATTTTTCAGATTTGACAAGTCTTGGTAGGCTCTTTGTCAAATCTTGGGTGTATGCCCTGAGAAGACAGCAGACATCTATATTATTAATGTCAGGTCAACATATAGCAGCTACTATACCCATCAGCAGAAATCACTCATCACCAATACCTGTCTCTTCTACCTCTATAGTATGTTGGATGACCTCATATCTGGTGACACCCATAGATCTACATCATCATTCACAGAATCAAAGAATTTGAGTTTTAGATAAGACTTCAATGAATTTCTATCCTTGATATTACATATCTGACAAAGGATTATCTAGCTTCTGATTAAAGACCTCCAAAAAATGAAAGCACAATTCCTCCAAAGACACTCATTACACTAGTGTCAACACAGATTATGTGTGTTTCCTATAATAAAGTTTGCATTTACCTGTTTGTCATTTCTGCCCATTACTCCTGGTCCTATTCTCTGGGACCAAATAAAAATGCCCTACCTTCACACCACAGCCTGTTACGTACTTGAAGTTAACTATTTTGTTATCCTTTGGGATGATAAGTATCACCTGTTACTCAAAATTATCCACTTATAACATAGAGTCAAGATGATTCACAATTCTCATTCTCCTCCTCTGTACACTTTTCATAGTATTTTTTCATGTGACTATATATAATTTTCCACATTTAAATTGTAGCACCTAGAACTGAAAAAAATAGTCAAATGATCTGAAAAGAGCAGAATATACTGGGAACCTAACAATCCCACCTCCCCCATGCCTAGAAGCTGTGTCTCTGTTAAAGTAAGCCAAGATCACCCTTTCTAACTCATATAGAATGCATAGTAATTTTTCAGAACAAATGCTGTCTAGCCATACTTTATCCACATTGTGCTTCTGAACTTGACTTTTGTGTACCTAAAATTCAACATTTATCACAATTGGATCCCATCATATTAAAATTCACTTCATTGTTTACTGTTGAGGTTGATTTTTTTTTTGGGGGGGGAGGGACATAGGACATAGCAGATCCTGGCTTTCAGCTACTGTATTAGCTAACCATCTTGACTTTATGTTATCTGTAAACTTAAGGAGCATGCTAGCTCTTTATCTAAATCATTGATTAGAAATTCCAAGCCACATAGAGCCAGGCACAGATTTCCTGTGTTCTAGTGCTGGAAATTTTTGTCATGCCAAACCCCAAATGGGGTCACAAAGACTTGGAAATGATTGAAAATGACTAAACAACAACATACATAGAAAGTCATGAAAAGGGGCAGCTAGGTGGCGCAGTGGATAGAGCACCGGCCCTGGAGTCAGAAGTACCTGAGTTCAAATCTGGCCTCAGATGATTGTGACCCTGGGCAAGTCACATAACCCCAATTGCCTCACCAAAAAAAAAAAAAAAAAAGCCATGAAAAAAAATCCAAATAGCCATCTTAAAAAAAAGAGCAAGAAAAATAAAGTGAAAAGCATATGATTCATTCAGCACTCAGAATTCATTAGATTTCTCTTTGGAGATAGTTAGCATTTTTCAGCATGGGTACCCTGGAATTGTTCTGGATCATTGTACTGATTAGTATAAGTTGTCTTTCACAATTAATCATTGTTACAATATTGCTCTTACTGTGTGCAATGTTCTCATAGTTTTATTCACTTCAATTTGCATAAGTTCATGTAAGCCTTCCTAAGCTTTTCTGAAACCATGCTACTCATCATTTCCTTTACCACAGTAGCAATCCATCACAATCATATAACAAAAAGTCATTCCCTTATTGTTGGGCGTCTTCTCAATTTCCAATTTTTTTCCAATTTTTTCCACTACAAAAAGGGTTCCTATAATTGTTTTTGGATATATAGGTATTTTTCTTTTTTTTTTTTCTCTTTGGGATACAGATCTATTATGGTATTATCTGGGTCAGAGTATGACTTTTATATCTGGTTCAAAATTGTTCTCAATAATGGTTGCAATAGTTCATAACTCCACCAATAATGTATTAGTACATCTATTTTTCGACATGTCTTACAGCATTTATCATTAACCTTTTCTGTTATGGTGGCCAATGTGATGCTTGTGAAGTGGTACCACAGAACTGTTTTAATTTGCATTTCTCTAATCAATATAAATTTATAGCATTTTTCATGTGACTATTCATAGCTTTGATTTATGCTTCTAAAAACAGCCTGTTGTCTCATTGTTGTCATTATCTTTAATGAAACTATTATCTTTACTATTTATTCTTTGATGTACTTATTCTTTTTAATTTTTTTTGTTTTTAGACATTTATTTTCAAAATTGCATGTAAAAGCAAATTTTGATATCAATTTTCTTTTAAAACTTTGTATTCCAACTTATCTGCCTCCCTCCCCTCCTACCCCCACCCCAAGAACTCAAACAATTCAACATATATTATACCTGAGTAGTCATGGAAAACAATTCTACATTATCTAGGTTTTGAAAGCAAACAGATGAAAACAAAACTTCAGATTAAGGAATTGTCAAAAAAAAAAACAAAAAATAAACATGTTTCAGTATGTTTTCAAATACCATAAGTTCTTTCTCTGTAGATGGACTGCAATTTTCATAAGTTCTTCAGAGTTATATTGGATCATTGCCTTACTGAAAATAACCATGTGCTTCCCAGCAGATCATCTTACACTAATGCTGTTATTTTGTATACAGTACATTTCTCTCTGCTTCAGTTCATGTGGGTCTTTCCAGGTTTTTCTGATGTCATCCTGATCATCATAATTTTTATGTAGTAATTTGAACTTGACAGAGAATTTTCTTCACAATAGCCCAGCAGAATAGGTACCATACGTTTTGCCATTTGTTGTCCCTCCATCCCATTCCCTTCCAAGGATATGTATTCTATTGTCTATATTATTTTGCCCTAGTCCTCCTCAAAAGTGTTTTGCTACTGACTGCTCCAACCCCTGCTCTACCCTCTCTTCATTCACCCTTCCCTCCTTATCCTCTTCCCATCCTACTTTCCTGTAGGGATAAATAGATTACTCTTCCCAATTGGGTGTGTGTGTTATTCCCTCCTTGAGCCCACTCTGATGAGATTAAGGCCATTGAGCTAATTCTGTTTTCTAAATTTTTCTTCCTCCCTCCCTCCTCAACTCTCCCTATGAAATCAAGCAATTCAATATATGTCATACATGTGCTGTTAGGCAGAACATCTTCACCTTCTTCTAAAGTGTTTTGCCTTTTATAGCTCCTTCCCCAAACTTCCCTTCCTTCCTTCTACTCTTCTCTCCACCACCCCCCATCTCCTTCTCCTCCCTCTTTTCCTCAGGGCAAAAATATATTACTATACCAACTTGGGTATGGAGGGCATTCCCTCTTTGAGCCAATTCTGATGATAGTAAGGTTAATTCATTCCCCCTCTCCTTCCCCCTCTTCCCTTCCCCTCCTTAGGCTTTTTTCTTGTTTCCTACATGTGAGCTACCTCTCTCCTCCCACCTAACCCCTATTTTAAAGATGTCATCATAAGTTAGCTACATGGCACAGTGGACAAAGCACCAGTTCTGGGCCCAGGAGGCCCAGAGCCCAAATCTGTCCCCAGACACCCCACCCTGTTTGCTCCATAAAGGACAAGGATACACAAAAAATAAATGCTTTACAAATACCTTCCCTCCATATTTAATTCAGACCTGTGTCCTCTGTGTATTCCTTGCTGAAAAAGTTCTTATGAGTTGGAAGTATTGTTTTCTCATGTACGACTGTAAACATTTTAAACTTTTAATGTTCCTTATGATTTCTTTTCCCTGTTTACCTTTTTATGAATCTCCAGGGTCTTGTATTTGAAAGTCAAATTTTCTATTCAGTTGAGGTCTTTTCATCATGAATGACTGAAAGTCCTCTTTTTCATTAAAGTCCCATTTTTTGCTCTGAAAGATTATACAAGTTTGGCTGGGTATATGATTTTTGGCTGTAGTCCCAGTTTCCTTTGCCCTCTGGAATATCATATTCCATGCCCTCTGCTTCTTTAATGTAGAAGCTGCTAGATTTTCCTTTATCCTTATTGGAGCTCCACAATTTTTGAATTCCTTTTTTTCTAGCTGCTTGCAATATTTTCGCCTTGACCTGGGAGTTCTAGAATTTGGCTATAATATTCCTGGAGGTCTTCCTTTTGGGGATCTGTTTCAGGAGGTGATCAGTGGATTCTTTCAATTTCTGTTTTAGCTTCTGTGTCTAGAATATCAGGGCAATTTCCCCTCACAATCTCTTGGAGAATGTTGTCTAAGCTCTTGTTTTGGTCATGGTTTTCAGTTAATCCAGTGATTTTCAAATTATCTCTCCTGGATTTATTTTCCAGGTCAGCTGTTTTTCCAAGGAGATATTTCAAATTGCCCTCTAATTTTTTCATTAAATTGGATTTGCTTTACCATATCTTGGTTTCTCATAAGGTCACTAGCTTCCATTTGTTCAATCCTAATTCTTATGCAATTATTTTCATCAGATAGTTTTTTTTAATCTCCTTTTCTATTTGCCTTTTTAAACTGTTGACTTTTTTCTCATGATTCTGCTACATTGCTCTTATTTCTCTTTCCATTCTTTCCTCCCTCTCTCTATATCTTCCTTCTATCTCACCTACTTTCTCTTCAAAATCCCTTTTGAGAGCTTCCATGACCTGAGACCAGTTTATATTTTTCTTGGAAGCTTTGGATATAGGGGGCCTGTGCTTGATTTCCTCATCTGATGGTGCCCCTCGAACTTCCTTGTTACTGAAGAAGCTTTCTATAATTCTGAACTTTCTTTGCTTGCTCATCCTATACTTGACTTTAAACTCTCCACTGAGGGCCCTGTTTTGGGTTTCTACTACTGTTCCTGGATTCAGAGGGTCCCAGATGTTTTGGTTTGAAGGAGGGCAGGTTTTATTCTCGCCTGGCCTGTTCTCTGGTCTGAAGATAACCTCAAGCCTATGTACTAAACAACCAACCAGAAAAGCTTTCTGTGGTGTGGTTCTTAGCTTTGAGGAGCCTGTGCCCCTCCCTTACCTGGGCCTCCCACCCCCAGGAATTCTTCCTTGTTCTTTGCTGGGGTGGGACAGCCAAATGCCTCCCTAGATCATGATGATACCCCTGCACTTCGCCCCTGGCCAGCCCTCTCACCTGACCATATGCTCACTTCTAGAAGAAGCTGGTGCTGTAACCAATTCAGAGGCTCTGGGGTAAATTCTTCCTGTGCAGCGTGGATGGGGTCTCTGTTGCGTGATCAAGAGGTTGGACTTTACGCGTAGTCTAGCATGGCCCCTGCAATCTATCTATAGCTGGAGAATAATCTTAGCCAACTATTTTTGTGTGTGTGTTTTGTTTTGTTTTGGGTTTTTGGGTTTTTTTGCAGGGCAATAGGGGTTAAGTGACTTGCCCAGGTTCACACAGCTAGTAAGTGTCAAGTGTCTGAGGCCTGATTTGAACTCAGGTCCTCCTGAATTCAGGGTCAATGCTTTATCCACTGCATCACCTAGCTGCCCCTTTGTGTGTTTGTCTGCTCCAGGGGTTCTTTTATTGCTGTTTTGGGGGTAATTTTATCAGGGTCTCTATGCATTTAATGTCTTTCGTCCACCATCTTGGCTCTGCTCCCTGATGCACTAATTCTTTAGGATTGGATTAGTTTTCAATAAATTTTAAATCTATTCTTCCACAGCCCTTTGTTGCCTGTAATTTTTATTATATTATGATTTTTTTTTTAATTTTTTTTTTTTTGCGGGGCAATGGGGGTTAAGTGACTTGCCCAGGGTCACACAGCTAGTAAGTGTCAAGTGTCTGAGGTCAGATTTGAACTCAGGTACTCCTGAATCCAAGGCTGGTGCTTTACCACTGCGCCATCTAGCTGCCCCATGATTTGAAAAGGATACATTTAATGTTTTTGCTGTTCTTCATATGTTTATTAGGTTTTTTATGCCATAATAAATTGCAAATTTTTGTGCAGGGTTCATGTACAACTAAGAAAAAGGCATGCTCTTTTCTGTTCCCTTTCAATTTTCTAAAGAGTTATATTATATTAACTTTTCTAAAATTCTATTAATCTCTTTAGCTTCTTATATACATATATAATATCTTCTTTATTTTAACATGTTTTCTTTTTAAATTTTGAGTTCCAAATTCTCTTCCTCCATCCTACTTCTCCTCTACCAACTGAGAAGGCAAGCTATATGGTATCAGTTATATAATCTGTGAAATCATGGAAAAAATGTTTTTATTTTAGCCATATAGCAACAAAAAGTGAGAAAATTATACTTCAAATTACACTCAGAGTTTAGTGGTTCTCTTTTTTAAGATGAACAATATTTTCATCATGGGTCCTTTCAAATTAACTTGCATCATTGTATTGATTAGAATAGCCAAGTCTTTAATATATGATTATCATAATAACGTTGCTTTTACTATGCACAAGTATCTCCTGGTTCTTCTCACTTAACTTTACATTAGTTCAAATGGGCCTTTCCATGTTGTTGTTTTTTTTCCTGCAATCACTCTCCTTGTCATTTCTTATACCATAATAGTACTCCCCACTTTCATATGCCAAAATATCTTCAGCCATTTGCCAATTGATGAGTATTCCCTCAATTTCCAATTTTTTGCCATCAAAAAAGTTGTTACAAATATTTTACATATATGTCATTTTCTTTTTCTGTTGATCTATTTGGGATAAAGAACTAGTAGTATCATTGCTGAGTGAAAGGGTATGCACAGTTACAAATTGTTTTCCAGAACTATTGAACCAGTTCACAACTCTACCAACATTATATTAATGTATATAATTTACCTCATTCCTTCCACTATTTGTTATTTTTTATAAGTATGAAATGGTACCTCAGAGTTGTTTTAATTATCATTTCCCTAATAATAGTCTTTAGAACATTTTTGGTCATATAACTTTGATTACTTCTTCCAAAAACTTCCCTTTCATATTTTGAGAAAATAATGGGATTTGGCAGATACACAAAGGCCCACCTGGAGATTAATCTAAACTGATTTAATTGTGTAAGAATGATTGACCTTGCTGATTAGCCTATTTCAAGTTAATTAGATTGTAACCACACCTGGCTGGCCCTTAAGGAGGTATTGTTCTCAGAAGCTAAGGACTTTGAACTCAACCCAAGACCACCTTCAAGTCCAGTGAACCAATGGATTTGGATGTTGCTAACCAATCAACCTGAGGCAGTGTGTAAGGACTGCCTCTGCTCCAGACCTATAAAAAGCTTCCTCACTCAGTTTGAGCAGAATTCATGGTTGAAGCAGGCTCGTGGCAGAGGACTTGAGGAAGAACTAGACCAGGCTGGAACTCTAGGCTACATAGGCCTTTATTTAACTCCATGTGTTCTTTTTTTTTTCTAATACCTAGTATGCTTTAATAAATGTTTAATGCCCAAAGACTAGTGCTAAAGTTTCTAATTTAAGGCAACCACACATTAGATTTTTTAGACAACACATTTAGGTTTTAAACATCCCAATATCATTTGACCATTTATTAATCAGGGAATGGCTCTTATTTTTTTATATAAATTTGACTCAGTTGCCTATATATTTGAGAAATTAGGCCTTTATTATCCCAAAATGATTACAGACAATAGAGTTGCTAACCATTTATAGCTATACATACTGCCAGCCAATGGGCCCTTGTAATCTTTTTTTTTCTGATTACTTGTCCACCACCATTACAATCTATGGGATAAGAGCTTCCAAAGCTGCTACTGCTTTCACTGTCATGGCCATGGCCAACTGTTGACTTTGCTGCTTTAAAATTTGATTTGAGGAGGGTTATTTTTTTGTTTTTTGGGGGGTTTTTTGGCGGGACAATGGGGGTTAAGTGACTTGCCCAGGGTCACACAGCTAGTAAGTGTTAAGTGTCTGAGGCTGGATTTGACCTCAGGTACTCCTGAATCCAGGGCCAGCGCTTTAACCACTGTGCCATCTAGCTGCCCCTTGAGGAGTTATTTTAAAGTTGTTTGGAGGGAAATGTTGGGAAAGTTAAACTGTGTTGCTGCTTGTACTCCCAGCAAAATCACTTTGACAGCTAAGTGAAAGATGATTTGGACTGAAGAGAGACTTGAAACAGGTTAATCCATCAGGAAGCTTTCACAGTAATACAGGCAAGAGGTGATGAATGCTTGAACTAGGGTTGTGACTGTTGCAGGTTTATGATGGAGAAGTCAGTCAAAGAAGATCCCAGATATCGCAGACATCTCCATCTCTTATTTATTTTACGTTTAAATTTATCAACATCAAGAGAGAAAAGCTGAGGCCAAAACTAATGTAGTTTTACTATATATCTCCTACTGTAACTCATATATTTTTCCTTGATTAATCTGTATGCTCTGTTTTTTGGCTCATATAGGTTTAATATTTGTATTACCTCATTGTCTATGATGCCCTTTAGCAAGATGTAGTTTCTTTGCTTGTCCCTTTTAATTAGGTCTATTTTGCTTTTGCTTTGTCAGAGATCATGATCGGTGGCATTGCTTTTTTACTTCTGCTGCGGCATAATAGATTCTGAGACAGCCCGTTATTTTAACTGCATGTCTTTCTGTTTCAAGTGGGTTTCTTTTAAATTATATTGCTGGAATTTGGTCTTCCTATCTCTTTCCATTTTCTGAGTGAGCTTATCCCATTCAGATTCACCATCATGCTACTAACTGTTCATTTCCTTCCATTCAATTTTTTTCTGTTTATACTTCTCTCTTTCCTTTGACCATGTCCCTCCTCAAAATCCTGTTCTGCTTCTGACCACTGCTTCCCATAATATGATCTCCCTTTTATTACCCCACTTCTTTTATCCCTTTCCCTCCTCTTCCCCCTTTGGGTAAGATAGATTTCTATACACAACTCAATATGTTTATATATTCTTCCCTCAGATTTTTTTAAAATTTTAAAATATATTTTACTTATTTCATTAAATATTTCCCAGTAACTTAAACATTTTAACATTCTTTTAAAATTGATCCAACTCTATCTCTCCTTTCTCCCCCTTCCCCTCCTTGAGAAGGCCAGAAATTTGAAAACTATTGTACTTGTTAAATCATGCAAAATATATTTTCATGTTCGCCATGTGGTAATAGAAAACAAAGGAGGAGGAGGAGGAGGAGGAGAAGGAGATGGAGAAGAATTAGGATCAGGAGGAAGAGAAGGAGAAGAAGAAAGAAAGAAGCAGAAAGTTTAAAAAATATGCTTTAATTGGCATTGAGTTCATCAGTTCTCTTTTTTATCAAGTGTCTTTTGAAATTATCTTGGATCATTGACTTCATCAGAACTGCTAACTCTTTCACAGTTGACTAATATTGCTGTTAATGTGTACAATGTTTCCTGGTTTTGTTCATATAAATCTTTTCAGTAGTTCATGTAGGTCTTTCCCCCATTTTTCTGAAACCATTTTGATCACAATTTCTTATAAATACTATTCCATCATAGTCCTATTGCACAAAATTGAAGAATACTTTTCCTACTTTATTATTTTTGTCTTTTTCTTTTGCAACATAGCTAATATGGAAATCTTTTTGCATGATTACACATTTATAATATATATCGAATTGCTTGCCTACTCAAGGAGTGAGATGAGGAGGGAAAGAGAAAGAATATAGAACTCAGCATATAAAAAAATGAATGTTAAAATGGGTTTACTTTCACTGAGAAAAAAATAAAATGGAAAAAAGAAACATTCTCAAACTAATTTGGCAATTTGTTAATTGGTTGTCATCCTCTCAATTTTCAGTTCTTTGATACCACAAAAAAAAAATACTACAAATGTTTTTGGACACAAAGGTCCTTTTGCCTTTTCTGTGATCTCTTTAGGAAATAAATCTAGGAGTGGTATTGCTGAATCAAAGGGTATACACAATTTTATAGCTTTGGGGGTATAATTCCAAATTGTTCTCCAGAAAGGTTAGACTAATTCACAACTCCACTGGAATTAGTGCTAAGGATCCACTACAAATATATGTTATCTAATTTTATATGTAATACTTCTATTTAATTTAAGCTTAAAACCACTTTTTAATGTCTTCCATTCAAATTTTAACTTCTTGAGAACAAGAATAATTTTTATTATTTTTTTTTGTGGGAGGAGATGCTTGTATTTGTATCCTCTGTGCTTAGGATAGTACCTCATGCATAATCAGTGCCTTATTGATTTGCTGATTTGATTATATTTTCCTTTACTCTGGTCTCAGATGAAGTGATAGACCTGCTTGCTCCTTGCTAAGTTAAATCCATCTTTTTGAATTCTTAATCCCATTCACTTCAAACTGTTCAGCAATTTGACAATTTTACTCCACTATTATCCCTATTCTCTCTCTCTCTCTCTCTCTCTCTCTCTCTCTCTCTCTCTCTCTCTCTCTCTCTCTCGTGTGTGTGTCTGTGTGTCTCTTCAAATATCTCCCTATCTGTACATTCCTTCTCCACTGCTTTCAAGCTTTCTCATATGATCATGTCTTCCTGAACTTAAACAAGTAAACAGAAAACCCTCACATTATCCTATCATCCTGAATAGGTACAGTTCTGTGTCTCCATACCACCCTTCTTGGCTAAAGGCCTGGAGAATGTCATCTACAATCAGCATCTCCACTTCTTTTATTTTATTCTTTTTTAAATCCTCTACAACTTGGCATCTGACCACAGCATTCAAATGAAATTGCCCTTTCCAAACTTACCAAGGATTTCTTAATTGCCAAATCAAATGACCATTTTTTCAGTCTCTGTAGCATTTGGCACTGTCAATTGTAATCTTGTTTTGTATAGTCTCTTCTCTTTAAGTTGTCATGATGCTTTTTCCTGGTTCTTCTCATATCTGTTTGATCTCTTCTCAATTTCCTTTACTGTTTCTTCATCCATGTAATGCCCATGAACCATGAGTTTCTCCCAAGAACTTATCCTGGTCTTCCTTCACTTCTTTACTCTATTTTATCTCATTTGATTCAATTATCCCATGAATTCTATGATGATCTTTCTGAAGATGACTCTCATAATTATTTATTTAGCACTAATTTCTTTACAAACTTCGAGTCTCTCATCTCCAACTGCCTCCTGGACATCACAAACAATGTACAATAGGCATCTCAAACTCATCACATTCAAAATATAATTCATTATCTTTTCCTCTAACACCCCTTTTTGAAATGATACTATTGCTCCAGATGGCATGATCATTTTCTGAATTATCAATGTCTTCAACTTCAGTTTCTCCATCAGTTTCTCACTTTCCCTTTCTCTACATACCTAATTAGTTGTCAAATCCTATGGTTTCTACCTTAATGACATCTCTCATATGCTTTCCCTTCTTCCACTTATTCCTTCATAACTCTAGTTCATAGCCCACCATCATCATCAACTCCCTTCTTAACTATTTCAACAGCCTTATGACTGGCTTCTCCCTATTCTAACCCACTCTCCACTTAGTTGCCAAGTTGATTTTTCTGAAGTATATCTATAATGCATGTAAGCAGGGGCAGCTAGGTGTAGCAGTGGAAAAAACACTGGCCCTGGATTCAGGAGGACATGAATTCAAATTTGACCTCAGATATTTGACACTTACTAGCTGTGTGACCCTGGGCAAGTCACCTTACCCTCATTGCCCCATCAAAAAAAAAAAGAAAGAAAGAAAATGAAAAAGAATCATAATGCATGTAAGCTCCTTGCTCACAGAATTCCATTGGCTTGCTATTACCTCCAAAACAAAATATAAATTCTCTTGTCTGGCTTCATAACTTGGCACCTCTTTATCTTTATATTCTCATTAAATATATTCTATAATCCAATAATAATACCCTACTTGTATTCCTCAAACACAAAATTCCAAAGGCATGTATGTCTGTCTCTGTACCTTTGCCCTGGCCATCTCCCATGTCTGGAATGTTTCTCCCCTTACACTATCATTTAATTTACCTGGCTGTCTTCAAAGTCTTCAAAAAATCTGCCTTCTGTACAAGGCCATTCTTCTTTCTCGAATCTCTTAATACTTTTCTCTTTCAGATTAATTCCATATAATCTGTCTACATCTCATATATACCTAAATAATGGCATGTATTCTCCCTCATTAGAATTCATGCTTCTTGAGAGTAGGGACTCTGGGTACATTTTGTGTGTTTCTCCCCATTTCTTTGTGTCCTGAGTGCTTAGAATAATGTCTGGAAAATAACAGCAATTAATAAATGTTTACTGATGGATTGATATTAGCATTCTGCACTGATATCACACTACTTACATTCATTGTTCTAGCATGTCAAAGTGTTATTTAGATCCAGATTCTTCCATCCATTATGTTCATCATTCAGTCTTTTTATTTTTTCCCTATCAGCAGCAAATCTGATAAGTAGGCCATTTGTTTCCTTGGCAATCTAAAAAAAAAAATTAAACAGAACATGAGTAATCACTGATCCCTGAGGTACACAACCACCACCACCACTAATTAATAATAATAATAATAAATAAATAAATAAATAAATAAATAAATAAATAAGTTAAATATAAAAATATGTACTATGTGCTAGGCATTGTGTTAAGTGCTTTACAAATAATCCATTTGATCCTCATAACAGTCCTAGGAGGGAAATACTATTATTATTCCCATTTTACAGATGAAGAAACTGAAGCAAATAGGTTAAGTGATTTGTGCAGTGTAAAATAGTATTAAGTGTCTGAGATCAGATTTGAATTTAGGTTTTCCTGACTCCAGGCTCAGTGCTCCATCCATCGTGCAACCTACCTGCCTCTATACCTCCTTTTAAAATAACATCAAATCATTAATAAATCCTCTTTACATTTAACTATCTACTTCAAATCAATTTAATTATACTATCTTTTGGCCATGGAAGATTACTATTATTGGTAATAAAAATAACAATATGATTAATAAATGATATTTGACATTCTAGTTTATTCTTTATAATCACTGTTTTCTTATAATAACTACATTGGTTTTATATTATGATATAACAAAATAGTGGACCAATATAATACCATATATTACAATTTATTATGTGTAATATATTTATAAAATATTTAATATAATAACTCATGTTAAAATAACTTTAACTTTGGAGATTATTCTCAAATTACATATTTAATCCTCATAAAACCCTGTCATATAGGCAAGATAGACATTATTATCCACATTTTTGAGAAGAAAAAAACAGGCTCAGAAAAGGTAAGTGTCCCATTTGTCTAAAGTGTTAATGATAAGGCTAACTTTTATACACAAGATTTGTAATTCATTTAGCTCTCATTGCCCTGCAAAAACAAACAAAATTATTGGACTATCCGAAAAGCCATAATGAAAAGAAAAATTCTAGACATCTTTCAAGAAATTAAAAAGGAAACCTGCCATGACATTCTAGAACCAGAGGGTAAAATAGAAATTGAAAGAATCCACCAATTATCTCCTGAAAAAGATGCCAAAATGAAAACTCCCCGCAATATCATAGCCAAATTTCAAAGCTCCCAGGTCAAGGAGAAAATATTGCATGCAGTTACAAAGAAACAATTCAAGTACTTAGAGCCACAGTCAGGATAACACAAGATTTAGTTGCTTCTACATTAAAGGATCAGATATCTGGACAGCAAAGGAGCTAGGATTACAAACAAGAATTGCCTACCCAGCAATATTGAGTATAATCCTTCAGGGGGAAAATGGATATTCAATGAAATAGAGGACTTTCAGGCATTCTCAATGAAAAGAACAGAGCTAAGGAGAAAATTTGACTTTCAAATACAATACTCAGGAGAAACATTAAAAGGTAAAGAGGAAAAGGAAATCATAAGGGATTTAATAAGATTATACTTTTTTTCTATTCCTACATGGGAAGATTATACTTGTAATCCCAAAGAACTTCCTCATTATTAGGGTAGGTGGAAGGAGTATAGAGAAAAAGGGCATAACTATGAATTGAATATGAATATCAAAAAAAATCAAATGAAAGGGTGAGAAAGGAATGCAGTCTGAGAAAGGGAAAGAGAAAGTTGGCACAGGGTAAATTATGTCATGTAAAAGAAACAAGAAAAACTTACAATGGATGGGGAAGATGCATGAGGTGAGGGAGAATGAGAATTGGCTCAAAGAGGGAATAATATACATTCTCAATTGGGTATAGAAATCTATTTTGACATGAAAAAAATAAGATGATAAGGGAGTGGGGGGAAGGGTGAGGTGATAGAAGGGAAAGTAGTTTGGGTGAGAGAGTAGTTAGAAGCAAGACTCTTTGAGGGGGAACAGGGTAAAAGGAGGTAGAAAATATACTTTAAACTATCCATCCCAAGAGAAAGAACTGATGATGTCTAAAGACAGATTAGAGTACTTTTTTTACGTTATTATATTTAATTGGTTTTTTTTTTGGTCCATGTTTTCTTTCACAACATGACTAATATGGAAATGTTTCGCATGAATACACATGTATAACCTATATCAATTTGCTTGCCCTCTCAGTGGGCAAAGAGAGAGGGAGGAAGGGAGAGAATTTGGAAATCAGTTTTAAAAACAAATGTTAAAAATTGTTTTTTTACATTTAATTGCAGAAAAAACTAGTAAAAATAATTAGGGAAAGGTACATCTCTATATAGGTAGAAAAAAATTAGAACCTCTTCCCCCCCCAAAAAAAAAACCCTACCATTATGGTAAACAAAATATGTTTTTAAAATGTCTTATAATAAATAGTCCTTTATTCTTTCAAATGTTGATAATTTTGCCAAGTGTTCTTCTTTATGGATAAGTGGTTTATATATTGGCCTTTACTGACTTTACTGCAGGATACTAATTTCCAAGGCAAAAAACAATTAATATACAGTTATGATAATTCCATTAGAATTAAATAGTTGTATGAAATATGGAATTGTTTTTGGTTATTATATGTGATTTCAGTGGTGCTTTTTTTTTTCTTTTTTAAGGAATCTAATGTGGGTAGCCAATGCAAGGGCCATCATCATGCCATGTGGTCTAGTTGTTGGTCTGCTGCAAGCCCAGGTTGTTTTTACTGCTATCTTTACATAAACTATTCATTATACCTGTTTATCATAGACTTGGCTCCATTTCAGTATCTTTCACACTGAGTACAAAAGTGAGTTTAATCAATGAAAGATCAGACAAAAGATAAATATATTGTATCCTTAAGGATTAATCACCCAACAATAAATGAACAGAATCCTTTCACCCAGAAAACTTTCCTTTAGGAAGAATGGCAGTAATGGTCCCTAAACATTAACTGTATCAGGGGTTAAAATAGGTAACTTTTGATTTGGGGGCACCTCATCAAAGGAAGATATGGTAATAAATGTATCTATCAAATTTTATGTATGATTGGAATTAGAATGATAAGTTTGTTCTTTGGTGACCAAGTAGATTTAAAGATTTTATTAAGAATTTCATGTTTAGGGGCAGCTAGGTGGCACAGTGGATAGAGCATGGGCCCTGGATTCAGGAGTACCTGGGTTCAAATCTGGCCTCAGACACTTAACACTTACTAGCTGTGTGACCCTGGGCAAGTCACTTGACCCCAATTGCCTCACTAAAAAAAAAAAAAAAAAAAAGAATTTCATGTTTAAATAGCAGAGCACTTTTGAATGAGGAGGCACAAGAAAGTGGTGACTTTGATCATAAGTCCAATTCACAGTAATCAAAAATGAGTCCTCCTTCCTGGCACTAATAGAAAAAGATGACACGGCTGACATCAATAAAGCAAGAATATGGCTTGGTGTGGTAACAAATCACTATAAAGAAAATGTAGACATGCTTCATATGTATTCATAATTCCAAGTAGCAAAATTAGGCATAAATTATTTAATTACATTAAATGGTTCTAAGGCCACTTTCCATTTGATTTAGGCTGATTTTGGGGAAGAGGGATAAGGAATTTAAAAGTCTCAGAAAAAGAAATTATGTGAGCTCTACCTCTAGATAGAGGGGTAATAGATAAAGAGTACAGTTTGAAACATATTTTCCCCTTTATTTGTCTTACATTTTGGTGGGGATCTTAATTTATTTGGAAATAAATAAATTTTGCATGATTTCATGGATATAATGGGTATTATATCACTGAATGAATGGGGAACGGGGTAGAAGGATGAAGAGATTTTGGAACTGAAAATATAATAAAATCAAGAGAATTAGAGTGATACAAATAAACTTGTGAACAATAGAGAAACTGCCAGTAGACAAGGACAGATTGAAGATAAGTGAGAGACTGGGGATGACAAAGGAGACAAGCTGCTGGAGACAATAGGATGGAACAGTATCATTTATACATAGAGAGGGTTTGCCTTGGCCATAGAAAGGGCCAAATTGGTGAAGGACAGGAAGTGACTCCTCAGAGTTCTCCCACAAATCCCTGAAAATAATGTCATAAGACAATACTTGGAGCAGAGGAGCCCAAAAAATGACAGGGTGAGATTATTTTCCAGCCAAATATAGCTTAGAAGGTCAGCAGGAGGGGTCTCCTGTGCTGGGGTGGGAGTGGAACCCAACCCTGAGGTCAAGCCAACACAGATCCAGATACATACTGAATTGTGTGGGGTAATCTATCTAAGCAGGACAGTGAATGAGCCTTACACTCATCAAAATTGGCTCAAAGACCTTAATCTCATCAGAGTTGGCTCAAAGAGGGAATAACATACACAAGTTATTGGGTGGAGTGATCTATATAACCCTGCAGGAGGGTAAGAGGGGAAAGGGATAAGAAGGGAGGGATGAAAAAAGCAAGGGCAGATTGGAGAAGGGGCAGTCAGAAACAAAACACTTTTGAAGAGGAATAGGGTGAAAGAAGATTAAAAGTAGAGTAAATATCATAGGGGAAGGAATAGGATGGAGGGAAACAGTTAACAATAGTAACTGAAAAAAATTTGAAACAGAGGCAAGAGTAATGTAAGAGGATGGTGATGATGATGATTGATGGATGCATTGATGATTATTGGATGAAGATGAGAATTGAGTGAGGATATTGACAATGAGGACTGATTCATGATGATTAATTGATGAAGATGAAGTTTGATGAGGAGGAGGATTGATTGATGAGTGTTAATGATGATGATAAAACACATAGTACTTATTTTGTTGGGTTACTGTGAAGAAAATTCTGTGAGGTATAAGGTACCATATAAAAGTTATCTATTACTGTTGTTGCAAGAATCAACCTCATGGGGTTATTGTAAGGAAATCTCTCTTAAAGTACTATATAAATGTAGTTTACTATAAAAAATGATATACAGGATGCTATCAGAATAATACAGAAAGACCTGAATGAAATGATGCAAAATGAAATGTACTGTATATAAAATAACGGCAATACTGCAAGATGATCTGCTGTGAATAACTTGCTTATTTTCCTCAATGCAATGATCCAAGACAACTCTGAAGGTCTTATGAAAAATGCAGTCCATCTACAGAGAGAGAACTGATGGCGTCTGAATATAGATTGAAGTATATGTTTTGTTAGTTCTTTTATCTGATGTTTTATCTTTGTTTTCTTTCACAACCTGGCTAATGTGGAAATGTTTTGCATGACTGCTCATGTATAGCTTGTATTGAATTGTTTGAGTTTTTGGGTGGGGGGAGAGGGAGGAAGAGCATTTGGAACACAAATTTTTTTTTTTAATTGATGTCAAAATTTGTATGTACATGCAATTTGGGAAAATAAGATTATAACTAAGGAAAAAAATAAAGGGCCAAATCATTGTGTGAGGCAGGAGTAAAGGTGAAGATAGCAAGAGGAGGCATGTGTGAAGTGTTGGTTGAGAGGAGGGGAGAGGAAGCCCTTGGTGAATGACCTCATGTGGAATATGAGGCCAGGTTCTCAACTGAGAGGGTAGAGGAAAGACAGAACTATTAGAGGAATAAATAAGGATGAAAAAGAATTAGAAAAGAGGCTGTGGTGAGTGGGATAGTGAGTCAATTAGGGTTGTGTAAAAAGATCGCCTTGAAAGAGTAAGAGCCCGTTTGAGATTATGCAACATAAATTTGTAGTGGATCTCATCAGCATGGTTTCATAATTTTTTCCAACAAAAGAAAATTTGTTTTCCCATTTTGATATCTCTCCATTTAATTTCAAATCTTCATCCACAATTTTGAAAGCCTTCCTAACCAACCTCTACAAATTTCCTTGGACAAAATTCAATAGTAATGAACCTATAGTTTAATAGTAGTCTCAAACCACATAAGCACTCACAGGGTAAGAGTAAGTGAAGTAAATCAGACAGGTAAGCAGACCTAGGGTTCTGCTTAGAAAGTGCTCTAGGAGGGGGCAGCTAGGTGACACAGTGGATAGAGCACTGGCCCTGGATTCAGGAGGACCTGAGTTCAAATCCAGCCTCAAACACATGACACTTACTAGCTGTGTGACCCTGGGCAAGTCACTTAACACCAATTGCTTCACTAAAAAAAAGAAAATGCTCTAGGAAAGAGTATAGTAAAAAAAGTGGTATGGAATGGACTCTATGTGTGTCATCAGCCCCTTGTATGCTATTACAGCATGATCTACACTGGTCTATTCACCTACTTGAGTCTTCCCATATCTGCTTTTTCTAGTCACTCATGACTTTGCTCTTAATTTCTTGGCCTCTTATGTACTCAACTGCTAACCATCATATGAGCACTTGCCACTGGCCATTACACTGCTGTTTACTGTACTCTCCTGGCAAGTCAATGGATTAGACAACATAGAGCTCAGTATCTATACTACTTCTTGCTTCTATCATCCTCATGGCTTCTTTGAGGGAATTCCTTTCAGTGTACCCAAAACTGGAAGGACAAGGGTCTTTCCTATGTGTCCTATGCTTTTGTTTCTTTTGTGAAAATGTCTCTGGTAAAAGAGTCATAGCTATAATGTTTTGTCATAGGTCATGGAAGATTTTTTATTGTCCTATAGAAAGCGCACATTCTAGGGGAAAATCATAACCATTACCATATTAACTTGTATTTATATGGGACTGAGTTAGTAACTACACATTTAGATAGTAAATAAATGACAAGGTGTTTTTAGAGCACCAACATTCTTATATTTACTATAAATTGCAGATATACATCTTTACTGTTAGAATTTCTTCTTCACCAAGGAATTCTTTCACCAATGAAACCACAAGTCTAAGTACAATGGCTACCAAATACTAAATAATATCAAAGAAGCTAAAAACTAATACAAAATAAAAAAATACTGTTAAATAATGTCTTTTCTAATTATATGGGAGTTTTATAGAGAAACTGTCAAAATATTGTCTGAAAAGTAGAGGGAGGTCAAAACCCATGTCTATTTTTTTGGAGGATAAATTTTGATAAATTTTTTTTGATTGAATAGAATTTTATTTTCCAAAATATATGTAAATACAGATTTTAACATCAATTTAAAAAAAAAATTGTATTCCAACTTCTCTTCCTTCTCCAATCCCACCCCCCATCCACTAGAGCTCAAGCATTTCAAAATAAGTTATACATGAGTAGACATGGAAAACATCCCCACAGTAGCTAGGTTGTGAGAGAAAACAATCAAAAAACCTCCCAAAACTTCAGACTGAGGAATTGTCAAAGAGAAAAAAAAATTTTTTTAATGTGTTTCCAGGGGCAGCTAGGTGGCGCAGTGGACAGAGCACCGGCCCTGGAACCAGGAGCACCCAAACCCAAATTTGGCCCCAGACACCCAACACCCACCAGCCATGCGACCCTGGGCAAGCCACCCAACCCCAATTGCCTCACCAAAAAAAAAAAAAAAGAAAGAAAGAAAAAAGAAAAGAAAAAAAGTGTTTCCATCTATTTTCAGATACTATCACTTCTTTCTCTGTAGATGGGTTGCCATTTTGATAAGTCCTTCAGGGTTATATTGGACCATTGCCTTGCTGAAAATAACCACATGCTTCCCAGCAGATCATCTTACACTATTACTGTTATTTTGTATACAGTACATTTCACTCTGCTTCAGTTCATGTAGGTCTTTCCAGGTTTTTCTGATAGTAATACAACCTCAGAAGAAGAAGATAATAATAGGGTCAAAGCTCCAACATCCAAAGCTTCCAAGAAAAATATGAACTGGTCTCAGGCCATAGAAGCTCTCAAAAGGGACTTTGAAGAGAAAATAGGAGAGATAGAACGAAGATGTAGAGAAAGAGAGGAAGGAATGGAAAGAGAAATGAGAGCAAAGCAGGAGAGTCATGAGAAAAAAGTCAACAGTTTGAAAAGACAAATTGAAAAGGAGATTAAAAAACTGTCTGCTGAAAATAATTGCCTAAGAATTAGGATTGAACAGATGGAAGCTAGTGACCTTATGAGCAACCAAGACACAGTAAAGCAAATCTAATTGAATGAAAAAATAGAGGGCAATGTGAAATATCTCCTTGGAAAAACAGCTGACCCCGAAAATAAATCTAGGACAGATAATTTGAAAATCATTGGACTACCTGAAAACCATGACCAAAACAAGAGCTTAGACACCATCCTCCAAGAGATTATGAGGGAAAATTGCCTGGATATTCTAGAAGCAGAAGCTAAAATAGAAATTGAAAGAATCCATTGATCACCTCCTGAAAGAGATCCCAAAAGGAAAACCTCCAGGAATATTATAGCCAAATTCCAGAACTCCCAGGTCAAGGAGAAAATACTGCAAGCAGCTAGAAAAAAGGAATTTAAATACTGTGGAGCTCCAATAAGGATAAAGCAAGATCTAGCAGCTTCTACATTAAAGGACCGGAGGGCATGGAATATGATATTCCAGAGGGCAAAGGAACTGGGACTAAAGCCAAAAATCACATACCCAGCAAAACTAAGCATCATCTTTCAGAGGCAAACATGGAATTTCAAGTAGAAAGAAGACTTTCAGGCATTTGTTATGAAAAGAACTGAACTGAATAGAAAATTTGACTTTCAAATACAAGACCCTGGAGAAGCATAAAAAGATAAACAGGAAAAAGACTTCATGAGGGATATTAAAAGATCAAACTACATGGGGAGATAATACTTCAAATTCATAAGAACTATCTCAGTGAGGATTTAACAGAGGACACAGGTCTGAACTGAATACGAAGGGATGTTATGTTTTGTTCTTTATGGGGTGTCTTATATCTGGGGCCAGATTTGGGCTTGGGGCCTCCTGGGGCCAAAACCCATGTCTAATTTCATTCTTTCATCATTTCTGTTACTAATATTTCTAGAGTTCTATCAAATGATGAGAAGGGACATATTGTTTTATCTCTTATTTATTCTCACCCTTTGTTTATTTTCTTGAGAACCAGGCCTATACACCATCTTTCTTTCAGTGTTTTTAAAAATTTTTCTATGGGGATGGGGGGGTGTTTTGTCTTTTTCTGACATTCACAATAATTTGCTTTGGATTTCTCTGTTCACTTTTTAGTTGTTTTGTTTTTTTTTTCCATTTATACTACTCTATGGTCTCTTGGGGGTGGCTTGCTCAATCTCATATTAGGATTGGGGGCTGGTCAGGTTTCTGCCTAGAGTAATTTCCACAAGCAGAGAACTGATCCCCTCTGGATTTCCAGTCTCCTTTTCCTCAGACATGGAAACTTATAAAGCCTCCCTTTAGAACAAGTATAATGGAGTATAGTGGAAAGGGCAACTGGCTTTGAACTCAAAGGACTCTGGTTCAAAGATTCTGGTTAAGTTACTTCAGCATCCTTGTCCTTACTTGCTATATAAGAAGTTGTGCTAGGTTGTCTCTGAAATCTTTTCCAGTCCTGGGGCTCTGATCCTATTTTATCTGTCCTTCTACCTCCCTTACACATGCTACGATCATTTTCTTTCATGTGCCTGGGAAGGATCTGTATCTTCTGACTCTTGTGGGACAAGGGAAGGGGTTTGTTTTGAATTATAATTGTAGGGAAATTAACCCAGGGCCAGAATAACTATACCTTGAAACTCAGGTTAATGAAGTTCATCTCTGTCTTTTCTAATGTAATTTAATGAAGCACTTATTTTGTAGTATGCTTCTGTCAAAAGTAATAGATATAAAATATTGCATGTTCCAAGGAGAACCCTGTGTGGTTCTGTGGCTTAAATCCATAAACAATGCTCCTGAATAGTACTAAGTATGTCTTTCAAGTCAAAGAATGCTTAAAATAAAAAATTCCTGTTAATCACTTGGTGTACATATATGTTTTCACTAAGAGACACTTAAAACATATACATCATTGTGTCAATACTTTCTTCAATTATATCAAAGTATCATTTGAGCACAATAGGTATGAAATGTTTAATGCATGCCAATGAAAAATAAAAACTGAATGTTCTGAGCTTGAATGTTAATGTCAAATGGATGAAGGTAATATTTACAAATACCTTTGCCTCTTTTAGGCAAAAATGTATCAGCTATAAAAGTATCAAGGAAAAAGCTGATAATGCACATGTCAAAAAACTGATTGGTAACTTGAAGTCAAATCTTAATGTGAAGAACACATTTATAATAATTAATACCTATTTAATGCCAAACCATGCACATGTGACATAGAAAAATATATTAAAATGAATTTAGAATATATCAAAAGCATATGTCCAATGTAAATAAAACATTAGATTTGTCACCACAAGGTAGCTATAGAAAGATGAACTCATCAAAAAAGAGAAAGAAAAGATGGCAGAATAAGGGAAGGAACTTATTAGAAATCTCCCAAATTCTTTAAACTTTAAAGTCATGTTTCAAATTTAATTCTAGAGTAGCAGAAGCAACAAAGGTTCAGGGTAAAATACTTTTCCATACCAAGACAACTTATGAGATAAACAGGAAAGGTCTGTCTCATCATGGTGGTGATCAGGCCTGGAGTACAGTACAGCTCAGGCTGCAACAGGTAAGCCAGCATCAGGTCTTAAAGGCAGGTAGAGTAGCAGTAGCAGTAGCAGCAGCAGCAGCAACTTTAGTATCTCTCAGCCTGTAGATAGTAAGACAGTCTTATAATTGGTCAGAAGGAGATTACAGGGGCCTTTTTTGCTAGCACTGGATGTATGGCCCTATTGCATTGCACATATATGGTTCTAAGTTACAGTCCTAGGTTTAAGAAGAGTCACAGGGGAGTATAAGCATAGTTTCAGGGTAGAAAAGAGTGGTTGTGGTTACTCATAGACCAGAGCACAGGCCAGGAGAAAAGTGACCACACATCTCATTACATCATGCCACTTGGGAAGAACCAAAAACTTACAGATCCCTAGAACTAGCTATGAAGCAGTACCATGAAAAATCTTAAAGTTGGGACAGTGCTTCCTCCACCCTAGGAGCAGAACCCAACTTTAACATAAAGTTAAAAGTCAAGAAGTAGGCTAGGAAAATAAGCAAATAATACCAAGAACCTGAACACTGAAAGTTACCATGGTTACAGGGAAGATTAAGATATAAATTCAGAAGACAACAAAGTAAAAAATGTTCATGCAAAGACTCAAAAAATGTGAATTGGAAACAAGCTTCCACACATACCCCTATTTAAATTACTGGAAAACCTCAAAAAAGGATTTAAAAAATCAAATAAGAGAGGTAAAAGGAAAATTGGGAGGGGGGAAATGCAGAGAGAAGTGAGAAAATTATGAAGAGAGTTAACAGCGTGATAAAATAGGAACAAAAAAGACTGAAGAAAATAACACCTTAAAAACCAGAATTGACAAAATGCTAAGAGAGAGAGAGAGAGAGAGAGAGAGAGAGAGAGAGAGAGAGAGAGAGAGAGAGAGGGAGGGAGGGAGAGGGAGGCACAAAAATCCACTGAAGAGTTCCTTAAAAAGCCAAATTGGCCAAATGGAAAGAGTTGTACAAAAACTGACTGAAGAAAAGAACTCTATAAAAAGTAGATTGACCAAGTGGAAAAGTAGAAGCAAACACTCACTAAAGAAAATAATTCCTTAAAAGACTAGAATTGGGCAATTGGAAGCTAATAACACAAGGCATCAAGAAGGAGTAAAACAAAATGAAAAGTATGAAAAAAATGAAGCAAATGATAATATCTCATTTGGAAAAAATTGAGCAGGAAAATAGATTGAGGAGACATAATTGAAAAACAGATGAGCTACCTAAAAGCAAAGATAAGGGGGTCAGAGGGGAAGAGCTTAGACATCATCATATTTCAAACAATTATCAAGGAAAACTGCCCTTAAATCCTAGAATCACAGGGTAAAATAAAAATCAAAAGAACCCACCATATCTCACGTGAAAGTGGCACAAAATAAGAGCTTTTACAGTAGAAGGGGAAATGGGGGAGGGGCGTAATAAGCAATGGTTGAATCATACTTTCATTGTAAATCGCCCAGAGGGAATAGTTTATAGACTCAGTTAGGCATAGAAACCTGTCTGACCTTACAGGGAATTAGCAAGGGAAGTGAATAAGAGAAAGGGAGGGTATGATAGGAAAAAGAACAAGTAAATTGAAGTAGTATTCAGAAGAAAAACACACATTGGAAGAAAAAATGTTAAAAAGAGAGAAAAAAATAAAGAGGGAGGTAAATAAGATGGAGTATAATAACCAGTTAGTAATCATAATCGTGAATAGATGGTATAAACTGACCCATAAAACAGAAGCATTTAGCAATCCAGAATGCAACAATATGATATTTGCAAGAAACACAATTGAAACAGAGAGACACACAGAGTAAAAAAGAAGGGACTAGAGTAGAATCTCTTATGCTGTGACTAAAGAAATAAAAGCAGGGGTAGCAATCATGATCTGAGACAAAGTAAAAACAAAAATAGCTCTAATTAAAAGAGATAAGCATGGAAAATATATTATGGGAAAATTAACATAGACAGTGAGGAAATATCAGCACTAAATATATTTGCACAGATTTTTAAACAAAAATCTCAATGAATTTCAGGAAGAAAAATATACTAGAATGGGATCTCAACTTTCTTCTCTCAGAACTGTAGAAATCTAATAAAAAATATAAATAAGAAAAGTTGAGGATAATTTTTTTAAAAGTTGAATCTAATAGACCTATGCAAAAATATTGAATGTGAATAGAAAGGGTTTTTCAGCTTACACAGCACACTTACAAAACTGACCATATATCCTGACATAAAAACCTCAATCAAATGCAGATATAAAGAAATAGTAAATCCATCCTTTTCAGATCATAATGCAATAAAAAGTATATTCAATAAAGGGGCATGGAAACAAAGATTGAAAATTATTTGAAAACTAAATAATTCTATTTTAAAGGATAAATGGATCAAAGAAAAAGTCAAATAAATAATAAATAATTTCATTGCAATGAGTGACAATAGTGAGACAACTTGGCACAATTTATGGGATATAGCCAAAGCAATATTTAGGGGAAATTGTATACCTTTAAATGAGTACATCAATAAAAGATAAAGAGCAAATCAATCAATTGTGCATAAGACAACAACAGAAAAAAACTCTTCAGAAAAAAACAAATCAAAAATCCCTGTTTTAACACCTGAAAATCAAAGGCAAAATTAATAAAATTGAAAGTAAGAAAACTGAGCTAAATAAATGAAATTAGGAGCTAGTTTTATGCAAAGATTTCAACAAAATAGATAAACATTCATTTAATATGATTTTTTTAAAAAGAAACCATATTAATGAAGATTAAAACAATTATTGATTTTCATTAATTATATGCCAATAAATCTATAATTCTAAGTGAAATAAAAAATACTTACAAAACCATAAATTCCCCAAATTACCAGAAGAGGAAATAATATACTTGAATAACCTAATCTTGGAAAAATAAATCGTACAAGCCATAAATGAGTTTTCTAAGCAAAAGTACCTGGTATAAGTACTTCTACCAAACAACGAAGGAACAATTAATTCCTATACTATTTAAACTATTTGGAAAAATTGGCAAAGAAGGAGTTCTATCAAATTCTATTTATGAAACAAATGTAGTCCTGATAATTAAGCAGAAAGAGCAAAAACATAGAAAGAAAACTATAGACCAATTTCCCTAATGGATTCTGGTGCAAAATTCTAAATAAAATACTATCAAGAAGAATATAGTAATATATCATAAAGATCATGTAAAATTGACCATATCAATAACAAAATCAACAAAAGTCATGTGATAATCTCAATAGATGAAGAAAAGGGTTTTCATATAATGCAATACTCATTCCTATTAAAAACACTAGAAAACATAGGAATAAATGAAGCTTTCCCTAAAATGATAAGTAATAGTTACATAAAACCATCAGCAAGTATTACCTGCATTGGAGATAAGCTAGAAGCCTTCCCAGTAAGATCTCAGGAGAATCAGGAATCCCCATTATCACCTCTATTACTTAACATTATACTAGAAATGCTAGTTATAGAAATAAAAGAAGAAAAATAAATTTGTAGAATTAGAAAAGTCAATGACAAAATGAAACTTTTACTTTTGCAGATTATATAGTATACGTAGAGAATCTTAGGAAATCAACTTAAAACTAGTTGATATAATTAACAACTTTAAGAATTCACAAGATATAAAATAAACCTAAATAAATCATCAGCATTTCTATAGATTACCAATAAATTACAGCATGAAGAGAGAGAAATTCCATTTAAAATAACTGCAGACAAAATAAAATACTTAGGTGTCTTCCTACCAAGACAAACCCAGGAACTATATGAATAAAAGTACAAAATATTTATCAAATAAAGTCAGATCTAAACAACTGAAGAAATATTAATTGTTCATGGGTAGACCATTCCAATATAATAAAAATTACAACTTTTCCTTTATTAATTTTCTTATTCAGTATTTTAGAAATCAAATTAGAAAAAAATTATAGATCTAGAAAAAATATAGCAATTTTTTTTTTCTGGGAGATAAAGTCAAAAATATTAAGGAATCAATGAAAAACTTGTGAAGAAAAAGTTACCCAGCTGTACCAGATCTCATACCATATTACAAAGCAGTAATCATCAAAACAATCTGGTACCAACTAAAAAAAAATAGAGTAGTGGATCAGTGGAATAGATTAGTACATAATAGGCAACAGAAAATGAACAGAATAGTATAGTGTTTGACAAACCCAAAGGTCTAAACTCTTGGCCCAAGAACTGATTACTTGACAAAAATTACTTGGAAAATTGGAAAGCAGTTTGGCAAAAAAACAACAAATTATAGACCAACATTTCATACCATATACCAATATAGGGTCAAAATGGGTATGTGATTTAGACATAAAAGATTATATCATAAGCAAATTCGGAGATAGAAATTTTAACATGCCAGTTCTATGGATAAGGGAAGAATTTACGAATAAACAAGAGATAGAGCACCATGGAATATAAAAAGCATACTTTCGATTACATGAAATTAATAAGGTTTTGCAAAAATAAA
Organism: Dromiciops gliroides; assembly: GCF_019393635.1. Taxonomy (NCBI): domain Eukaryota; kingdom Metazoa; phylum Chordata; class Mammalia; order Microbiotheria; family Microbiotheriidae; genus Dromiciops; species Dromiciops gliroides. The sequence goes on from NC_057864.1 coordinate 86,595,968, forward strand.
ACCAATGCAGCCAAGATTAAAAGGAAGATAGGAAACTGGGGTGGGGTTTGGGGATAAGTTACATCCAGTTTTCCTAATGAAGGCCTTATTTCTAAGAATAGTGAGAACTGAGTCAAATTGATGAGAATGAGCTATTCCCAATTCATAATTGGTCAAAAGATATAAACAGGCAGTTTTCAGAAGAAGGAATCAAAGGTATCTATAATCATATAAAAAACTTCTCTGTCCCTATTGATTAGAGATATGCCCATTAAAACAACACTATGATACCACCTCTCACCTATGAAATTGGCTAATAGGTCAGAAAAGGAAAATGACAAAATTGAAGGGGTTGTTAATGTTTCATTGAAAAATCAGGACACTAATACACTGTTGGTACAGTTGCAAACTGATCCAACAGTTCCACAGCACAGTTTGGAACTATGCCCAAAGGGTTATAAAACTGGACATACCCTTGGGGCAATAATACCACTACTAGCTCTGTATCACAAATAAATCAAAGAAAAAGGGAAAGGACCTATATGTACAAAAAATGATTATAACATCTCCTTCTGTGGTGGCAAAGAATTGGAAATTGAGGGGGTGCCTATCAATTGGGGAATGGCTAAACAAGTTTTGGTATATGAATGTAATAGTATACTATTGTGCTATAAGAAATGATTAGAGAAAAAAAGAAATGATTAGAAGTATCCATCCAGAAAAAAAAAAAAGATGTCTGAAGACGTATATGAACTGATACAAAGGGAAGTGAGCAGAGCCAAGAGAATATTCATCCAGAGTGAAGTGAGCAAAATATTCAACACAGTAACAACAATACTTTATGATAATCAACTGTGAAGGACTTACTTATTCTCAGTAATACAATAATCTCAGAGAATTCCAAAGGACTTAGGGTGAAAAATGCTATCCACCTCCCTAGAAAGAACTGTTATCTAAATGAAGATAAAAGCATATTTTTTAAACTTTACTTTTGTCTGTTTTCTTTTGCAAAGTGTATAATATGGAAATGTTTTGTATGATTACACATAGATGATCTATATGAAATTGTTTGCTTTCTCAAGGAGAGGAGGATATTAGGGAGGGAGGGAGGGAGAGAATTTAGAACTCACATTTTTTTTTTGTTTGTTGTTTTTGGGGAGGTTTTTTTGCGGGGCAATGGGGGTTAAGTGACTCTGGGCAAGTGTCAAGGGTCTGAGGCCGGATTTGAACTCAGGTACTCCTGAATCCAGGGCCAGTGCTTTATCCACTGTGCCACCTAGCTGCCCCAGAACTCACATTTTTTTAAAAGGAATTTTAATATATTCTTACTTATAATTAAGAAAAATAAAATAAAAAGGGGGTTAAGAGATTCTCAGAAGTGATGATAAACTTGCTAAGAAAAAAAATGTTTCATAATAAACAGACTACACTTCATAAGGTGATAAAAATGCATCACTGGATATGTCAAAAGTGGCTTATATGTCCTTCACCTATGAAGCAGGTAAGATCCTAGAGGAAATAAAAAATCATTTCATGTCATAATCCACATAAATTGAAACAACAATATTCAATAATCATCAAATAGATAATGATCATATGAAATTACACATGTGAATGGAATATTTATGCTAGCGATTCTAGGCGAGGTTACTTCCACCAAATATTAGAGAAAGAGCAAAAACTTAAAAGAATAAACTTTAAATAGTTTATGTAAAGAAATGGTAATGGCAACATTTCAGTGCAAGTTGCAAATTCTCATAATTACTATTTACTTATAAAGATGTAACAAAAGAAGTTAGAAATATCTACCAGGGATCACTTTTCTTTATAGACTAACAGAAAAAAGAATATATGTGCCAAAAATATAAACTCCCATATATCCTTCAGAACTTGGCAAATTATCATTATCGACAGACCTGTTGTCCCAAACCGCCTGGACAAAATATTAACTCATTAAAATTATGAATGCTTTAAATAAATGTTTCCATGCAAAATTTGCATAATCTCCAAACTACATATAGTTAAAAGTTTTCAAAATATAGAGACAACACCATAAATTAAAACCATGTCTAAATAGAACAATGTCCATTTTTCTCCTGTCATCTAGTGACAGATGGTCTGAAGAGATCCAATGTCATTTATTGGTTCAAATTTCTTCAGTCTTTCCTAATTTATTACAATAGAAGCTGTCTTTTTCAGCACTTTGAATAAAGTTACAAAGTAAAGTTATGAAATTGTTTTTGAATAGCAGCAACCTCATGAGATTATGTGTCAAAGCCTAGGTAGTGTTTACTTAGAAGGAAAAAACATCTTTTGGGTGTTTTTAGTACATTTTGAAATTTCTGATATATTTATTAAGTATCTTAAGTTTTTAGGAGCAATCTGGTATAGAGTTTCCTAATTTTTCTTAAATGTTACTTTCAGATCAATTATTAAACATAAAATGTTTATATTTTAGGGACTTTAGTGGATTTCCTATATGCACAGAAATTAGACTGGTATATATAAATAAATATGTATAGCTTAGAAGGTGAGAAAAATGTGTTTTTATATAAACCTGATAACTGAATGATGTATGTTCGGTGATAGCACATGAGTAGTAATGGAGTCGAATTGTCTTTACCATCCCCCATGGAGAGATTGAAGAGGAAGGTTTTCTATCTCTTTATCAAAATGAGGCTAGAAATTGACAGCCCGATGACCCTAGAGAGCAAAGTCAACAAGTGTGGCCCAGAGAATAAAATGAAAAACAGCTTTCAGAGTAATGAACTCCATGGGCTAATGGTATTTTGGTTATACAGTCTAGTCCTCTTAATGTCAGCATCAATTTGCCACAGCAATTTTTTAGCATTATCTAGTATTTTCCAATAAGCAATCTGTTGTTTTCATTTTTAGCTTCTTGAAGGTCAAAATAGTGGCTTTGCAAAAGAAAAGACTCTTTTTTCTGCTTAAAAATCAAAATCATTCTTTCGGCCCATTCATATGTCAGCCTTTTGCATAATTTTTGTATGACTAGAAACAAAATTAAAAGATAAAATATAATCAAATTTTATTTTAAAATGGAAAACAATGCAGTACATGTTATGTGTTAGAGGTGCAACTATTAAATTGTGATTGACATTCAATGTATTGAATTGATATATTAGGACACTTCCAAAAAATTAATCTAAATAGTTTAATAAGTCAACAACCTGCAATTGAGTTCCTTTAAATTGAATCTTCTAATTTTAACCCTTTCTAAAAAATGAGTGATGATGAGCATGTAAAGTGAACCCATAGTTCATTAAACAAACACAGAGAAATTCTTGATCAATGGACTTTGTCCTTAGTTCATTCTTATGTAATATTATTCACAGAGTTAGAGCTGGAAGCAACCTTAAAAGCTTTCTAATCAACCTCCCTCATTTTAGACCTGAGGACACCAAATCCTAAAGAAGTTAAATAATGTACTTGAAGTCACAGACATTACAAACTGCAGACAAATTTCAAAAACAGGTCCTCTAACTCTATATCCCATGATTTATCCATTGTACTATGCTGTTTCTCATTTTTGTAAATTAAATGCATGAGATCAATATAATTAAAGGAATATTTAAGTTCCAAAAACAAGATACTACATCTCTCAAATGTAATTGTTTTCTTTGTCCCTCATCATGAGAATATTCTCCCTTCTTTTCTCTGATAACTGATCTCCCCAACTTCCTTTAAGTCACAACTACAATCTTCTACAGGAATGCTTCCCTAACTGTTTTTTTCTAATTATGGTACTTTTTCTCTTTTAATTATTTCTCTTTTATCCTCTATATAGCTTATTTTGTTTATGTTTGCTTGCATGTTGTCTCCCCCACTGATTTAAAGCTGCTTGAGGTTGGAGACTGTGTTTTGACTCTTTTTGTATCCCCAGCACCTAGCATATTTCTTGGTACATAGTAGATGCTAAATAAATGTTTATTGGATGAATGAATATGTATTCATTTGATAGTATTAAGTTTAAGTCACATTGGGGATATATACTGGCTCAATGACCTTGGGCACATCACTTAAACTCTCAGTGTTCTAAGCAATTTTTAAAACTATAAATTTTTAGCGATGTCTTCACTTACATTATAAGGAATTTGCCCTTCAGAGATCTACTGATGCCATTGAAATCAGAAGTCTAGTCTTTGTGCCTACTATTATACCAACATTACTAATGAGAAAACTGAGGCACAGAAAGGTTAAATAATGTGCCCAAGGTGAAATAGAAAATAAGTGTTTCAAATGGAATTTAAAAACAGTACTTTCTATGACACATTTGATTACAATGAAAAAGAGCAAATTAGCAAAAGGAACAAACATTCAACTCTTAAAAATTTCACATAATTTTCATTTCTAATGTGTCTTTGTCATTGGCCTGATTATGGGAAATAAAGCACCAACATCCTTCAGGGTCAAAAAAACCCCACAAAGATAAATGGGGGGAGGAGAGAGCTATATTAAGCAAGATATCAGTCACCTAACATGCAGGGTAAAAGTCTTCTTTGTACAGAGATTTCAGGCTTTATCTGGTAAGATTCCCATAACCCTGAAATGCTTTATCAAATTTCAGTATTTCATTCCTAGAAAGACCATCACATAAAATCAGTTCCTTTCACATTTTATAAGCTAAAGGTTTAAAACAGAATTTAAATATATCTTCAAAGGTTGATCCTAAGTGAATTATATTTGTATTATCATGCCCCAAATCTTATGATGAATAATTTTAGTGAGGCTAGTCTTTTAAACCATATTCAAAACTATAGGTGTAGCAAAGCATGCCCCTGTGGGAAATTTGAAGGTGGAATCCTAATCATCCTTTAGGTACTCTATCTTTAGAACAATGTTATATCCACTTTTACAGACAAAGGAAGCTTGCTCCTCTAGATATTAGGATGGTGAAGACTTTGTGAGCTTTTAAATGGATACAACAGGCATAAAACTTACAGGTTTTTTCCAGGAAAACTCAAACTTCAATATTTTTAGCTCTGCTTGATATATTATCATTCTAGTAGGGCAATTTTACACTCCTACATCATAGTATGGAACACTTTGGTAGGAAGCAATATAGGAAAATGCTGTTTTTGTCTAAAAGGAGACATACTGAAAAGTCTTGACCCAAAACCAAAACATGGTTTTTTGTTTTGTTTTGGTTTTGTTTTTTAATTTTCCCCCAGAGTAAAACCAAAGGAAACAAGACAAAACAAAATCCGGCATGGGAAATTTTCTGAGACCTCCACATTAATTACATGGGACATGGACAGTTTCTCAACTCAATTCATCAATTTGGCCATGTGGTGAATATAGGGAGCCTCATACAGGAAAAGCAAAGCCAGCTACTGCCATGCATCAGTGAATTATGATAAAACATTGATTTTCACAGCTAGTACAGTAAGTACTAGCTCAAAGAACATTATGGGTACCTTAAAAGAGCATGGAGAGAGGCAGCAGTTCTTCAGTGATGCAGGATGCCCACCTTGCTAGTTTGGACTTAAAAGGTACCCTAAAACCGTTTTTGTTGGAATCTTCAGAATAATAACACCAGCAAAAGCAAAATTAAAATTAAAATCAAATAACCAATTATTTATTTAACATCTACTAATGAGTTGTGTTAGGGATACAATAGAATGAAATAAAAAACACATAATTTCACCCTCAAAGAACTTGTAATCTATGTAGGGAGATAAACTATATCTATGTGAAAAGGTAACTATAAGCCCAAGGCAGTATATTTTAAGTGCCAGCTAAATGCTACTGACAATAATTGTTTGAAAAAATGTCACCTACAGCTAAGGAGGCTATGAAAGGTAGGATTTTAAATATTTTATAGGATCAGATATGATTTCAGGATGAAAAACATGAGGGAAAAATGGGCTACTTCAGTGAGGAAGGATAATGAGTAGATAGGAAACCAAAAGGCATATTCAGGGGACAGGTTCAAGTCATTCAAAAGTATATGTAACATGTTTTCTAATGTGGAATCCCCTTAAATGATGCATGATGGAATTATGGTCAAATTGATTGATCATGAGTCATCCCAAAAGAATCACAAGACTCAGTGACTCAGTTTCCCAAGTTTTATTGAAAGACTGTTGATCACAGGGAGAGAACCAAAAGGAATATAGAAAGGTATCCCTCAAATAAGGAAAGATAGAAAGTTATATAGGTAGCATGGATAAATTGATTATCAGTTTAATTATAATAATCTCCACCTTAGGGAGGTACAGGGGACAGTCTGTCCTACTCATTATAATCTCCACCTTTGGGAGGTACAGGGGAGGGCTAATGCTAATTTGGAGTTTCTGGGGTCCTAAACCAACCCCTGAGGCGGGTACCTTTTCCAGTGGAGGTGTGTTTTGGAGGTTTACCATCATAAGGTGAATCTGGGGACAAATTTGGCCTTTTCTGCACATATCTCTTTCTGATTCCCATGCCCAGTTTTCAAAATATCTTCATTTATCATTTATTTCTAGTCTGAATTTCTATAGCCTTTCATTTTTTCATTGTTATAGTCTAAGGTCTTTGTGGCCTATCTCCCTATGTTCCCATTATGGGTACTGATTTATGTGGGTAAGAGAACTTAGCATCCTGACTTGTAAGTTATCCATTAACTGGGGTCTGAATCCCTCTTAGAGCTCATATCTGAATTAAAGCTTGGGTCTTAGGTTTTTCTATTAACCCCTTTCTTGCCTCCTACATTATAACTACTAAAATATATTCAGTCCTGTAGTAATTGAAGCCTTTTCTATTATTATTATTATTGTTGTTGTTGTTGTTGTTGTTATTATTATTATTTTGTTGAGGTAATTGGGGTTAAGTGACTTGCCCAGGGTCAAACAACTAGTAAGTGTTAAGTGTCTGAGGTCCTGACTCCAGGGCTGGTGCTCTATCCACTGTGCCACCTAGCTGCCCCTCTAATATTATTTTTTTTCTTTTTAAATTGGAATCTCATGTGATTCAACAACATCCAAAATAGGGAGGGCAGATAATGCTGTCTCTATTTGGGTGACATCAGACATTCTAAGTGTAGCATCAAATTCATAGATCATATTAAGATATTTTGCCAGTTACACATGTATTATCACATTTGATCCTCCCAATTACCTTATTAGATGGGTCTCTACAATTCTACTTTTTTTTGTTATTTTATTATGTTTTTGGTTTTTGACCAGGTATATTATTTTATCAATGTGGAGAACTTTCCACCACAGATGCAATAATCTTAGCAAGCTACCAAGGCCACTGAAAGGTTGTGATTTGCTCCAAATTGCATAAGATCTTATAGGTTTTAAAATTAGCCCTTCTTATAGTATAGCAGAAATTAGGCATAGACCAACATCTTACACCTTATACTAAAATAAGGCCAAAATGGGTACGTGATTTAGACATAAGAGGTGATACCATAGGTAAATTGGAGAGGAAGGAATGGTCTACCTTTCAGATCTTTGGAAAGGAGAACAGTTTATGACCAAACAAGAGATAGAGAATATTATGAAATGAAAATTGGATGATTTTGATTACATTAAATTAAAAAATTTTTGTACAAACAGAAGCAATGCACCCAAAATTAGAAGGGCAGCAGAAAGCTGGGAATCAATTTTTATGGCCAGTACTTCTGACAAAGGCCTCATTTCTAAAATATATAGGGAACTAAATCAAATTTATATGAATCCAAGTCATTCCCCAATTGAAAAATGGTCAAAGGATATGAATAGGCAGTTTTCTGATCAAGAAATCATAGCTATCTATTCCTATATGAAAAAATGCTCTAAATCACTATTGATTAGAGAGATGCAAATGAAAACAACTCTGAGGTACCACCTGACCTATCAGATTGGCTAAAATGACAATAAAGGAAAATAATAAATGTTGGAGAAGCTATGGAAAAATTGGGACACTAGTGCATTGTTGGCGGAGCTGTGAACTGATCCAACCATTCTGGAGAGCAATTTGGAATTATGCCCAAAAGGCTATAAAGCTGTGCATACCCTTTGACCCAACAATACCACTTTTGGGTCTTTTCGCCAAAGAGATCATGGAAAAGGGAAAAGGCCCCACATGTAAAAAAATATTTATAGCTCCTTTTTTATGGTGCAAGGAATTGGAAGTTGAGGTGATGCCCATCAATTGGAGAATGGCTGGACAAGTTGTGGTATATGAATGTAATGGAATACTATTGTGCTGTAAGAAACGATGAGTAGGAGGAGTTCAGAGAAACCTGGAGGTTCTTGCATGGGCTGATGATGAGTGAGATGAGCAGAACCAGGAGAACATTGTGCACAGTGTCATCAGCATTGTATGTTGATCAACTGTGATAGACTAGATTCTTCTCACCAATCCAATGGTACAAGAAAGTTCTAGGGGACTCATGATGGAAAGGGCTCTCCAAATCCAGAATAAAAAAGAAAGAAAGAAAGAAAAAGAAAGAAAGAGAGAGAGAGAGAGAGAGAGAGAGAGAGAGAGAGAGAGAGAGAGAGAGAGAGAGAGAGAGAAGGAAGGAAGGAAGGAAGGAAGGAAGGAAGGAAGGAAGGAAGGAAGGAAGGAAGGTAGGAAGAAAGGAAAAGAAAGACAGAAACTGTGGAATATGGATGCTAAATGGACCATACTATCTCTTTTGTTTTTGGTGCTGTTGTTTTTCTTTTTGGGGGTTTTTCCTTCTTGCTCTTATTCTTCTTGTATAACATGACTAATGCAGAAATATATTTGATGTTATATATCAGATTGCCTGCTGTCTAGGGGAGGGGAAAGGGAGGGGAGGGAGGGAGAAAAAAATGAAATTTGAAATCAAATAATCTAAACAAAGGTTGAAAACTTAAATAAATAAAATTTAAAAAAAAGAAATGACAAACACCCCCCCCCAAAAAAATTAGCCCTTCTTAATCCCAGTTCTGCTTTTCCCACCCCAATCTACTTTACCTGAATGCTTGTGATTGCTGTTTTATAGATAAGCAAATCTGCAAAATAAAGAGAAGTCAAGTGAATAGTCACACTGCCATGGTCATACTGCTAATTAAGTGGTTCAGGCTGGAATGAAAACCCAAAGTCAGTCAAAAAGCCCTTGTTCCTACAGTGAGACTGTTTATAGAGGGTGTCTACTTCAAGATTACATTGTGGCAGCTAGGTGGTGCAGTGAATAGAGCACTGGCCCTGGCGTCAGGAGTACCTGAGTTCAAATCCAGCCTCAGACACTTAACACTTACTCGCTATGTGACCCTGGGCAAGTCACTTAACCCCAGTTGCCTCACTAAAAAAAAAAAAAAAACAAACAAACATTATAGTTGGTAATGGAGTTAGAATTTTTAAAAAAGCAGTAAAAAATGTGTTTATTTATATGGGTTCCTTTATAAATAGAGCAAACCTGATGGGATAATTCTTCTGTGAGAGTAGGGATTAGTGAGTTTGTTGTAAGAAAATGCTGAAAAAAGAAAAAAATCTCATATGTCACTTGAAACTGCTAGAAAAACAACATCTAAAACACCCTTTAATCAAAGAAGTCAATGTTACTTTCTGTTGGTTCTCACTAGGGTGAGGAGTAGAAATCAAATCTCTCCCCTGTCACTCTGCATTGATCATGCAAGACCTTCTGTGGATTTGAGAAGGAAAAAAAAATGCTTTGTCTACTTGTAAAAAATCAGAACAAAGGCACTTATGCCATAAAATACAAGGAAGAAATTATCTTCTAAGCTAGGAAAAAAGCAAGGAAATGCAATTATGCCTGGCAGCACTGGGCATAGCAGTGCTTTGTTTTTTAGAGTTTACTATTGGAGTAGACACTACAAGAAATTCTTTCAATAGCAAAAAAAAAAAAGTTGCAAAAAAAGGTTTTGAACAAATTGACATTGACTTACAGATTAATATTAGAGAGAAATATTTTTATTAGAGGTGGTGAATGATTTAAAAATATATTCTTAATATTTTAAAGTTACATATAGATATATCTTTATATGTTATATATGCTTATGTATCTCTAAGGTTATATCAATATGTAACTCTACATTATGTATATATATTCATACATGTGTATATACATATATACACAAATGCACATGTCTATACATAAAACCTGAATCATTATCAATGATTATGAGGGGAAAAAAGAAGAACTTGTCCTTCTCATGATAACTTCCATATTTTACCCAATATTTCAAAATGCCAAGGCAAGCAGTTAGCTCAGTCAATTCAGTGATAAAGAGAAAAGCAAGCACCAACCCTGTAGTCAGGAGGACCTGAGTTCAGATCCAGCCTCAGACAACACTTACTAGCTGTGTGACTCTGGGCAAGTCGCTTAACCCCAAATGCCTCACACAAAAAAAAAAATTAAAAGAAAAATGTAAAATACCTACATGGCACTACACAAATCTTATAGCTATTTTTTCTATCTGTGAAAACCAATGAATGAAATTTTAAAATGTTTTACATGATTTTCCTTTTTCTTTCTTCTTTAATTCAAATCAATTGAATTCAACACCATGGAAAAGTAGTTAGTGCTAAAAGTGGATAGGGTGTTAGCTTGAAAATAAAGAATACTTGAGTTCAAATGCTACCATATGCACTCAAATGCTCTGTGACTCTGGACATGTAACCTAATCTATGATCTTATGATCCAATGAATAAGCATTTATTAAACCTCTACTGTTTGCAAGTCATACTACCTCAAAAGAAAGAAAAAATCTACACTGATGCCTCATCTTGAAATGGTGCTGACTAAATTCTTAATGAGTACAGAAGAAGAGTATGTGTTCTTGTATATTCTACCATACTTAACAATCTTTAGTGTGGTTCTAGCAATAAACTGAGTTTGCTAAATATGAGATCCTTGTCTGGTGACCAGTGGAAAATCTTCATAGGGGAGTAACTGAATGATATCAATCCTGAAATTCTTGTTATATCTTAAACCAGAAGAACTAAAGCAATTTCAGCTAATAGAATGCATATTTTATAGCTTATCCTTGGAAAAAAAGAATTGGTTTTGTTGTACATTCAAAAGAAACAAGAGATACCATTTTACAATATCTTTGGTCATCTCGTTTTTTCAATGTAGATGATAATCATTTGTAACTCCCCCCCTGAAAAAAAAAAAAACCCACAACATCAAAATAGTTATGGCTAAGGGATCAGGATCTATTGCAAGACCCTGAGAGGTAGCAACATTCTATAAAGAACTTGATAAGCCTTTCAAATTAAATTAGCAATTTCTATAAAAGATGATAACATGGAAAGATGGTAAAAAATATGTTTGATAATATAAGTCAGGAATAAAGAAGTAGAGAAACAAATGACCTGAAGACAATTCATAGCAATACTTTAGGAATATGTTCTCTTAAAAAAAATTTAAAATTTAGGTCATATGCACTGAATGGAGAGAGAGGGGGGAATTTTAACAAGTAATAAATTCTCACATGTAGAAATAAAACAGCTATTTGAGATATGATCAGGTTATTGGCACGTTGGAAAAAGATCAAAATTAGTAAAATTGAGGGAAGAAATGTATAATACTAGGTTAGAACAACCAAACCTCTTTAACTGCTCAATAAGTCCCAATTATGTTTCAGGAATATTCCCAGCACTGGAGATATGAAGACAAAAATGAAACATTCCTTGACTTCAAGGAGCTTACATTTTATTTTGAAGAGATTTTATATCAAAGGTACAACTTCTTTACATAGAAGCATATGACTTATCAATGCTACAAATGTGAAATGGAAAGTAGAAATGGTGCACAAAAGTTAAAATACTTTCATATTAAAGTTCGACTCACTAAATAAGTTCCAGTGACTCCGGTGACCCTTAGGATCAAATCTATTTTCCACTTTTTGGCATTCAAAGCTCTTAGAATACATATTCAACTTAGCTTTTCAGGCTGATGGAGGGGGCGAAAAGGGGTTACAGATAAACTGAGGCTTGAGTCCTTATTATTAATACATAAAAGGGTTAACAGAGAAACTAAGGTTTGTGTTCCTACAGTAACCAAAAGGGTTTGTCCCTATCAACCCTCACCATCAATAGAGACAGTAACTAGAGACCATTAACCATTAATAGCCATTAATATCCCTAGGTAACAGGACATCTAGAAACCAGATCTAAAGTAAAGAGATATCATGAATACAGAGACCCTCTGGGTCTGACAAGTTTAAGCATGTTTTTAGGAACATGCATAGAAAGAACCAAATGTGTCCTTAGGTTCACCTTATGATGTGTAAACCCCAAAAACACAACTCCAAGGAAAAATGATATCTACCTTGGAGGTTGTCCAAATTAAGATAAGACTTCCCATTGTAACGATTGGAATAACGCCACCTGCTGGATACTTACTGTAGAAGAGTTCTGCCCATGAAGGGAAGGTCTTTGAGGGCAAGACCAGGAGTCAGGAAGTGACGCGGGCTAGTGGGAGGAGGAAGGAAGAGACTGGCGCTCAGGCTCGCTCTCTTTCCTCTGGACTCTGGTGGAGAGCGGAGCTAGAAATGTGCTCTCCCTTTAATAGATAGGAATCTAGGCCTTTCTCTCTCTCTTTACCAAATTCTTATTCTCCTTAATAAATGCTTAAAAGTCTAACTCTTGCTAAAGCTTATAATTTATTGGCGACCACTCATTAGATATTTTAGACAGTTTAGCTAGAATTTTACCCCTTAACAGATGGCTGACCACGAAGAGGAAAGCTAAACCTCAGTCTTCTGATCTTCTGGTTGGGTAAGAAATTTCCCCCTCCCTCTCCCTTTAACTGCTAAGGTACTGGCATACTGGCTGTGTTTTCCCTTTAAATTTTTTCGAATGGACCTTTTAAACTCCCTAATTACCCTATTTTTGATTTTAGTCTGTTTAACCAGACAAATGGGAGATAAGATCATGTTAATGCTTTGTTTTTCTGGATTTTCTATTTTTCTTTTTATTTTTGTTAAAAGAGCCAGCAACTTACTCACACAAGGAAATATCTCTCCCTCTCCCAACCATGCTTTTTCAGAGAAGCCTGAAGAGATTCCCGCAGCTTTTCCCAGTTCTAACAGTAATTGTTGCTTTAATTTTGCATGCCTGGAGGCAATGACCCACCCTCTAGAAGCTTTTAATCCCCTAGCACCTGGAGGCAAAGTGGGGGAAGAGGAATCCAGGCCTGAGTTCAAAATCAAGTCTGATTCAAATTGCTCTGGTCCCTCCCCTCCTCTCCAGACCCCACCCTCTACTCCTCACATGGCCAAGCCCATTGCTTCCCCTGCCTGGGAAGTCCAGAGATCTGATGCGCATGCTCAACTTTTTCTACCTGCATTTGCAGCTTCAGGCTCAGCCCTTCCCCATCCTGGCTGTGCTTTTGAGACAATCTTAGAAAACTCTTTAAATTCCAGATATGCTCGTTTTGTTCATAATTTTGCTAACCTGCTTTTGTCTTTCATTAGTAATCTTATAAAGCATTTGTATGGTGAAAAGCCCGACAGACAATATAGAGGGGTTAAAGAAGAAAAACTTAAGCTGAATAAGAATGACAATCATCAACATAGTTCAAGACAATGCTTCTTTTGGCATGGAAGGATATATATTGTACAGAAATGTAGAAGTAAGCAGCAAGGTATTGATATGAGTATTGGGGATTTTAGATATCGGAATCAAAAGTGTTCTGAATTCACTCAGAGTAATTGTATCAGTTCAGAGGTTACATAGGATTTCTATGCTATTACATCTACATTTTGAAATTAATGGTAATGGGTTTATTTTCATAGAGATTTTCATGCTTTTGAGATTGTGTCTTATACTTAGTTTTTAAAACAAGGAGAATATTTGTAAAAGCTTTTTATAGTCATGTGATCAAGTTTATATTTTATAATACTCTTATTAATATTAAGTTCACATTCATTTAGTCCTAGTTTGAATTTCATTGTTTTTTATTGTTCCATGTGTATTTTCTTCTATTCGTTTTTATCTATCTAATTTTAAAAAATTGCAAGATGGTTTTGATTTCATAATACAATGTTAATTCTAGGAGTATTGTGGTCCCATATTCTGAGTTGTTTGTTTTTGTTTTTCTCAACTGATTATTTGATCAAACTCTTTAAAGCATTTCCCTAGCAAATTGTTTGCCATGGCAAGTGTAAATTGATTCTAGAAGTATTATTTTTGATAAGCATATTCCAAAAAAAAAAAAAAGAGGGGAACATTTGTAAAAGTTGTCTTTGAGATTGTGTTGTGCTTTAACTTGTATTTAAATATGTTCAGATTTTTCAAAAAAGTAATTGTATACTAAGTTAAAAAAAGGGATATTATTTGAAATTGTTGCATAATTATATATTGTGTTCTGAGTCAAGATGTATTCACATTTTTTGCAATCATTTATTATCCTCAATTTTTAAATCCATATGAGACTTGGATTATGGGAACTTATCATTTAAGACATTTATTGCCTTTATTCTGAGTTATCAGATGCCAGTTGGCCAAGATGCCATCCAATCACAAGAGGAATACATGCAAGAGCAGACACTGAACTGTCACATGAGGGGAGATATACATGAAGTCAAGGTATGGCCGAGGGAACGGCTTTTGACAAATGTTGAGGTTGGATTCTCTTGGTTTAATATTTTCTCTTTTTCCCCACAATATTGTACAGATGGCTGGAAGTATTGATCCCACCCATCTCACTTCTACACCTGGCTTCTATGCTCCCTCCTATATGCCTGATGCCATGGACATCTCAATCCCATGCATCTGATTAAGTCTGACTCAGTTTCCTCCAATATGTTCGGTGGCATGGACGTATATTCCATCCACCTATTTTAAGCCTGGCATACTGTATGGCAGTACATATTGCTCAAGTGTGGGAATGCTCATATCCCATCATTTCTCTGTTCTTTTATGGTAACCCCCATAATTATCTCAGGTGTCATGATAAATAACAGTGTTGAATTTGGCCTTGACACCTGTTACCAATTATATTAGATTTTTTAATTTCTCATAATGGCATGAGGATAATTAGGCAGATGATGCAAAAAGTGATGAAACAAAGATAAAAAATTATTTTTAATAATTAATATCGCAGCAATTGTCTTCTCAATTACCCTCCATAAGGGGGGGACTATAGTAATATTATAATTTTAAAGAATGTTTCAATTTTTGTTTTATTATATGTTTCATGTGTAACAACTAAGATTCTGAATTCCCTTAGACATGTTTTTGAGAACTTTCATTGTTTGATTTGATTATTGACAAAGCTATTTTAAAGTTGTGTTAAGCTCAATTTTGTAGGAAATTTTCCTGGCTGATTACCAGCATCCACACATCAACCCCTGAAAAGACTTCCATTCCACAACTACACCTAGAGGACATCTGAGAAAAGACTTTCAGAGACTTTAAATGAACAGTTTTGATTTGTTGTTTTTGTTGTTTTTTTTCTCTTTCTGTTATAATATACACCATCTGTAACATGTATTCTCTGCAGAGGCCCTCCCTTTGCAAGACTAATGTCAAAGCGTCGGTTCATGAGGACAAAAAAAAAAAATCGCCCCTCTGGACAAAACTTTCCTCTCTTCCTTTTCTATATTGTTGTTCACATATTATTAGTTAGCAATAGTTATTATATTCTTTTTACTGTTCCGTCAAGGAAATATTTTGTTTCTTGAGGAACAACAGGGGGGACTGTAACGATTGGAATAACGCCACCTGCTGGATACTTACTGTAGAAGAGTTCTGCCCATGAAGGGAAGGTCTTTGAGGGCAAGACCAGGAGTCAGGAAGTGACGCGGGCTAGTGGGAGGAGGAAGGAAGAGACTGGCGCTCAGGCTCGCTCTCTTTCCTCTGGACTCTGGTGGAGAGCGGAGCTAGAAATGTGCTCTCCCTTTAATAGATAGGAATCTAGGCCTTTCTCTCTCTCTTTACCAAATTCTTATTCTCCTTAATAAATGCTTAAAAGTCTAACTCTTGCTAAAGCTTATAATTTATTGGCGACCACTCATTAGATATTTTAGACAGTTTAGCTAGAATTTTACCCCTTAACACCATGAAACTTCTATGAACCTCCCACAAGGAGGACATTAAGATAATGAGGAGATAACCTACTTTTTCTCACTATAAATATAATCATTTCCATCTCCCAGATTGAGACACCTGTCTCCTTTGGGTGCTCTCCCTGTGGTCACAGTATTTCAATAAAACTTGGGAAACCAAGTCACTGAGTCTTGTAATTCTATGAGATGCCTCACAATCAATTTGATCAATTAAATCCACCCCTCATTACAAGCCTAACAGACAATACTAGCCTTCCCTAACACCATGTTTCAGTCACGCTGGCCTTCGCTCTGTTCTTCACATAAGACACTCTATCTCCTCTCCCTATGCCTTATACGGGCTTTCTTCCATGACTGGAATGTACTTCCAAATTTTCTCAACCCCTTAAAATTTTAATTTGTTTCAAATGAAAGCTAAAATGGTGACGTCTACCTAGCTAATTCCATTTCTCTAGCTGCTAGGGCCTTATTCCACAAAATGAACTTATATTTATTTTTATCTATTTGCTATATAATTATATATTATAATATTTTAAAATATAGCCAGCCATTACAAAGTATGTCTTCTCTCTAGACTCTGTACCTTTGAGTTGGTTTATTCACTCAAATTTGCATTCACTCTGGCAGGTTGGAAATTTTACCCTGACAGAGGTGGTTACTTCAACTCAGTTTCAGGTTCTTCAGAAAGCACTAGTGAGGGGAAGCTATATACATACTACTCAAAATTATAGCTCCTGAGGTCCTGCTGCTGTGCTTCCCTATTTAAACAAATCAATCAAGATGACACTATTAACTTTTCAATGTGAAACATTTACCAATCATTTTTCAGGACAATATGACTTTGGACTACAGGCCTTAATATGTGTCTTTTCAATAGGAAATAGTCTACCTAAAAAGCCACTTTTTGGATTAGGTCTCTTCTTTGGGGATGCTCTATTCTAACTCCTTCTTGTATGGACTCTAAGACAATATAATATTTTTGATTTTCTGTTTGTTTTGAGTAAAAGTCCCTACAACTGGAATTTGTGCCACTATTTAGATTTGCTATCTATGCCAGTCTCTGAGGAGTGAATTGTTTCAATCTCTTGATGCCCATAAAAGACAAGCCAGATAAGTTTTTCCTTTCTCTAGCCAACTTTGTTAAACAGTAATGGATTCTTCTGCCTATCAAGTCCCATTAAAAATGATTTTCCTTCATTTGGCTTCGAATAGGAAACATTTCCTCTCACCCACTCAGTTTTTAGTAGCAGTTACAAAACTTGTCACATCTAAGTCACCTCATTAGAAGAGCCATGCAGGCTTTAAGTTTTTCTCTAAGCTTTTGGTTAGGCTGATTTTCTGTGAGATGTCCACTCAGCTGGATTTGGCTGAGTTTGACTATCCAAGGAGCAGGAGAGGTTTTTAGTTCTCTTTCAGTCTCTCTTTCTTCTTCCTTTGTTTCTTTCATCTTCAGTGCTTGCGTTCATTCTCTTCTGGCCTCAAAGGCAGGTTCTCCTTGTATGAAGTGACTCACGTGTGTATTTCTGTCAGATGCAGAGCAAATAGGCAATATGAAATCACTTTATATTCATTCGATTTCTACTTGTGATGTATTCCTAGATAGCAATTCTAAAGTCCTCATAGTAGTCATATGTATATTAGTTGCTGGACAACAGGGGACTTGAGCCATCTTTTCTTTCAGATACCCAGAAATGTTTATGTTTCAGCCCAAGTATTTTTCTCCAAGGGACTAATTTTCTCATAATTTTTCACATACTAATTTTGTCCCTTTCTATAAGTAAAATATCCAAAATGAGAGAAAAGTCACTGTCTTATAATTACACATATAATTATATGTTACATAAATACATAAAATATATTCCACAATATATAATACATAATGATATAAAATGATATTATGTATATTTTCCTGATATACTATAAGGTCCTTAATGGTGAGAGCTATTTCTTTACTATTTTTGTATCCTTAGTGCCTAGAACAAAGCAGGTGTTTGATAAATGTTTTTTTATTGATAGATATAAAATTATACCAATGTGAAAAAGTACCACCTTAAAGGTGCTATTCCAACAAGTGTTTTCTTTTTGTTCAGGAAAATTATACAAGTTTAGTAGAGACATATAACAGCAGAGATGACCTTACTGGATGGCCCTCATTTTATTCAGTTGAAGCATAAAAGCAGAGAAATGTAGGATCACTAAATGTATACAAGTGTCATGGAAGAATCTTAGTTGGACTTATTCTTTATGGATGGTGAGGCCTTCAAGGTTTTCCTATTGTGGGTGTTCTTTTGTGTTTGCATCAACATAAACCTTGAAGAGACTCTCAGACAAGATTCATGATCACTCAGAAAAGTTTGACCCTAACATCTAACACCACATTCCATGATAAATTCTTAATAGCTATGTGACTTAAATATTAAACCTAATATGATGAAAATCAGGAGAACAGATCATATACCATTCACAGATATGATAGGAGATGAATTCTTAACAAAACAAGGGAAAGAACCAATTACAAAATAAAATATTTTGATTACATGAAGTGAAAAAATAAACTTTTATACAAACAAAAATAATGTATCTACTATATGTATGGTAGAGGTAAACTATGAAAAATAACCTATTTTTTCAATCTTTTCTCAGATAAGGATTTGGCAATCAAAAATTATAAACAAATTGTGTTTTTCCTTTGTTCCAAAGAAAACCAGTGACATCTCAGGGTGATATGTTGATTTGCACATGAATTGGATTTAAGTGAGGCATAGTTTCATAAAGTCTTCAGTCTAAGCCTTTCTTTCTGAGTCATAGAAGTCCAGGGGAAAGAGAAAAATCAGAAAAGCTGGCAGTGATCCAAGCTGTTGTGGATAATCATGGCATCTTCAATGTCGGACCAAACTCTAAGCACTCCACAGTGTCTGCTTCAGCCACCATCATGGTCACTGGAACAGATTGTTTTTATCTCCCTACTGGGTGAAGCCTTCACATGCTTGGGGTAGACATCCCCCTAGAGTCTGATTGTGTTGTTTTGTTTTGTATTTTGGCAGGGCAATGAGGGTTAAGTGACTTACCCAGGGTCACATAGCTAGTAAATGTCAAATGTCCTAAGTGGGATTTGAACTCAGGTCCTCCTGAATCCCCAGGGCAATACTTTATCCACTGCACCACCTAGCTGCCACCCCTAGAGTCCTATTGATTACCCTCGACCTGGTTTAGCCCATCTGTTTTATTATTTTTGTTTATGTATATATAATATATTTATAAATAATTTATTTATTTTAGCACGTTAAAAAAATTTGAATTACAAATTACCTTCCTTACTCCTATTACTTCTCCCACCCACAAATAAGGCAAATAAAGTAATAGCAATTGTATATGTGAAATCATAAAAAACTTATTTCCATATACCCAGATGGTTTACCAGGGTGTGGCCACTGAGTATGCTACAGCTTCATGGACCCACAGGTGAGAGTTGGGTGAAGGGACACCAAAGGTAGTTAAGCATCCATGAAAAGGGCTTGGCAAGCCTGCACACCAGAGGTGCTAATCCTCCCTGAATAGCCCATACACAAGTAACAGAAGTATATGACTAAAAGCTATTCACCAACAAATGGGTTATTAAAAGATATGAAGAAAGAGTTTTCAAAAGAAGAATTTAAAATCATTATTAGCCATAGGAAAGAATACTACAAATCACTAATAATAAGAGAAATGTAAATCAAAATAGACCTGATATTTCTCCCCATAACCACCAAATTGGCAAAGTTAATAAAAGATAAGAATATTCAAAGGTGGAGGAATTGTAGAAAGACAGGTGTACTGATGCATTATTAGTGGAGCTATGGATTAGCAAACCCATTCTAGAAAGCAAATAAGAATTATGCAAATAAAGTTACTAAAATATTCATACTTTCTGATCCAGAGATTTAACTGCTAAGCACATATGCCAAGGAAGCCATTCATAAGAAGAAAAATCTCTACGTACGCTAAAATACTTTGTGAACAGAACAGAAAACAAAGTAGATGCCTATCAATGACTAAACAGAAGGTGATTCATTAATTTAATGGAATGTTACAGTACACTAAGGCAGGACTTCTTAAACTTTTTCCACTTGTGACACTGTTTTGCCTGAAATATTTTTTATGTGATCTGGGTATATAGGTATATAAAATAGGTATCCATAACTTTTTACTATTGCCAAACTTTTGTACCCTCACATTCAGTTACATGACCCCATATGGGGTTGCAACCTAAGGTTTAAGAAGCTTTTCTCTAAGGAATAATAGCTATGTTGAATATAAAGAAATGTGAAAAGACCTACATGAAATGTTGCAAAAAATAAATTGGAGAGAGATAAACAATACATGTAATAACTACAAAAATGTAAATGGAAGACACAACAAATGCACACAAAATTTTAAAAATGGATTTTACAAAATTACAAAGAACAGATTAGACCCTAGAAGATACCTCAACGTATTGCCTTGCAGAAGTAGAGGATTTATGCAGAAAGCTCATTTAATGCCATATTTTGGATGTACTCCTTGTTTTCCATGATTTTTTTGTTGTTGTCTTCATCAGTTTCTTTACTCTCTTAAAAAGTCTTTATTATAAGGAATGGCTGAGGGGAGGAACACAGGGGAAAGCTTAAGTGACATAAAACTAAACATCTATAATATACATTTTAAAAAATTGGTCTAATTATCATCGTCGCAAACAATTCAATGAAGCATACCTTCCAAACAGATATACAGTAACAAAAAAAAAACTGTACAGATTTTCAATGTGTGTGTGTGTGTGTGTGTGAAAATGATGTTAGGCTATTTTATTTCTTACTTTGAATTGAAATCCACCACATCTGTTTATCCTACTTCTGCCTTTTGTGAAGCAAAAACAAAACAAAACAAGCCTTCTTTTACATGTCAGCTATATAAATATTTGAAGAGAGCTATAATGTAGCTTCAAGCTAAATATCCTTTACTTTTTCAACTAATCAACCTGCCATTATCTTGAGCATTTTCACCATGCAAGTCCTCCTTCTTTGGATGCTCTCCTCCATATTTATGTCCTTCCTAAAGTGAAGAATCCAGAAGTTAACGCAGAGCTCCAGGTATATTCTAAAGAGAGCAAAGTAGAGTAAAACAATCCCTGCCTTAGTCCTGCACACAACAACTCTCAAAATACAACTTAAGATGACAATATCAAAATTATTTATCACATATCATATTGTGTACTCATATGGAATTGGGAGTTCACTAAAAAAATCTCAGATCTTTACTACCCTCTGGAACCTTTTTTTTCACAAAGCCTTATTGAAGCCTTATTGTTAAACTAAGGGCTGTGATTTACTTATTTCATTATTCTCTATGATATTTTAAATGAAATTATTTTATTTTTCCTAATTTTGTATCTTATAATAATGGCATAAATAGGCAATACAAATAAATTTTTGTCCTAAGCATTGTCCATATACTTAAATTGCTCTTGTCAATCTTTAGAAATGCTGCTCCAAATAAAATATCTAGTACTAACTTACAGGTGGAAATTATGTTTTCAGTTATAACAGCTGCCAAGGTTCAACAGTGTAAAAACAATTTCATAGTATAATTTCCTTATCCTTGTTTTAACTCTGAATTGAATTTTAAAAAGAGGTTAAATCATTTGAGTAACATACATTAGTAATCAACAATCCTTTTTAGTGCCATAACAGCAGATTCTTTCAATGGAGAGAGTTATCATGAACACCTGACTCATGCACCTAACATTTTACAAGGTAGTATTTGGGAAATGGTTCACTGTTTGCATGTGCTATCAATTCAGCCAACATTTTAGTTTTCTCATATTAAGATTACAGAATAGTCATTTCAAAAATTCATTTAAAATAATATTTTAAGTCCCCTAGGATTATATGAACTGGATTTTATTTCTTTGGGTTTGGTTATATTATATGTTTTCTAACTGCATTGATAAGTCCTGAAGAAAAATTCCACTAAACATGATAATTTTCTAAGCATTTGGATTTTGCTTAGATGATTTATTTAAACATTATTAAAAGCTATGTCCAAAAAAAGAAAGAAAGAAAAAGAAAAAAGGGGGCAGCTAGGTAGCACAGTGTATAAAACACTGGCCTTGGATTCAGGAGGACCTGGGTTCAAATTCTGTCTCAGACACTTGACATTTACTAGCTGTGTGACCCTGGGCTAGTCACTTAATCCTCATTGCCCTGGAAAAAATAAAAAAGCTATATCTGTCTTAGAAACAAATTATCTGATATTTAGTAATTTAATTGACTGATTTAAAAGCAAAATATTCCTATTGTTTAAAAAAATTACAGGGACCTTGACAAGCTTTAGAAGACACAAAATATGTCTCTTTTTCTGACATGCCTTTAATGAAATATGAGTGGAATGCTTTATTTCCTAAATTTATCCTAATTGGTCATTTGAACTTTGTCATACATTAAGTATGAAGCTTGAAGGGAAAATAATAATAACAATAAACATGTACATAGTGCTTTAAGGTTTGTAAATTGCTTCATAAATATTATTTAATCCTCACAGTAGCCCTGGGAGGTGAATGCTGTTATTATCTCCATTTTAAAGATGAAAATAAAACCTCAGGCAGACAGAGTTTAATTAATTTCTCTAGGGTCCTACCCCTACTAACTACTGTAAGCTAAATTTTGAACTCAGATCTTCCTAACTCCAAGTCCTGAGCTCTAACCAAAGTGCCACCTTGCTTCCTAAATATATGGAGCTAATCCAAGATGTAGTTGCATTGGAAAAGTCAAAATGAATTGTGATCAAATGTAAAAAAAAAATCACTGTATTATAGAAAATAAATTTTATAAAACATATATTTTGATAATTATCTATGTCCAAATACTGTCCTATAGACTTGTTCTGATATCTGTTAGCTATAGTCTTACAATTATATGTGTACATTGTTTCAGTATTATTTGATTATGCACTGCATAATACATTAATGATTGATTGTTTTGTTCCTATAAGGTAATATTTGTAAAGAGCTCAGCATAGTGCCTGGCACATAGTAGGCACCTAAATACTTGCTCTTACCTTCTCTCCTTCTTCTAGTATTGTACACATCCTGGCAATTACATCATGTGATCAACATGTTTGAATATTTTCATTCAGTGAAATTCATTCATTTCAAGTTATTTTTTGAAACAATTTCACAAGAGCCAAAAGAGTTAGAAGTATAGACTTAAGTAAAATCTATTTCTTTTCTTGTTTACTCTTGTATATCTCCATAATACCACCTATTCATATAGTTCATAGATTTCAACCTAGAAGGGACCCAAGAGGACATCTAGTTCAGTCTCTTTGTTTTTCAGATCACAAAATTGAGTTCCAGAGACAATATGTAATTTGCCTAATAAGGTCAGAGATGTCACAAAGGTCAGAGCAATAATTCAAGCCTGGGCCCTCTGACTCCCAAACCAGCATTCTTTGGAAATTATTTTAAAAGATCATTCAAATTCAAATTTAATTATTTATATATTATGCAAATTGAAATGATAAAATATTAATTTTACTTAAATATTTGACTTTCAATTGTGTGTTATATAAACATTACTGCAATTCTATAAAGCCCTGGGTTGTTATTATCTTTTGGGAAGGGCACTTTACTCTTTTATAGTGAGAGTTAATGAAAAAAATTGAATTCAGAATGCAGAGGTTCTCTATGGACTACTGCTGCTGATGATATTGTTACTGCTACTACTATTAGTTAGGTAACATGTATATAGTATTTTAAGGTTTGTAACCAATCAATCAATAAACATTTAGCATCTACTGTATGCTAGGCACCTTGCTAGCCCCTGTGTATACCAAATAAGGCAGAAGACAGTAGAGTATTTTACAAGTATTATCTCATTGTGTCTTCCTAACATTTGGGGGGGGGGAGTAAGTATTATTACTACCACCCCCATTTTACAGATGAGGTAATTGAGATATACAGAGGTTAAGTGACTTACATAAATGCACACAGCTATTAAGGTAGCATGCTGTATTGGAAAAGGTAATGGAGAGACATGGGGCCAGACTTACAATACATTATGTATATATTTATGTGTGTATGTGTATACATATATGCATGTGTATGTATACATATAGGCATGTATGTATATGTATGTACATATGAACACTTTCTATTTTGTTATCATCCCATTTTTAAAATGTATACTTTGTATAGAGAACTGAGTCAAGGGGCAGCTAGGTGGTGCAGTGGATAGAGCACTGGCCCTGGAGTCAGGAATACCTGAGTTCAAATCCGTCGTCCTCAGGCACTTAACACTTACTAGCTGTGTGACCCTAGGCAAGTCACTTAACCCTAATTGCCTCACTCAAAAAAAATCATTAGGAGAACTGAGTCAAATTTATAAAAATACAAATTTATAAAAATACAAAATTGATCCTGGCAATTACATTGATAAATGGTGAAAGGATATGAACAGGCACTTTTCAAATGAAATCAAAGCTATCTATAGTCATGTGAAAAAAATACTCTAGTTCACTATTGATCAGAAAAATGCAAATTAAAACCAGTCTGAGATATCACTTCACAGCTATGAGAGTGGCAAATATAACAAAAAAGGAAACTATTGGATGTTGGAGAGGATATGGGAAAACTGGGACACTACTCCACTACTGATAGAGTTGTGAACTGATCCAACCATTCTATAGAACAATTTGGAACTAAGCCCAAAGGGCCATAAAACTGTGCATACCCTTTGATCCAGTAATACCACTGCTAGATTTATATCCCCAAAGACATCCCAAAAAAGGAGAAAAGACCAATTTGTACAAAATTTTTGAAGCAGCTCTTTTTCTGGCAGCTAAGAAATGGAAATCAGAGGAATGCCCATCAATTGGAAAATGGCTAAATGAGCTATGGTATATGATTGTAATGTAATATTATTATGGTATGAGAAATGACAAACAGGTTGGTGTCAGAAAGGCCTGCAAAGACTTGTATGAACTGATGTATAGTGAAGTGAGCAGAACCAGGAGATCATCATGCGCAGTGACAGCAAAATTGTTTGATGAAGAACTATGAATGACTTAACTATTCTCAGCAATACAATCAGCCAAGACAATCCCAAATTACTAATGATAAAGCATAGTTTCCACCTCCAAAGAATGAACTGATATTAATTGAACACAGACTGAAGCATACTATTCTTCACTTTCATTTTTTTCCATTTATTCAAATTTTCACATACAAAATTACTAATATGGTAATGTTTTACATAATTGCACATGTATAACCTATATCTGACTAGTTACTGCCTCAGGGACCTAGGAGGGATGGAAAGGGAAGAGGGATAGAATTTGGAACTCAAAACTTTAAATAAAAATGTTTATTGCTAGAAAAAATAATAAAATGTATACTTTATTCAGGATTTGACAACACATTAGAATGTTGTGATAGTAAAAGAGGCAGTGCAGTGAGGGGTACAAAGCTCCAGAGATCAAGTTCCTCCAGAGTATGGTATCTGGAGGAGTCGGCTAGGCAATTGTCAATGGTCCAGGAGGTTGCCAAAGGAGAGAGAATCACATGCACTTTTCAGATCACTGTGAAATTCTCCATAATATCAATTCTTTCTGGAAGTGAGATCAACAGTCTTTTGTTGTTGTTCTTACTCCACCTTGGTTTTTGCTATCCTGAGGATCTGCTTTAAATTCAGACCTAGTAGTTCAGTTTAGGAAGAAAAAAAAACAACTCTAAGATCTTTACAGCAAGGTAATGTCCTGTTATTTGAGTAAAATTGTAAGTTTTATTTTGAAACCATTATGGATAAAGGATATCTTTCCAAAGTGCTGGATATGAAACATTAAACCAATCATTGCCTTTAATTGGGGCTCTTTGGGAAATAGTATTGAAGTAGAAAAGAAAATTAAAAACACTGTATCACTATACCAAATAAAAGAGGCTTTTAGACATATATCGATTGTAAATAATACTTGATTTTTGACCAAAATGCATGATTCAATCATTATCTTTCCTTGGTTTCAACAATAAATGGTCAAATTATGTTTTATTAGTCATTCAGCCATTAACTATCATCTAACACTCTCCAATACTGAAAAGGGTAAATCATCTACTAGTTAATCCCACTTTTGGTATGTTATTTCCTATTTTCAGTACTTCAATCAATGCACATTAGAAAACACAATTTTAAATAGCAAGGAAAAGTGCCTTATTTTTGTCTTCCCACAATAGCCATCTTGAAATAATGATTTTATGTCTATCAATAATAAACATCAAACACCTGCTTTGTGCCAGGCACTAAGGATACAAAAATAGTAAAGAAATAGCCCTCACCATTAAGGATCTTACAGTATATCAGGAAAAGATAACATACATAATATCATTTTATATCATTATATAGGCATATATGTTTTCATGGGTTGTCATAGCCCCCCTACTAATGATGAGTTTCTTCATATTTAGCTAGGCTAGGCCAGTGATCAAAATACTATTAACAATATTGTTCTTGAAGACTTTTAGTATGGTAGGAGCCTCTTCTGCTTATGCTTGTGTATTATAGCCTTCAGAAACCCAGTTACTTCTACTTTGCAACAATGTATCAGATTTAAGACCTTTTTATAACTCTAGACATTTAATTTTCATGTTCTTTAAAAAGGAAATTTCAGGGTGTTACAGTGTATAGAACACTGGATCTGGAGCCAGAAAGACCTGAATACAAATCCAGCCTCAGACACTTAGTAGATGAGTGATCCTGAGCAAGTCACTTAACCTCAGTTTGCATCAGTTTCAATAACCATAAAATGAGCATAATCATAGCACTTATCTTCCAGGGCTGTTGTGAGGATAAAATGAGATGATACTTGTAAAATATTTTGCAAACTTTAAAGTGCTAAGTAATTTCTTCTTCTTGTTATTATTATAAATTTTATTAGTTATTGGCAAATAGAAATCATATCTGACTGTAGACCTGTGCCATGATCCATAGATAATACAGTTCATTAATTCTAAAGAAACAAGATGTATAATAATCGTCTCATTTATCTATATATATATAAATTATGATAGATACAAATGTGATATAATGTGGGAAAAATTATTTTGAAAATAAACAGTGAATTATGCCTATAGGGCTAATAGTATTACCCTCATAAAAACAGTTATATTTGGGGAAAGAGGCAAGCCTTTAAAAAAAATAGTTTTCTTTTTCTGATTTTAGTTATTATTTAAAAGGCCATGTGACATAGTGAAAAGAGGGCTGGACGTAGAATCAGGAGATACCTGAGTTTGAATACCACCTTTGATGCTCATTAGTTCTGTTATCCTAGACAACTGACAATCTCTGGACTTCAGTTTCTTCTGTTACAAAAGACTATAGTACTTAACTCACAAGATTCTTTTGAGAAATTGTTCTATGCAAATCTTTAAATTGTGTAAAAATGTCATTTAATGGTATTATCGTAGAACTCATGGAGAAAGATTCTTGAGTTGAGGTGGGTGAAACATTTTTATAACCAGGGAGTAATTCTAACTGACCTAATATAGCACTTTATAATTCATAAAACACCCCCTTCACAAATACCTGAGGAAGTACAAATAAAGTAAATTAATATCTTTTTATTCTATTTATTTGTTTGTTTTTCTGGGCAATAAGGGTTAAATGACTTGCCCAGGATCACACAGCTAGTAAGTGTCAATATCTGAGGCCAAATTTGAACTCAGGTCCTCCTGAATCCAGGGCCAATGCTTTATCCACTGTGCCGCCCAGCTGCCCCACCAATATCATCTTATTTTTTTTTAATTTTTTTTTAAGTGAGGCAATTGGGGTTAAGTGACTTGCCCAGGGTCACACAGCTAGTGTTAAGTGTCTGAGGCCAGATTTGAACTCAGATACTCCTGACTTCAGGGCCGGTACTCTATCCACTGTGCCACCTAGCTGCCCCCAATATCATCTTTTGTGTGTGTGTGTGTGTGTGTGTATGTGTGTGTGTGTGTGTGTGTGTGTGTGTGTGTGTGTGTTTGTGTGTGTGTGTGTTTTGGTTTTTTTGCAGGGCAATGGGGGTTAAGTGACTTGCCCAGGGTCACACAGCTAGTAAGTGTCAAGTGTCTGAGGCCGGATTTGAACTCAGGTACTCCTGAATCCAGGGCCGGTGCTTTATCCACTGTGCCACCTAGCTGCCCCCCAATATCATCTTTTTAAATGAAGAAATTGATACCCAAATAGGTTGTCAATTTCCATAGACAGTAATTGCCAATTGCTGAACTATCTACAAATCTTTTGAATACAAATTTAGTTCTCGTTTGACTACATATATCACAACCTACTTTTCTGTTGATGCATGAAGTTTTTGCTGACATTTGATAAATAGATCAGCTTTGTTTGACACAAAGTCAGAGAACTAGGCTAAGATTCTGGCTGTAAGACAATGGACAAGTGACTTAAGGCCCATGATTCTCAGTTTCCTAATCTGTAAATTGGGGATAACAAGACCTACATTAGCTACCTCACAGGATTGTTGTGGGCCTAAAATAAAATCATGTTTGTAAGGAAATTTGTATAATATACTCTATAAATGTCATTGTCTTATTATTTGTGAAGGCCAGAGAGGTTTAGTCCCTTGCCAAAGGGCATGCAGGTATTAAGTGGAAAATAAATATTTATGCATATGTGTTCCTTAAGTGATTTCTTTCAGTGGTAGGGGGGAGGGAGTGAAGTTCAGGGATATTAAAAATGCTTAGAATTAATCTTGGATAAAAGGGAGTCTGTCATGTCTTCTTAAATCCCAAATTCTCAAGTCTAAATATCATGAATGGCAAATGTTTTTGTTGCATTGCAAACCAAAGTAGAGAAGATCCTCATTTTTGCATATCCATAATTAATCTATTATAATAAGTTTTTAAATAATAATTCTAGAAATGTATGGCAGATTTCAATATGTGGAAAATTATTTGCTGCAAGTATAGATGTCTTTTATACTCTTTAATGATCTTACAGCCCCTGAGACAAAAGATTTAAAATTCGACAGGCTTCTTTAAAAAAAAAAAGATAACAAAGTTAAATCTTTTGCTTTTGAACACAGTCCAAAGAAGGGAATTCTTGGTAAAATGCATACTGATTGTGTTAGAAGAATTCCATCAAAGTTTAGGAGTCCCCCCAAATGTCTTTTGTTCAAATATTCAAAAAAATATTTTTAAGTGCAATTAAAATGAAGGTTGGGTTTTTTGGAAGCTCCAGTTATTTTCTAGAGAAAAGGATTTGTTTTAACCTACTCCTGGCTTTTACAAAACAGTGTCCATTTAAAATTACATTCAAATATGGAACTACTTCTGAAAAAAGTAAAGGGTAAAGTAGATACTTTGAATATATGAAGATTATGATAAGGGGATAAGCAATATATCTAAAGACAAAGGAACCTATATTTCAATTTCAGCAAGAAAGATTATAGTTTGACATGAGATCTTCTTGCCTAAAAGGTAATTGACCATTGAATTGAGATAATAAAAAGGCCTCTGGTAGTTTCTTTCCCCAATATCATTTAAATAGGATTGTCATTAGTTGTATTTGAATCAAGAACACTAAACAAAGAATCTGAAAATTTGTGTTCTAATCCTTGCTCAGACATTGGTGAATTGTGAGGCTTTGGCCAAGTCATTTCTGGTTCTTCATTTGTAAAATGAAGGCACAGGCAGCTAAGTGGCACAGCAGATAGATCACCAGCTCTGGATTCAGGAGGACGTGAGTTCAAATTTGGCCTCAGACACTTAACACTTACTAGCTGTGTGACCCTGGACAAGTCACTTAACCACAATTGCCTCACCAAAAAAAAAAAATGAAGGCAGAGAGGCATAATGATATATGATAGAGAGCTCGCTTCAGAATCGAGAAGATGTAGGTTCAAGTCTGGCCTCTGACACCTATTGAAAGAGTAGCTCTATTCAAATCACTTTTAAATGTCATATTTTTAAATAAAGCCTATTACTAAAGAAAGTTGTTATATTGTGGTCTCCCTAAATGTTTATCAACTACATATTACCTAGAGCTCATATCTTCCTCTTATTCACAGGAATGTGGTGGGGGGCTAGGTGTAAGTACCAAATTTAATGTGGGGAGAGTTAATTGGGTGGCCTGCCATAATATTGGGGTTCAGAAAATAATAAGGGACCTCTAGGTCTAAAGTTTCCTTTTCTCCAAACTGCCTGTTATATTTATTTCTCCCAGGCCAATAAGAAAGGAAATTAACAGACTCTTTTCCACAAACAAATCAAGTTTTATTAATGGGAATAAAATATACAACAAAGGTAAAGTTAATAAAGCTAGGGACAAGGGAATAGGGGAAGAGAAAAAAATGGATAAGCTCCCTGCGTCTATCAAAGACTGACTCAATCCCCAAACTTGCTTCCAGCTCAGCTAATTCAAAGAGCTGACCTCATTTCTATTAACCCACCACCTGGGGTCCATACTTTCTATGAGAATTAGCTATGCAGCCCCTCTCCAGTCCACTCTTGGGAAGCTCACCAACAGGAAAGAGAGAGCTCCTCTGAGTGAGCATTCCCTTCTCTACTTTTTCTCTCCCTCCCCCAAAAGGGAGCTCCTTCAGGTTGCTTGGCTGAGAGTGGTCCCCTTGCTCATGTCATCAGTATATATCCCTCAGGGCAGGGCAGGTGTGGCCTATATCTAATCATTCCCAAGTAGATATTTAGACAGTTTCTCATTCTCACCCAATTCAAACAATACTAAATCAATCAGGTGGGACCCCTGGGCATCTTCCAAATTCCATTATTTTATCACAGGGGTTTTTGTCAAATGACTTGCTGAAATCAAGATATTCTTGATCATTGGCACTTTGAAGTTTCTATTTCTAAAATACAGGTAAGACACTTTCATTTTCTTACTTAAGAAGCTTCAGTGGCTCCCCATCACCAAAATAATAAAATGAAAACATCTGTTCCACTTAAATCCATTTGCAATTTTGCTGTATCCTATTTTCTAAAACACTAAAAATTATTCCCCTTGAAATCCTCTCTATTTCAAACTGTTACCTTTTTAGGACATCCCGTCTCCAGTTTTCTAGCCTTTGCAAAGACCATCCCTTTCATGTTCAACAATGCACCTGCTCAACTCTGCATTTTGATGTGCAGATTTCTTTTAAGTGAGACAATTGTGGTTAAATGACTTGCCCAGGGTCACACAGCTAGTACGTGTTAAGTGTCTGAGGCTGGATTTGAACTCAGGTACTCCTGACTCCAGGGCCAGTGCTCTATCCACTGTGCCACCTAGCTGCCCCTCAACTCTGCATTTTGGAAAACTCTATAACTTCAAATCTTCAAGATTAAATTCATGCACAACTTTCCAAGAGAATCCATTCCTAATTTCCTCCAATTGTTAGTACTCATCATTTTTCTTTATATAATTTTGTATTAATTTATCTGTTTACATATTATTTCCCCCCAGAGGAGAGAATGCTCCTGAAGGCAGGGAGTATTTTTTGTTTGCTTGTTGTTGGGATACAAGAATATTAGTTGAAAGGAAATGGAAATAAATTCCCTGATCTATCAATATATTATAATGCTCATGTCAGTTTGAATATATTAGAAAATAGAGGTCTGAATTGTTTGAAATATTCAAAATCATAATAATTGATAAAAGAAACAAAAACTCTATTTTGACATTGCACACAGCATCAACAACATTGTGTGTTGATCAACTGTGATAGACTTGACTCTTCTCAGCAATGCAATGGTCCAAGATAGTTCCAAAGGACTCAAGATGGAAAATGCTCTCCAAATCTAGAAAAAAAAATACACTATAGAATCTAGAAGCAGATTGAACCATACTATTTCTATTTTCTTTTTTGGTTTTCTTTTTTGAGATTTTTCCTTTTTGCTCTGATTCTTCTTGCATAGCATGACTAATGCAGAAATATGTCTAATGTGATTGTACATGTAAAAATTATTTACTTTTTGGGGCAGCTAGATGGCGCAGTGGATAGAACACCGGCCCTGGAGTCAGGAGTACCTGAGTTCAAATCCAGCCTCAGACACTTAACACTTACTAGCTGTGTGACCCTGGGCAAGTCACTTGACCCCAATTGCCTCACTAAAAAAAAAAAAAACAAAATTAAAAAAACAAAACAAAACAAAAACTATTTACTTTTTGAAAGTAAATAGAAAACAGGTCAAAATGCATGAGATGAAGGGATAGCTAGGTGGCACAGTGGTTAAAGCTCCAGCCCTGGATTCAGAAGGACCTGAGTTCAAATCTGGACTCAGATACTTGACAGGTACTAGCTGTGTAACCCTGGGCAAGTCACTTAACCCTCATTGCCCTGCGAAGTTGTTTTTAAAACATGTATGAGATTAGACAGTTTAAAAATGTATATGACTGAAGATATCTTCTATTCTAATGGTCCTAAATCACCTGAAATATAGGGTAATTAGTTGTGGAAGACTTAAGTCCACCTATTTTTGGCATATGTATATCTATTTCTTTTTAAATATCTGGAATTGTAGAAATTGATTATTTTACACCATAGAGAACCTCCTACTAGATAGCATCTTAGTTATCATCTGCAACAGAAATATTTCTTAAAGGCTTTCATATGTGGCAGTACATGTGCATTAATTTGGCCTGAAGTAAGTAAGATGGGCTATAGTCTTCCCTAGGTAAAGTCTGCCATAAAGGAATAGGCTTCATCCCTAGGGTTCTGTATCTTATATACAACTGTATTATGCCATTACTGGTATGTATATATTTCAAATTCACATATTCCTCCATGGCTTAATCAACTTTGCTGACATTTTCTGACATTAAAAATTCATCCAGTGACCAACCTTCAGATGAATATTATCATACTTAATTAGCTTTATCTTTGGTCAAACGTTATATGATAATCAAATATTTCACTGAACCTCTATATGAACTTGCTTGCTGTGGTAACCATGCAATGGTGGGAATTGAGAGTAAACTTAAGTCCATTGTTGGAACCTAGCCAATTTGTCTGGTACGTTGGACAGCCTCTAGGTCCTGCTTATTGACCCTTAAATAAGAATCTACATTATGCTGACCAGAAACCCAGTAAGATCCAAAGGTTGATGCAAGGAGTTTTTTCACATTTATACATCTTAACTCATATGATTTATCTGAAAATTGACCCCATACTGATCAATCAGTTATTGTGTCCATGTTCCTTCAATTTATTCCCACTTAGGGGGTGTGGGACCCCACTTTTTCTGATTTCAGGAAGTTGTACCTGTTCACTCTCTCCCTCCCAACTTGGTAAATCCCTAATCTTTTCTCCAATTAAAAGTCAGATTACATAATTCTGTATCCCAGTTAATAGTTGGCTTTTTAAAAAGCAATTGCTCTTATTTGATTGTTTTTAAAATTTTAAATCTATCTCCCCTTGTGTTTGGGGTCTAGTGCCAAAACTGAAGAAACCTACTGATCCTGATTTCTTATGCAATTGGCATGTGATGGTTAATAAATCTGTATGCTTGGAAGCTCGCATCTATGTTTCCTCAGTTATATTATCTTTCACCCACCACAATCAAATAGACTAAGCAATGTTTAGTAGACTCAGGCTCAAATCCAGATTAAAATGTCAGTGTTCTTTCCATCATACTTTACATAACCTCAAAATCAGCAGAATTCCAAAACCTAATCAAATGATATTTTAATATGTCAGTTAGGGCCTCCCTTTCACAAAATATCTCTTTTTATGGTTGAATTTCTTAAAACTTCCAAACTCTTTGACCCTGTGGAGGTCAGTTAATCTCTGTGAGTCTCAAAGTATCTCATAAAGTTGTTATGAGGATCAGATAGGATTATGAATGTATATATGCATGAATTGGGAGGGAAACATTTATTAAGTACTTACTATGTGATAAACACTGTAGATGTGAGTTTAAAAAAAAAAAGACAGTCCTTACCATCAAAGAGCTTAGAGTCTACCAGTGGAAGACCAAACACAAGGGAGTAATGGTCATAAAGGGATAAAACAACCTTTTTTCTTTATCCTTGGAAGTTAGGCTTCTCATAATGCAGGACCAGATCATGTTATATATGTTGACTCCCATAGTAAGAATACTGCTATGAGGAGAAAAACATATGCATGTACATGTATATTAACATACACACATATAGAACACATATGTATTTATATACATGTGCATGTGTGTATGTATATAATACTTCTTTCATTTATAAAAACTTCAGCTCATATTACACCTGAATAACAAAATATTGGACAAAACTAAAGCCATTGAATACTGATTATGCCATTTATTCGAGATATTTCCCTGATACAGAATGTAATTATTCTACCATAGAATCCAAGAGAGCTCAGAAACATTTGGATGCAAAAAACAAAACAAAACAAAAAAAAACCTCTTGAAAATTTTGCAAAATAGAAGT
Source organism: Dromiciops gliroides (assembly GCF_019393635.1). Taxonomy (NCBI): domain Eukaryota; kingdom Metazoa; phylum Chordata; class Mammalia; order Microbiotheria; family Microbiotheriidae; genus Dromiciops; species Dromiciops gliroides. The sequence goes on from NC_057864.1 coordinate 86,630,364, forward strand.
CTTAGAAGTCAAGGGCAGGGGCAGCTGGATGGCACAGTGGATAAAGCACCGGCCCTGGATTCAGGAGTATCTGAGTTCAAATCCGGCCTCAGACACTTAACACTAGCTGTGTGATCCTGGGCAAGTCACTTAACCCCAATTGCCTCACCCCCCCCCAAAAAAAAGAAGTCAAGGGCAATACTGATTTGGAGTACAAATTCATTCTTTAAACATTGTGGAGGAAGATGTTAGAGGATCATAAACAGTATCATCTACCAAAAGGGCAAAAAAGGATGGTAGAGAAAATTAAAGCATTAATAAGGCTAAGTTAAACCAAATCCCCTGAGGATACATATAAATGATACTGTTACTCAATTATATGGCTTTTATTAGTAATGCTTATGCAAGGGGGCATCATTTACTTTTAGAACAAGGATTCTTAACCTAGGATTCCTGAACTTTAAAAAATGATAACCGTATGACATAATAATCATTTTCCTTTGTAACCATGTGTATTTTATTTCATGCATTTAAAGACATTATTCTGTGAAAGGATTCATAAGCTTCACCAAACTTCTAAAAGTTGTCCATGCCACAAAAAATAAATAAACAAGTTACTCCTGAATTAATAAAAAAGACTAGGAGTTATCTTAAATGTGTTAATGCATACTCATAAATATGCATTTTTTTCATTAAGAATTTTGAGTAGGAATAGGCTTGAATTCTAAGAAGAGGCAGCTAGGTGGTGGAGTGGATAAAACACCGCCCCTGGATTCAGGAGGACCAGAGTTCAAATGCGACCTTGGATACTTGACACTAGCTGTGTGACCCTGGGCAAGTCACTTAACTCTCAGTGCCCTGCCCCCCCCCAAAAAAGAAAAGATTACAGGTTGAATTCTAAGAAGATAGTCTACAGATGGATTATAGAAAAGTCTATAGTACGTAGGTCTGTAGAAAATAGTCTAGAAAATGGTTCACTTAACATTATGAAACCATTTGGGCAAGAAATATTCTTAACCTGCTTTACCCACTTTCTTTTCTATATGGATAGTTTAGGCATCCACAAAAAACAATCTAGGTTTATATCCCAAAGACATCCCCAAAAGAAGAAAGAAGACCTATTTGTACAAAAGTATTTATAGCAGCTCTTTTGGTAGTAGCTAAGACTTGGGAATCAAAGGAATACTCTTCAACTGGGGAATGACTAAACAAGCTGTGGTATATGATGATGATGGAATATTATTGTGCTATAAGAAATGACAAGCAGAATGATTTCAGAAAGGCCTGAAAACACTTGTATGAGCTGATGGACAATGAAATGAGCAGAACCAAGAGAACACTGTGCACAGAGCCAGCAATTTGGTTTGATGAACTGTGAATGACTTTATTCTTAGCAATACAATTATCCAAGAAAATACCAAAGGACTAATGATGAAACATACTATCTACCCACAAAGAAAGAACTGATATGGATTGAACACAGACTGAAGTGTTCTATTTTTCACTTTTTTTTTTCTTTTATTCAAGTTTTCTTATACAAAATGACTAATATGGTGCGGTTTTACATAATTGCACATATATAACCCACATTTAATTGCGTACTGCCTCAGGGAGGGAGGACAGGAGGGAGGGAAAGAGAGAGAAAATGTGGAACTCAAAACTATAAATAAAAATGTTTATTCTTTAAAAAATAGCCTATAACAATACATTTGATGAAGAAATTGGAAAAAAAAAAAGATTGGTTATACATTTCTTTCAGGACTCTTGGAATGTTCCAAGACTTGAAGCAATCTACATGTCATCTGCTATAGTAATATCTAGTAGGGCAGTACATTAGATTATAGATAGATGGATAGACAGATATACACAGTTATATGTGTATCTACAAAGATCATACATATAAGTATGTATGTGTGTGTATATATATCTGCATTTTTTTTTTCGGTATTGCAAGCTTTTTTTTTTTTTTTACAAAATGTGGAAAACATGGTCTTTCCCAAGAAGGCTGACCTTTAAAGAGAGTATGGTTGCTTGTGTGAAGATATCAACATGCAGTTAACAATGCAATATTTTAAAAATTCATTTCAAAATTGTAACTTGTGGTAAAAATACAAAAAAAAACACTAAACAATCTCAGTAGAAAAAAATAAAATCTCTAATCGAGATTAAGGAAAGTACAATCTGTTTCTCAAGATATTTGTAAGACATATACATACCTGGTTAGAGGCAGAGATGAATTCTTTGTGTACATGCTAGTTCTTTGATTCTATAAATGATAAATAATTATCACTACTTACTATTTCAGTGATCTAAGATTTCATTAATGTATATATTCACACTGCTGTCATTGATTACAGTTAAAGACAAAAGACATTGAAGACAAAAGACAGGCCCTATCCCTTGAAAAACTCAAAACATATGTCCAAAAAAATGCATCATCTAGAACCTGTTCCAAACGTAGATGGGAAGTTCAGAGATGACATGTAGTTTGTCACCACTTCAATATTTCAGTCATTTCTAGATTGGTATAACTTATCTAAGATGATAATTTATTAGCATAGCCTTTGAAAACCCAGTATCACCTTTATGCTATCGTGACGTGTATAGCAAGGAATTTAATGGACACCTATCAAAACATAATGTCAAATTATCATTAAAATAGAAATAACTAGGCTTTATGGATGTAATTTTATGCAAGATAAATGGTTGAGTACAGTTGTGAAAAAACAATTTTATCTTAAAAGCTAATATGTCTACTACAGGTGGAAATGCAAATTCATGTAGCTACTTTTGAACTTGAGAATATAGAAGTTAATCCTTCTGCCTTTCAAAACTATACTCTTCTGAAAATTCTGCCAAAGATAGGCATCACACATGCTATTACCTCAATAATTCACTTTAATGGTTAACTATCCCTGTGTTCAGGAAATTCAGAATTATTCTTATATAAATTCTTCAGGCTATAACTTCAGGCCATTTTCTTCTTGTTCAGTTTTCAGGAGAGATGGAGACCAGGTGCTTACCAGATCCTCTGTAATATTTTTTCATATACTTGAAGACCACAAAGTTTCTCTATTGCCTTCTTTTATCCAAGTGTGTGTTTTGTGTGTGTGTGTGTGTGTGTGTGTGTGAGACATTCATTTAACCTTATCTTTTTAATTTCATTTACAACTAGCAGTATTCTTACAGGTCCAATCATATTTATTAAACTTTTAGCACTTATTATGTGTTCAACACTTAGCAGAGGTTCTCTGGAGAGTAAAAAGAAATCACATAAAATATCATACAAAATCAAATATCATAAAATTAAAGTAGGTTAATGATAGAAGAGACATTTGAGATCATCTTGTCTAATCCCTTCATTGTACAGCAGGGTAAATATTTTATGGGATGGAAGAAAACAGTGGTGTCTATAAAGTAAGCACTTAGTTTTAAAAGTTATTGATTTATCTATATATTCATTTTTATATTTATTCACTCATTTATTCATTCATCCTTACACCCATTTATTTGTGCATTTATTCATTTATTCTCTTATTTATTTGTTTGTTTATATTTGTTAATTTATTTTTTATTTGAGAGTTTGGGGGTAAATGAATTTTGAGAAGTGAAGTGAGTTGTTGAAGTTCACACAAAACCTAGATGTGAATCTTCTAAACTAATTCAGGGTGACTCCAGTGGTGTCTCTGAGGACTTTGCCTTCTTTTTGAGCACATAGGACTTATATACAGTCCACTAAAGAACAATACACATATGGAAAAATATATGCACAAGTATAAAATTATAGGATATAGACAATAGATACAGTCAAGATACTGTGGACAAATTTCTAAATTGAACATATTTCTAGATTCTGAAACTAGGACAAATGTACCCAGTAACCAATCCAAACAGATCAGAGCAGACCCATAAACCAACTGACTGGCATCCATGGAATGACCCAAGGCTGCTAACCATAGCAAGGGCTAGCTAAAGCCATTTTTTTTATTATTTAAATAAAGTGAAAATTTATCAGCTAGAAAGCAGGAACATGTGGCTGGCTCTGGAAAAGAGTTAGCAGCAATGTAAGAGTGGTTTTTTTAGATGCCTATTGAAAGATTTTCCTTTGTATTAAAATTAGTTATTTTAATAATATTTAGCGTATACCTTTTCCCAGCTTATGATATTTTGACGATAAGGAGAAAGACACTATATATGCAACTTTAATTACTATTAAAAACAGTATTTTGTTTCATAGAAGATGCCAATTTAATATATAATAGTGCTAGAGCATCAGTTTGTGCTTTTTAACCCCAGCATACAGTAATAGAAAGATAGCTGTGGAAAATGTCTTTGGCAATTCACATCCTTCCATCCTAAGTTATTTTGTAGTTCAAAAGGAGCATTACATCATGCAGGTCTAATGCTATAAGCAAGTTGTCAGTGGAAAAGATTGTACACTATTGGAATGCCAATTAATAGGCACCCTGTAGGTTCCCCATTAAAATTCCATTGCAATTCAATTGAATTCATTTTACAAACAATTGGATTTGAGTTTTTGTGGGGACAACTCTTCTATGCTATATACCACCTCCAATCAAACACTGCAGGAAATCTTCATCTCTCTTAAAATATCCCTTTATACAAAGTAACAATCTAAATGACCCAATCTTAGCAAAGAACAGTGCATTCTACTTTCTGGTTCACCTAATGAGAGAAAGCATATTCAAAGTTCTTTGGAAAGAATGAGAATGAATGATATTCTCTGAATTTAATAAAAATAAAGTATTAGGTATAGTGGCAAGTAGGTTAAAAATTTCTATTTCCATTATGTTTGGAAATCCTAAGCTGAAATACAGAAAGATAATTACACAATTTTATAGGTAACTTTATTATTAAAACAAATACCCCCAGGTCTCTAATAAAATAACTGAAAGTCATAAGGATGATACCATAGGTCCTTTTTTTTTTTACTATAAATTTAATGAACTATAAAAAGACCATATACAAAGTAGTACAGAAAATATTATGTATGAAACCATGACTCCCTTACATACAACTTGCTATCTTTCAGTTACATAAGAAATTCAACATTTCACCCTGTGAACCTGTCTTGTTTGCCTGTGTCTCCCTCTGAAGATCCTTCTGTTAAAAATGCTTCAATGACCATCTATGATTTCTTTTCTTTTTTTATCAAGTTTTTCTTTTTTATATATTTTCTCTTGAAAGAAAAGAAAACGCGGGATTTAAAAAAAGGAAATGAAAATAAATTCCTCAGTATATTCATATATAGTCCATACAAAATTCCCATAATGGCCATGGCCTAAAATTGATGGCTTTTTCTAGATTTTAAATTCATCATCTCTCTGGAAGGATGTGGTAAGTGGCATGTTTAATTTGTTCCTTTGAATCTGAGGTTACTATTTGGATGGATAGAGTTTCCTTTCAATTTTATTTTATTTTATAATATTATTACTGCCTAAATTACTGTCTTAATTCTACTCACTTCACTATGACTAGGTGATTAGATGATGAAGATGATAGATATTTCCTCTGATAATTACCATTTCACAATCTCTTTGACAAAATAATGTTCCATTACATTAATAAATAACAATTTGTTTAGCTATTCTCTATAGGATACTTCACTTCATTTCCAATTTTTAAACTCAAAAGAACTGTTTTAAATATTTTTGTACAAACAATTTCTTTTCATATTTCTTTGATTTCTTTAGATTGTCATCTTGGTAATAGTATAGTTAGATCAAAAGGAATGCAGTGTTTAATAATTCTTTGGGCATAATTCCAAACATCTTTAGTGTATGGTTGGACCAATTCATAGCTCCAATGACAATATTCTTACTTGTATACCTGTTTATTTGCTTTTTTTTCTGCAGGCCATCCAATGTTTATAATTTTCCTCATTTTATTATTAATTTGACAGCATAAGGAATTTAAGGTAGAAAATCCGAGTTGCTTTAATTTACACTTTTGTAATTATTATTTATTTAGAACATTTTATATGATTGTTGATTACTTATATTTATTTTTTTGAAGATTTATCTATTTGCAGTATGGCCCTTTGTCTTACTAATTTCAATTTGTTCTTCATATATCTTAGATATGAGTAATTCATTTGAAAAATATTGCTACAAATATTTCCCCATGTATATCTTTTCCTTCTCATTTTAACTATATTAGGCTTGTTTGTATTAGAATTTTCCAAATTATCCATTTTATCACATGGGAAATTTCCAATTGCATGCTTGACTATAATTTATTCCCTTATCCATAAATTTGAAATGTAATCTCTTCCTGAATTAAGAATGAGACCTTCTATAGTTCAACTAAAGTATCTATGTATGTATTTAGAGCCTATCTTGGTTTATTGTGTGAATTTCTTCATTTAAATCCATTTCTGCCTTGCTGCTGAACAGTTTTCTAAACAGTTTGTCAGTTTTTGTCAAATAGTTTCTGTTAGTAACTGAGATCTTTTAATTTATCAAACATTTTATTAAAGCATTTGGTTGCTTCTATATACCATATATGTAATCAATTCCATTCACAAACCCCCTTTCATTTTACCTTTCTTTATAATCCTTAAAGATGTTAAGCTTCTAAAAATAAAAAAAAACATTTCTCTGCTCTCTTATACAAACATGTAAATTATTCATCCCCATGTATCTTTTTAAAATATGTTACCTTTCTCTTTCTCTCTGAACCTCTGCTACCAATCTAAAATGTCTATAGAGTTGTGCCTTTTTATCTGAAATATTGCAAAATATTTCATTAAACATCCAATTTTTTACCCTTTAGTATGACACTTCATTTTGAAAATTAATTTATCCTGATTTGTTAGCCTTCTGCTTTTTGTAATATAATATTCTGCACTCTGCTTTCCTTCACTTGTAGAAGCTGCTATGTCTTGTGTCTTCCTTATTTTTGACTATTTGATTTTTTAACTCTTTGTTGGCTACTTAGAATATTTGATTATTAAGGTTTTTTGTCTATAAGATTCCTGGAAATTTCCTCTTTTTTTGTTGTTTTTTCCTGGAGGTGACTGATGGATTTTGTTTTTTCTCTCTCTATGTCATGCTCTGGTTCTAAGAATTCTGGTTAGATTTTATTTATAATTTGTTTAAATATGATATTCAGACTTTTTTATCACATTTTTCCAATTGTCTGAAAATTATTTCATGAGCTCTTCTCTCTTTGACCTGTATTCCAAAGGTGTGTGTGAGTGTGTGAGATATTTCTTCCATTGTTAATCTGGGTCTATTTCAAACTTTTTGAACCTGTTTTAATATTTTTATTTTCATATTGATTTTTTTCTCTTTGACCTATTATAATTTAAATAGAATTTTATTTTCATTAAGTTTTCCACTGTTTATCCTAAGGTATTAATTTTGCCTACTATTCTTGAGACCCTAGCCTTTTCATTCTATAACTTTTGTCTCATTTCTTTCAAGTACTCCTTCAATCCCTGTGGCTAGAAGATAGATATAGATATATACATATACATATATATATATGTATATATATATATATATATATATGTATAGACACATGTGTGTATGTTTTTTTTTTCCCTCTCTGATGTTTTACATGAACTTGCTGTTGTATCACTAGGCATCTCTTAAAGCAAAGTTTTCCCTTGTTTGCTCATCTGATCCAACTCATTTTCTAGGTTGGATATCCCACAATAGAAATATATTCAAGGTTGTATGAATGACACATAGTATAGGCATTTTTTTTACACATACAATGCAAGACACAAAAGACTTTCATGGGTTATAACTTATAAGAAAGATTCAAAAGTAGACAGAGTAATATACCTGTGTTTTTAAAAATTATTTGTTCCTAAGATAGGATTTCTAAATTAATTGTTACTACTATATTATATTCATGATTATTCTTTTACTATTGAAAATTAAATATAGTTTTTATCTACATCTCCTACAAAACTATAATAATTATAAATCTCTCAGAGAAATTATTTTTATATCTCCTACAAAAAAAACAGATCAGCAAACATGTTTCCTATAGGACAAAACTAGATCAGACAGAAAAACAAAACAAAACATAATACCAATTTATTTTGTCCCAAGAAGAAAGAAACATGATCATGTGGAGACCCCCTCCTAAGAAGGGAGCTCAGAGACTCCCTCTTTCTGAGGGTATATAACGTTATTTTTGTGTCCAATGGTTACAGTATTATCAGTTTCCATAGTATGATACAAATTCAACCCAGCAACAAAAGCAGTTTAACAATTTCAGCTATAACAAATATGGAGGAAATACAGGAGCATCATGATAAGATTACAGGATTCCAAAAAATGGTTTGGCAAGAATGAGGATGCCCAGATCTCCCCATAAGATAGGAACCTACTATCCTGAAGAAAAAAGTCATGATGGGTTTAGTTTGAAGTTCAGTTGAAGACTTTTTTGCTCCTATTAACCCAGGATTTCGTAAAAAATTACTTTTGAATAATAAAGCACTTCCAAATCCAGGTGATCCATACATTCATATTAAAATACCCATTTTGGCAGTATTTATTATTAATATTAAATATCAGTAAAGAATTGACCTTGTGGCAGTTAACACTGGCAGAAAAGCCCCAACCTACACTGTTCTGAGTGGACACCAAGCAATAACAGGTCCAGGAAGCAAAGAACATCAAAAAGATGGCAACTATCCCATGGTCTTGGCTTTTATTCTCTTTTGATAGAGGCAGGTCACTATATATTGATCAAAGCTAATTGGTTAGCATCATTCAATTCCATTGGTTGACATGCTTGAGGGTGATCCAAATTAAAATGATCTCTACAGATGACATCATGGCCTAATAGGAGAGACCCCCTGAGGGGTAATGGCAAAATTCAGATAGGTGTGGTATAATCCCATCAATTCACCATTCCCTTGGGCTTGGCCTGAAAAGGATTAAAACTTCCTTAAGAATTGAACTTTCTGAGGCAGCTAGGTGGCACAGTGGATAGAGCACCAGCCTTGGAGGCAGAAGGACCTGAATTCAAATATGGCCTCAGACACTTAACACTTACTAGCTGTGTGACCCTGGGCAAGTCACTTAACCCCAATTGCCTCACCAAAAAAAAAAAAGAATTGAACTTTCTAAAGTGTGTGTGGGGGCAGGGGGAATTGAGGGGGCAAGAAAAGGAATCTGTGTGTCCCCTAGAAATTCATTAACAATCATTATTTTTTCATATAACGTAACTAATATTATACTCAGCTTTCTTTCATTGATAGAAATTTACAATCATCTAAACATAAAGCATTTTTCTGGACTTCTGGTTAAGCATTTTACATTCTACCTTGGCTCCAAGTCCATGTCTTGTGAAAAAATGGGTGTGCTTTAGGGCAAGCCCTTTTGGTCTTTGTCTTCTTCAAGAACACTAGAGTATTGGTAGAGACTTCTCTTGCCACCAATCACCTATATCCAAAAGGACTGTGGATTTTGGCTGTCTGTTGTTGTTTGATCATTTTCAGTTGTGTTCAACTCTTCATAACCCCATTTGTGTTTTTCTTGGCAAAGATACTGGAGTGGTTTGCCATTTCCTTCTCCAGATCATTTTACAGATGAGGAAACTTTGGTAAAGAGTGTTAAGTGATTTAGCCACTAAGTGACTGAGACCAAATTTTAACTCGGGTCTTCCTGACTCTAGGCCTGGCACGTAGCTACTCTCTGCTAACCAGGACCTCTAAAAATTCAGTACCAACATCAAACCTGGCCAGGACCTCTCAAGGCCTCTGTATGCTTAATCATCTTTTGGTTATCACCATCAGTGTTCCTAGCCAACCACTTAGCAGAGGCACTTAATAAATGCTTACTTGACTGATACTCTCCTGGATTGACTTTTCTTTCTACAATTCTAGGTATATTTTAATTCACATCTTTCTTGAAGACACATTAAAATCATACATTGGGGGTAGCTAGGTGGCACAGTAAATAAAGCACTGGCCCTGGATTCAGGAGGACCTAAGTTTGGATCTGACCTCAGACACTTGACACTTACTAGCTGTGTGACCCTGGGCATGGGGTTCCAAAGGTTTGTCATGCTGGGGTGGCATGACAAAATGCTCCAATGGCGTGCATCTCAAATAGCCTCTGACAACTGAAGCCCAACTCCTGGCCTTCTCATGGCAGAACTGTTTCCACTAATAAGAGAAGGGGCGAAGGTGAGTCACTGGCGCCTTAAAACCAGTTGCTTTGGGCAAGTGGGGCTCGTTAGCCTTGGCAGGCAACCTGCCTAGGGGAAGGAACACTGATCTTAAACCTCCGCTGCCTTGGGGCTATACCCAAATATGGGAAAGGCTTCAGGAGTTAACCCCAAGGAAAAATCAGGAGTCGGAGTCCCTTAGGCAGTTGGATGTTGGACATCACATCCCTCTGGCAACTCCTGGGCGGCACTGGTGCCAAACTGTACTGGCTCAGCCTCTCCTTTGGATCCACCAATGTCGTGGAGAGGGAAAACCTGCTGCATGGGCAACAGCTTGTTTTCCATATTGATCTGCCCAGGCCATCGCCCTGGAGAGGACACTCCAGCTACTCCTCATGGGGTAGATACAACACGGGATGCAGCAGTTACCGGTGATAAGTCACTCAGGAGCTTCGGCTCCTGTATCAGACTGCACAGCCACACTGTAGCCTATGGCTTTTCAAGGCACTGATCCATGGTCGTCCTCGACTGATGGAGGCCTACTACAAAAGATCCTGGGCAAGTCACTTAACCCTCCTTGCCCTGCCAAAAAAAAATTAAATTAAATTAAAAAATAATACATTGGCTTAAATCAAACTAAATCAAGATAAAGTTAGCAAACTTTGGTATATATCTAATTGGTTATAGGTAAGTCTTCTACAAAAACGTGTAATTTGTTTTTTACTCCATTTTTTTTTTTTTACTTATGCCTATAGTTTGAATGGGAATATACTTTTTCCCTTTTGTCAAGCTATTTTCTTCTACTGGTTAACAATACTTTAGTCAGGGGCAGCTAGGTGGCACAGTAGATAGATAAAGCACTGGTCCTGGATTCAGGAGGACCTGAGTTCAAATCTGACCTCAGACACTTGATACTTACTAGCTGTGTGACCTTGGGCAAGTCACTTAACCCTCATTGCCCTGCCCTCCCCCCAAATACTTTAGTCAAACCCACCAGAAAATTACAATGGCAGTTATCTAGTTATCTTTAATCTTCTTTGCCAAATTTTATTTGAATAACGATTTAGGAACATAATATCATTAATCATAATATCATTTCCTACCTAATGAGTTTTCTACAATTAAAAAAAAAATACATATATACTAAGAAATGAGCAAGATTAACCTGAGATTCTGAGGTAGTATTACTGAAGTCCAAAACTTTATTGGGCATATTCAATCATTTTTCAATCAATAAGCATTTATTAAGTTTACGTATCACGTAATGTGTTAGGCACTAAGGATACAAAAACATCAATTAAAAAGTTTGTGATCTAAAGGAGCTTGCATTTATTGGGGAAGACAACATTCACATGTTGTTTTCTGAGATAACCCAGCTTCCCCATGATTTTTCATCAGATATTACTTTTTTCATGTTTTCCAAAAATTCAGTGAACATGGGAGGCTCTAGCAGTCTTAGAGCATTTTTGCTTCTATCAATACTAAGTACCATATTTCTAGAACTGAATACCATTCTACCCTTTTAACCCTAAGTAAATACAGTTTCCTATTTTAACTTGCATTCAGCCTTACCTTGTAGGCAGGGAAAAGCTATGAAAACAAATTGTATGCATTTAGGAAATTGTAGTCCTTTGCTACACCGTGTTCTCCCTATCCTGGGAGAGAGATCCTTGAATATTTGCATGGACACACCAGATCAGGAGGAGGAAGAGCCAAAGTGGCTTTTTGCACAAAGTTCAATCAGGAATTGGGCTTGGGGAGGAGTGAATACAGGGACAATGGTGTAGTAGTGGTAGGGAGTGATGGAAATAAACCCCTGCAGGCCTTTTGTGGTGTGACTAGAGAGTCTAGAGTCTGGGCTTTATTGGTGCAAGAAGTCAAGGCCTCCATCCATTGAACCAAAATTCTGATGGATAGATTGAAATAGACTGAAGCTACTGGTTATTGTCATTTCTGTGAACTTTTTTGTTCAAAGATGATGGAGGTTTAGTTCTCCTCCCCCTACCTCTTCCCTTTTACTTATTTCTGATGGGTATTTTGTTCATGATTTCTCTATTGCTTTAAGCTGTTTCTAATTCCTGGTTTGTTTTATATAAAACTATTACAAAACATAACATTTGTGATTCATGTCTACTAATTAATTGTCCTAGGGAACCATAATTGAGGAAAGCAGTGAATGTTTTGGCATACACAGAAGGGGATGGGAACAAATATCTGTTAAGTGCCTATTGTGTGTTAAGCATTTTACAATTACTGTCCCACTTGACCACAGAACAAAATAGGTCAGAGATTTGTACCTCAGTGTATTTTTTTGACTATGTATGTGTGCCTGCGTGTGTGTGTGTGTGTGTGCGTGAGCATATGTGAGTGTTTGGGTTTTTTTTTCCTCTTTGAATGAGAAAAACCTCATGGTTTGGCTTTTCACTAACAATACTTATAAGGTCCTAAATAACAGTCATAGACAAAGCTCAGGGCTCAGGACTCTTTACCTCAAAACTATGTAATCATGAGTAAATAGGATTCAGCTGGTTTACTGTAGTAAGTTTTTCAGTGAAGCTTTTGGCGCCTACAGAATGCAGAACAGAGTAGAGGAGTGGAAAAGGGAAGGTCATGACTTGGTCCATGTAGTGGGTGGAAGGTATGGTTTAGCAATAGAGACTAATCCTTGAGTGCCCTCCCCCAAAACAAAACAAAACAAAAAATCAATAGAATCCACAGGGTGCTGGCTATTCCCTCACCTGTAGAGCCATTTCCCCCCCAAATAACACCATTGGGTAATTATCCATATAAGCATAAAACTCTTGGAATTTCTTGGCAATTTATGTAGTTAGAAACTTCCTAAATGTTACTTATCTCTGTCTTCTAAATGTAATGTATTTGTCATGGTGTAAGAATCAGAGGTAAGAAAAAGAGTTGAGAGGACAGTGGAGAATGTTTATTGTTATGCACATTTTTCCTAAGGTGAAAAAACAAACAAACCCTTGATTCCTTTGAAGTATAACTAGTACTCATCTCCTCTTCTCTTCAGAGTATTAGTTATACCAGGTCTTATGGTAATTCTAAATTAGGTAGCAGAAATATTATCATACTTTCTACCCTTCACTGTTTTTTTTTTTCTTGATGATATAATTTCATTGGGGACAAAAATGATTGAAGAACACAAAGCAAAAAGCATATTCTTTGAACAGCAAGGGTAGGAGTGAAAAAGGTGAATTCAATCTGCTCATCTTTTTGCCTTTAAGAGAAAGGAGATTTGGAGTGCAAGGGAGCAGGGCAACATAGTACACATTTACCAGCCACTTATATGTCATCTTGAGAAGAATTAGTATATTCTGACTAAAATTGTAGCTTCTTGACTTGTTCCTGACCTAAGCTCTACTTGTAATGACTAGAAGTGGGGAGGGAGAGATCTGAGATATCGACAAGAGGAAGAGACACAAGCTTTGTTCTAGGAGGCAAGCCCTCGAATCAAGGCACATTCTGGAGCAAACAAAAGCCAACAACTTTGGAAAAATCTCAGTGACTGTTGAAGGAATGGGATGAAAGCCTTCCCTGACCATGTTTTCTCTTCTTACCATTTAGTAGAATTTCCTAACTCTGAGAAGAATCTCTCAAGCCCTTTCTCTCATTCCTTTAATTCTTTCCCCTAACCTTTCTTGGAAAAGGGCAGCTGGGTGGCACAGTAGATATAATAGCAGACCTGGTCTTCAAGGAGTCTTCAGACTGGATGAGTCTGCCTAATTCATCTAAGTCAATTCAAATCTGATCTCATACATTTACTAGCTCTATGATCCCTGGCAAGTTACTTAACCCTGTTTGTCTCAGTTCCTTCAACTGTAAAATAAACTGGAGAAGGAAATGGCAAAGCACTTCAGTATCTTTGCTAAGCAAATCCCAAGTGGTGTCATGAATTGTTGGACACGATTGGAATAAGTGAACAACAAACCTTTCTACAACCCTGGAAATCTGGGAGTTCTCCGTTGGAAGAGTATTCAGTTTCAGGAGATGGCTGAGGACAACTTTTGTTTTATTACTTTTTATTTGTTTCATGAGGGAACCCACTCCTGGTAGCCAATCAATCGACCAACATTTATTAAGCATTTACTATGTGCCAGGCACTGTATTAGGCCTCTGTCTGGAAATATAATAAGAGGCAAAAGACAATCTCTGCCCTCAAAGAGCTAACAGCCTAATGGAGAAGGAACAAGCAAACAAATGTATACACTGTATGCTTTGGGTAGTAGCAGCCCGGTGGGCCTCGGTCCAGTTGGGGATGCTCTGGCCCTGAGGGGGGACATTATGACCATGGAGAAATACGGTTGATCAGCTCGCTGGGGTCAGTTAGAGATGACTCTTTCCTTGGAGAAGCAAAGTAGTTAATTAACTCAGTAGTGCTTGGTCAAATAGATAATAAAGCAGCCACCCAGAAAGCTGGGCTCCTTGAATTGACAGCATGAGCTTAGTTGGGAGACAGTTATATTTGCTATGTGATTAGGACCAGGTAATGACAATAACCTCAAATTAGACATGTGGAATTTTTATTATTCATATATCCAAATAGCTAAGTTCATAATTTATTTTTTAGTGAGGTAATTGGGGTTAAGTGACTTGTCCAGGGTCAAACAGATAGTAAGTGTTAAGTGTCTGAGGTCGGATTTGAACTCAGGTACTCCTGACTCCAGGACTGGTGCTCTATCCACTGTGCCACCTAGCTGCCCCTAAGTTCATCATTTTCAAACTGCTGTAACTTTTCAGTCTTAGGTCTCTACCACCACCCTCTTCTCACCTCTATAAAATTGTCATCTTCTCTTTTGTTAGGGGATTTGAAGTTATACTTCTTCTCCCAGCCATACTTGTATGTGCTGTCTGATTAAGGAACATGCCATAAACCTCCTCGGGAGTCGAAGCCTAGGCTTCTTCTCCTGACCATGCCTCTGTGTGCCAAATAATAAAAACTTTTACTTCAATTTTGATTGTATTGTGTGGGTGAGTAATTCTTTGAAAGAGGAATGTTTTCAAGAACCCAATCTAGTGGTAACACTTTGTAAAGGATACATAGGAAATAATTTAGAGGAAGGCATTAGAATTAAGGGAGAATGGGGAGGGCTTCCCATTAAAGGTGGGATTTTAGCTGGCCTTAGTATCTTCATAAACTGGCCTTAGAATCAGGAAAACCTGAGTTCAAATCCTGCCTTGGAAAGATAATAGCTCTTCAAGCTTGGGTAGGTCACTTACCCTCCAGATGTTCTTAACTCTCTAAGACTATAAGCTGTAGAGGCAGAGCTGACATGCATCAACAGATTTGGATTCCTTAACTGGTAATTCCAATTATTATTGAAATCACAGTTCCAGTTACTATCCCTATTACACAGGTTACACTTGCATTATACTGGAATTTTGGTTATACATCTACAACTACTCCTCTAGTGTAAATCTCATCTCCATAAAAGGTTATGAAAGGAAAACTATTTCAGTACAAACACATTTCTATTAGCCTTTGGATAAATTTACTCTAGGAACATAATAGACCATTGAGGGGAAGAACTTGAGGAAGACATAGCTTGGATGGGGAATTGAAGCATTGTTAGGATGATCTGGTTATATTGCTGGCTAAGGTGTCCCAGGAGAAACCCACAAAGTCCAAGCACAGCATATAACCCTATCACAGAAAAATAAGAGAACCATGGATATAGACTAGCACAGTAAAATACGGCCTGATCTTGTAGATAGGAAGATGTTGGTTCAAATCTTGCCTCTGATGGATAGAAGGTATGTAACTATGGCAAATTACTTAACATTTCTATATCATAAGTCAACTCTCTAAAACAGTAAGTTATCATTTTCTTGGGGTCCTTATACTGTTCACATGATCACAGATTTAGGGGCTAGAAGGTATCTTTGTTGTTGTTATTCAGTCATTTCAGTCATGTCTGACTCTTTGTGACTCCATTTGGAGTTTTCTTGGCAAAGATATTAGAGTGGTTTCTCCAGCTCATTTTACATATAAGGTAACTGAGGCATAGAGGATTAAGTGACTTGTCAAAGATCACAAAGCTAGATGGGTCTGTATTTGAACATGTCTTCCTGACCCCAGGCCCAGCACTCTATCCATTGTACTACCTAGCTTCCCTCTGAAGGTACCTTAGAGACCATGCAATTCAACTTCTTCATTTAACAGTCAAGAAAAGGGAACCCCAGGATAAGTTGAGGCATATCTAAAATTGTACATGTAGCATGCGACAAGCAGGATTTGAATTCTGATCATTTTACTTCACAACTAGTGCTCATTTCATTCTACCAAACTCCCTGTTTAAAAATCTGAACCCAAGGAAATAAAGAATATCACAGATAATCCTTTAAAAAATTAGTCTTACAGGTGATGGAACACATACTTATTTTTCCTTCCATACATCTTATAACAGATGCATTCCCCATGATCAAACTTTGAAACCATCTGGCTTTACTCAATGAATTATGGGGGGAGGGGGTAGAATAACAAGGCTGTACAGCTGGATTTTTCTTACATTTGCATAAAAATTAAATGTGCATAAAATTAAATTTAAATTATGCAGGGTGAGCCCAAAGTCCCTATACACCTGTCTTGCAAATGGCTTTTCCAGGTAGAAAGGAAATTTTGATTCACACTGGAATTATTTTTTCCCTTTAAGTCAAGTAAAAGAATTCATTAATTTAACATTTGATGTATTTTCCTTCCTTATAGCTTCTGGACTATGATTTTATCTGCTTGTGTCCTTCACAAACACAGATTTATTACCTGTCTTTGCTTAATGAAAAAGTTCTAAGGATTTCTTTGAGGCATATTGTGGTTATATAAACTGCCTAGGGACACACTGTTAGTATTAGAGGCAAAAACTTAGGTCTTTCTGATTTTAAGTTTAGAAGTCTATCCACTATGCTGCCTCAACATATTTCAAGCACAGAATACCTATGCACACACATGCATTTGCACACCTATACACAGAAATTTGTTTCATTTTTTACCCTTTTCATGAGGACCTCTAATTCCATCTGTAAGGGGTATATTCCCCAAATGGAAACAGTCTCTACTGCTGCCAATTGACAAATCATATATAACTTACAGTCTTTGAGATTTTCCCAAGACATTTAGAAGTTTAATAAATTGATATGGTCACAAGATTGGTATATGTCAGAGGCAAGACTAAGCATATAACACCTCAAATTTAAAATATATTACTCTAAATGAATTTTATAGGGCATAATTCAGTCACAACCAATGCACATTGAGTAAGTACCTGCTTGGTGTCAAGCACTGTTCCTTTAGTAATAAATAAGGGGTCAATATAATAGGATCATAGATTTATAGCTAAAAAGTACCTTAGCAGTCATCTAGTCCAACTCCCTGATATTAAGTAGCTGGGCAGCACAGTGGATAGAAATAGATAGATGACTTCACTTGAATCAAGAAGACTTGAGTTCAAATTTGACCTTAGGTACTTACTAACTGTGTGATCCTGGGCAAGTCACAACTTCTGTCTGTCTGTTTCCTCAATTTTGAAATGAGAATGATAATGATAGCATATACATTACAGGGTTGATATAAGGATCAAATATGATCTACAAAACACTTAGCAGGACAGCTAGGTAGCACAGTGGGTGGAGCACTAGGCCTATAGTTAGGAAGACTGATCTTCCTGAGTTCAAAATTAGCCTTAGATACTTACTAGCTATGTGACCATGAGCAAGTCACTTTACCAGCTTTGCCTTAGTTCATCTGGAGAAGGAAATGGCAAATCACTCCAGTATCTTTGCCAAGAGAATGGGGTTATGAAAGTGCGACATGACTAAAGTGACTGAACAACAACAAACCTGGATATAGTAGGGGCTGCTTAATCAATGCTCATTTCCTCCCTTCTTTTCTATAGATGAAGAAACTAAGGTCCAGAGAAATTAAATTATTTGAATAAGGTCACACAGCTAGGAAAGGACTGAAGTGTCCTTTGACTCCCATCCAATGCACAGAATTGGAAAGAATCACAAGTCATTTATACCAACCCATATGTGAATATAAATACCTTTTTTGAGATCCCAGAAAAATTATCAATGAGCTGCTTGATAATCTGTGGTTCTCTCATATAAAGAAGTCTATTCTACCATTGAACAGCTATAATTGTCACATTTTCTTCCCTTAAGAAGGAGCTAAAATCTACCCAGATGTAGTTTTCATCCTTTCTTCCTATCTTTATCCATCTTGTCCAGGTAAAATAAGTGTAATCCTTCTATCAGATAGTTCCTCAAATACCCCAAATATTAAAGATAGCCACCATTTCTTTCCCAAGTTTCTCAGATTCTCTAGCTCAGGGCTCCTAAAACTTTTTCTGCTTGAAACCCCTTTTTTACCTGAGAAAATTTTTAATGACCCCAGGTATATAGATATATAAAATAGAAGCTAGGCTCTAGGTCAAACACCTTTAACTTCCTCAACAAATCCTTAAAGAGCATGTTTTTTAATTCCTTTACTGTGTTCCTTTCCATCCTTTGAATTCGTTCATTTAACCTTATCCAGAAGAACATACACATTTGAAAAAGTTGTCAGAAATTTAAAAAAAATACAAGTCTGAAGGAAAGTTGCACTCTCAGTAACTACTAGTTTTTCATTCAAGTGCTTCAAAAAGTTTTTCATTCAAGTGCTTCAAAAAGTAAACTTATAGAACTGTAGGAAAGCTAGCAATAGCAAGGAGAATGGCTAGAGCTTTTAGAGGCCTAACTTTCTGGGGGTTACTCTCCCTATAAAGCCCATTATCATTTGTAAAATACTTTGCACATATTCTCTCTTTGGAATCTCTGAAGAACTGGTCAAGGTGGATAATATAACTATTCATTATTATTCTTATTTTGCAGAGGAAATAATTGAGGTTCTTAGAAGTTCTTAGGATCATTGATTTAGATCAGAGAGGGACTGATCCAACCCTGTGATTTTAAAAATGAAGACACTGAACCTCAGAGATTTTAAGAGACTTGCCCATATCACATTGCTAATGAGTGTCCTAATGAGATTTAAACCAATATGTCTCTGATACTAGGTAGTCTGTCTCTCTTGAAAGAATATTCTTAAAATAAAATGAACCTGGTATATTAATAACAAGTTCAATTACATTTACTTTTTGTTTTTTTTAAGTCAGGCAATTGGGGTTAAGTGACTTGCCCAGGGTCACACAGCTAGTAAGTGTTAAGTGTCTGAGGCTGGATTTGAACTCAGGTACTCCTGACTCCAGGGCCGGTGCTCTATCCACTGTGTCACCTAGCTGCCCCTACATTTACTTTTCCTTCATTGTGCAAATATCAGATAAGTCTGATAAGAGGTTTTTTTTTTCATTTAAAAATATATATTATATTATGTAGTGATATTCTAGTTATGAACAAAATGATTTCTGGATCCTCTGTTCTAGTACTTCTCTGCCAGATAGGTATGTAATTTGGAGGGCTAGCCTTTTTCAGGGAAGGAAATTATGCCTGCTTCTGTACTAGTTTTAATATTTTGTCTAAATTCCCTACTTATTAACTCTGTATTAAACAACCCAATCTAGTGAGTAATTGGTTAGCTAAACCAATCTTAAACATAGATTATGCTTTTCCTATCTTAATAACATTAATCTTTCCAGTCCTTCATGAATTTTCAAAAATATTAGTTTTTAATAACTTCAACCTGGTTTTGTCGTTTGTTTTACTATGGCTTTTCTTTTTCTCATATGTACCATAATCATTCCCCATAGAACCATCCTGCCCCAATCATTTAATCCTTCCTCATAATGAGGATTTGGATTTAAACAAGTCAACTACGTAATCATAACTAACTATGGATACCATTGTCTAAGGGCATCTAGATGATGCAATGAATAGAGCACTTGGTCAGGAATCAGGAAGATGTGAGTTCAAATGTGGCTGCAGACACTTACTAGCTGTGTGATCCTGGACAAGTCACTTAACCATTTACCTCTTTCCTTGTCCATGAAATGAACTGGAGAAAGAAATGGCAAACCAGTTCAGTATCTCTGCTAAGAAAACCCTAAATTGGTTCACAAAGAGTCTGACACAACAGGAAAAGACTGAACTACAATGCCACTGTCACTTCTTAGATCCATTGACTCGACTTCTCAACTTAGAGATAATATGTTTCATTATCACTTGTCCAAAACAAACAAACAAAAAAAATCTTCCTTAAATTTCCTTAGTTTGGTGTTAGTGTTGTAATCATTTACATGATTATAGTCATTAGGGATATTGTTCTTTTTCTGTTTGCTTCATTCCACATCTCTTCCTACTGGTTTTTCCATATCTGTCAAAATTCCTTATATTTGATGTTTTCTTATGTTACCATATATTCATTAATCAATATCTTTTCAAACCTTCCACAATCACTTTGACCCTTGTTTTGTTTTCATCAGTCTATATATTTTAATTTACTAAGAAAGCAAAACTTTACAAAGGTTTAGTATACTTGAGAAAATGATGCATTACAGGAATCAGGTCACTGAACTTGAAGCCAGGAGTTGCAAATCTTACCCCTACAGTCTATTTGAATTTAACCTCTCTCATGCTCAGGTATTTAATTTGCAAAGTGCAGATAACAATGGCATTTATTTCACAAAATTGCTATGAATATAAATTGAGATATTTGAAGTGATTTGCAAATTTTAAATTGCTACATAAATTTTATACTCCTATTATTATTATTATTATATTCAAATATACTTAGCTTACTTCTATATTCTATCTTGATTCCTAGACTTCTGGTTTTATGTAGGACATGTTCCCTACTTCAGATAACAATTTACTCTTTTTTGTTGTTGTTAGGACCAGTCCAAAAGGAAGAAAATGTTTCTGTTTTTAGTATCATTTTATGACTCATAGGTCCAAGATAATAATTTTGATATTTTAACAAAGCAAAAGTGCATATCCATATTTTTTTTCTGAATGCTGTTCTTCTCTCCAATAGGCATTATTGAAAATAAGGGCAAATTAGGCTTAAGTATCAAGTGACTGTGGTTGTTTCTATCCAGCTGTGTCAAAACAAATGGGCACTTTCAACTGAATCAAATAACAAATTCAGTCAAACAACTGATATGACTGATTTTTTGTCACCAGATGGTTTGACTGAATTGACCAGTTTAAGCTTTGTGTTGAAGCTTTTGTAATAAAAGAAGCCTTTGAAATGACAGCCAATCATGAATGAATCTATTTTTTAAGTGATTTCCTAAAGAATACATTTTAAAATAACATTCTTCATTTCAATTTATAGTTCAATCTTTCTCTTTATTTCCCAATGATATCTGCATAAGGAATGAAATCTACTATGCTGATTACCATTTTGATGATTTGACTTTGTTCAGACACCTGCACACCACATTCCATTTTAGTCATTTCCCAAACCTCTTTCTTTTCTTCTTCATTCAAAAATTAAATAAATAAATGACAACTTAAAAAAAGACAACTCAGCTGAGTTTGGCCTTCCAACGTCCTTTGGTTCTCTGGCCTAGACTCCTATTTTACCTAATTTGTTACTCCTGGAATGGACTGGAGAGTGTAACAAAATAAATACTCTTTGAAACTATACTAGGACAGGTCTTTAAAAAGAGAATTGATGATTATAGAGATTGATTAGGATTATAAGAGTATCATTCTTGACCTGGAAGGGATCCATGAGGTTATCTAATCTAAACCATTTATTTTACAGATGGGAAAACTGAGGACAATTCAATAAGCAGGAAATATTAAGTTACTTGACTGACATCACAAAGGTAGTTTGAATACAGGTCCCATGATTTTAAAAACATTGCTTTATCATGTTGTCTCAATACTTCTGTTTTTTGTGGAAATGTTTTTGTTTTTGTTTTGGAAGGGAAGGTAAAAGAAGAGGAATGGGTTTGAAAGTGTAGGACATGCAGAACTACATGTGTGTAAACTGTCACCATTGATGGAAATCCACAAATAATCTATAACATATAACGAATTTTAAAGAGCTGCTAGGAGTATTGAATGGTTAAATAGATTTTCCTTGGTCATATCTCTAGTATTCCTTAGGGCAGGATTTGCACCCAGATCTTTCTGACTCCAAGGCAGACCCAAAGCCAAATTCCACCTCACTGATCTCTTTAGTGCATTTCAACCAATCACTCTCAATAGGTATTCCCTTCACAAGTATTCATTTGGTCCTGATATTATTTTTGTTATAGTCAGTATCTCAAGGTAGATGTCAAAAAATATTGACAAAGGCAATGAGATTTTGTGGTCTTCTAAAGATACATGACAATTTCAGAATTGGACATGGCCAAAAGGTCTGGCCATTCTTATTCACTACATCTGAGGTATCCCTGTGAGGGGAGTACTGGTTATTTCTGGGTCTCTGTTGTTCACAAAAAACCATGTTGAAATCCTACAGTGAATAAGTCTAACCACGTTTTTCAGTCATGTTTGATTAGGCTGCAGTTGTACCTACAGAGACAGCAGTGGGGAAATGGACCTCAGGAACAAAAGGGGCAGGGGGAGTTAGTACAGTAATAAGAAGTAAAGCCTTTTCTTTTTTTCTTGGCACAAATTTTCATGGGAAACAAGGAAGCAGAGAAGAGAAAACTAGTTCATTGCCTGTCAGTGTCACTCAGTGTGAATATTTGACAGATTCGTCAGGTCACCCAAAATCTTGAGCTGCTGGAATAGAAAGTAAATTGCAGAACTTCAAGGGAGTAGGGGGAAAAAAAATTGGTGATTGGTCTTACTTCAAATGAGAAAAGTAGAAAGTGTGAACTGATAAGAATTCCTTGGTGCAAATAAGATTTGAAGTGGTGAAAAATGCTATTTAAACTCCAGAATTAAAAGTTCTAGGGTGGGCTAAGAGTCAGATACCAATTTTTTTTCTAATCTAAGTGTTTTTGATAAAAAAAAAATTTTGATCTATTACTGTTAATTGGAAATAAGGGCAACCTCTTACTTAAAATGTATAGCAAGAGTATTACAGGAGAGAGTTGTAATTGAAAAGCCTTTGTGTAACTAAAATTGTAAATGTGTTCCAAAATCGATAGGAATAGAGCATTAAAATTTTAGTAAAAGTAAGAAATGTAAATATGTACATTGGATAGTCCCATTTTCTTTTATGTTTTAACTTGATCTATCAGACATGAGATACCATTATTATGATTTCTTTACTATCTTTCCACATGGATATCGACGTATCAAAACTCAAACTCATAACCAGGTTCAGTTGTAACCTAAGCTGCTTTGCATTGTCTAGGAAACTCTTTTTTTATCATTGTTGTTCAAATGGCTACTAAAATAAATTATCTACTGAAAATCAAAGCTATTATGGTGTGATAAATTGCTGTGACAGTAACAGCTCCCCAAAGGAAGATCAGCGGCAACAGCAGCAAACATTAAGTTGCTAGTGTGTACATATATTTAAATATGACTACTAGTATGTTAATACATAGGCAAGAGAATGGAAAGACATTAAATGTCCTCAGGGACTTTACATTATAAAATGAATATCATCATATGCAGAAAAGAAAAGCAACAATCAAGAGAAGAACAAAATAGGTACACTTAATATTACTATGTGGTTAAATAAATGAGTAGAGAAGGGTAAAAGGGAAAAAAAGGCAAAAGAGGACAAAGTTAAAAATGAATACTAGTAAAAAACTGAGAATGCTTCAGTGCCTAAGGCAAGGAATAGTGATAGGCAAATTTTGTCTGGGGTTGTGGCATAAATAAAAATAATTTAGACTAGGTCAGAATTATATACCATCAGATGAGTCCTACAAATAGATTCACATTTTCCAATTCATTGGAGGGTGTCTTAACTCCTACCTTGTGGGCAAAGCTCAAGAAATAAAATCCCTTCCATAACCATTTACTCTCAGCATTAAGTTTTTCATTTCTTCTGACTTTTTCATTTATCTTTCATTTAGGGTTTTGTTTTGTTTTGTTTTGTTTTGTGGGGCAATGAGGGTTAAGTGACTTGTCCAGGGTCACAGAGCTAGTAAGTGTCAAGTATCTGAAGCCGGATTTGAACTCAGGTACTTCTGAATCCAGGGTCAGTGCTTTATCCACTGCACCACCTAGCTGCCCCCAATTTAGGGCATTTTTAATAATAATTTCTCTTCCTTTAATTTCTACTGTTCAATCAACCAATCAATAATCATGATTTATTATGTGTCTTGTAAAGAATTAATTGTTATTTGAGGTTTTTATGCCTCAGCGCACACTGGCCTGGGACTCCACAGGCTGCGAGGTGCTCCACCCACTGGTTGTAGCAGTTGCCAGGGCTCTGGCACTTCTCTTCATCACCACTCACCTACGCCTGCACGGGCCTGGCAAAATTATAATGATTGGAAGGCTAGTGAGGGCAGTCATGTGACTGTCAGAGCAGCCATACCATTGGCTGGGGCTGTGTGGGGTGTTTTTCTAGGTTTGGGGGAGGAGAATTGGGCATTCTACATGGAAGCTGGAAAGGGACAGGCATTCTGCTGCGTGTTTTCAGCTGATTCCTGGGCGGTGGTATTTTTTCAGGTATTATAATTTCCCTTTCCCCATTTTATTTCCTTTCCCTTGATCCTACTGATTCTGTCTGTTTTTTTTTTTTAAGTTCGTTTTTGTTAAAATAAATCTTGTTCTGTTTTGAGGGAGGCTACCAGTCTCCTTCCTTGCCCCAATATTGCGGCGAGCCGCTTAACTAGCACTCCCCAATTAAAAACTGGTCTCCACAGTCTTCTGGATGTTAGGGCTACAAAGACAAAACTTGTTCTGGTCTCAAGAAACTTACATTCATTTGAAAGGAGACTATATATATATATATATATATATATATATATATGTGTGTGTGTGTGTGTGTGTATACATATATAGAGATAGAGATAGTGGTAGAGGTAGACGTAGAGGTAGAGGTATAAAAGCAGAATAAACACAAGGTAGTTTGGGAGTAGGGAGGCAATAGCAATCTGGGGGACCAGGAAAGGCCTGGATACTTACAACTCAAAATAAAAAGTCATATTCACTTTTCCATTTGTCTAAGTTTCTCCATCCTTACAAAATAAATAAAAATAAGAACCTGGCTTTGCTAATTCCTCAAGGTATTTATTTCACTTCTCAATCCCTTTTAATCTAGTTTCTGACCTAACCAATTGACCTAGATTGCTTTCCCAAATATTATTAATGATCCCTTAACTACTAAAAATAGCAGTCTTTCCCTAGTCTTTATTCTTGACTTTTCAGTAGTTTTTGGCATTCTCCTGAACACTTTCTCCTATCTTGGATTCTGCAACACTGTTTTCTCTTGATTTTTCTCCCACCTTGCTGAGATTTCTTGGTTGCTTTTTCTGGATTGTCTTCTGCCTCCAATAATTGTGGGTGTCCTCTAGAGTCTGTTCCTGGGAACCCATCTTTTTGCTTTATATTGTTTCTTTTAGTAGCCTCATCAGCTGCCATGGGTTCAATTTTCTTTTTCTTTCCTTTTTTTTTTTTTTTTTTTTGCAGGGCAATGAGGGTTAAGTGACTTGCCCAGAGTCACACAGATAATAATTGTCAAGTGTCTAAGGCCGAATTTGAACTCAGGTCCTCATGAATCCAGGGCTGGTGCAATTTTCAACTCCAAAATCAATTTGACTACCATATTTACATTGTCTCTAATCTTTTTTCAGAATTCAAGGCCTGTGTTGACAGCTGCCTGCTATGTATATCTATCTTGATGCTCTGCAGTCATTTCAAACTCAACATTTCCAAAATAAAACTCACTCTACTTTCCCCCAGACATCTCTCTCTAGTCTTACTCATTTCTCTTTTTGGTAGAATTATTCTTATAGACACCCAGATTTTAAACCTAGTAGTCATTGTGAACACTGATGAATGAAATAACATTTATTAATCACTTTGTGTCAAATACTATGTTAGGAGTTAGACATGCAAATTATGCAATGAGAAAGTCTGTACATTCAGGAAGTTTATATTCTAATGAGAAAACACTTAAATGTATAATTGTCATGGAAGGGATTTTTGGTCCAGAGTCACATGCATGGTGACTTGATGCATAAAACAATCTATTTTCATGAGTTTTCCCAAAGCAATAGTCATATTAATTTTACTACTGTGCTCAGAGAAAGTATCAGTAAACAGAGTAGTGAGGGGAGGAGTAATTGCAAGATAGATGATGTTGGTAAATGCCTACATGGAGACATGCCTACTGTAAAATAGAATAGTATGTATTATAGAGATAAAAAGTGGCTATTTTCAGAATATCTAAATATGCATATTGGGAGTCACTTTGGAATAGAGAAGGATTGAAACTTGATATTTTAAACAGTTTCAAAGGCTAAATATTTATACCATTCTAAAAATAGATAACCAGTACATTGTTTCCTGTTTTAAAAATAGCTAACCGATACCTTATTTTTCTGTAATTTCTGTTCTCTTAGACAACAGGATATCAGAGGTAGGTCATGCCTATTCTTGAACATTTAAAAAATACATTCTACAATCTGTTAGGTGTAATTCTTGTGATCTTACAATGCCAAGCCAAAAATGCTGGTTTGGAGACATTGGAAGAGAAATGAAGGATGGGGACCATGGGGTACAGTGGGATAAGTTTGTGCTCACATATTTAACAAGCACTATATAGATCAATTCCAAGGTAGAAGTTACAGATCAGAATGGATTCAGCCCATATTTGAGGCAGTGCAAGATTACTCAAGAGGGCCAAAGGAGCAGTCCTGGCACTGCTGACTTCTTAGTTACCATCACAATACTCCTGACCCAACAGGACTCCAGTCTCCATAGTCACCATCACTGTCACAATGAGCCATAAGGAAGAGACTATGCAGCCACCAGCAGCCTGACCCTTAGTATTCTAGACACCAAACCCTATATCACTAGCACTGGGGGGAAAGTGGGGAGGGGATTGGAGGGGAAGCCCCTTTCCTCCCCTTCCCTACCTCAAATGGCCAGGACAAGAAGGTTATCATGCTGAAGGTTTTGCCAAGAGTAAAATGGTTCAAGGTAAGAAATGGCTTCAGTGACACCAATTAAGATGTATTTATACACCAGACTGCCATAAAGAAGAAAAACCCTGGAAGTACCTTATTGGAGTAGGATGGGAGGTTTAAATAGGTTGAAGAGAAAATGGAGTGTGGAGGGAGCTAATGCTCCAACCCCTCATGCATTAATTCTGCAAGGCAGCAGATATGCAGCCAACAGTCACCATTATAGATATCTGTCCACATCACAGGTGTTCTCCTTGATGTTACCAGAAGAATTACAATTAGGAGAAAAAAACAAAAACAAAGGATTGGAGAGTGCTTCAGAAGTCCAGAGCTAACAATACAGCAATCCTCGCTACCCCACATAGTGGGTTCCACCGTATTACATGCGAAGACCATCAACATCAACCACAACATTCCTACTCTCCTATGCAAGAAGTGATAGAGGGCACTGCTGATAATGATAGAGGGCTCTGATGCAAAGGGCACTAAGAACCAAGTCAAGACAGATGGATTTGAACTGTATACCATGATTCTGCAGGGAAGCTCCTCATCAAAGACAGCCTGGAAAGGAAGGTAGTCAAGACTAGGAAAACCAAGAACATGAGACCCAGGGTCAGCAGCCATTTCAACGTTGGTACCTCTGTAATTTCTATCACCAACAGATGCCCAGGGAACCCTAAACCACAAGATGGCAAACAGTTAAAAACAGTCAAATCAGCTGAGAATAAATTGGCTTCCATGGCTGAGCAGAGCTGGGCTGAATAAATGCAGGGTTACCATCTCCAACATCATCCTGTTTAACCATCACACAAGAAGAAGGAATATGAAATTCCAGCGATAATATAAATGGAAAAAAAAAAAAAGATTTGGAACTGATGACCAACTAAAATGCTTGCTTTTTTTTCTTTTTTTTCTTTTCTTTTTTTACTTTTTTTACTTTTCTTTTTGCTATTGACCAGATAACTAGAACTATTGGCATTATGTATCCTCCATGAGTTTTTGTTTTGTTTTGTTTTTAAGTTTAAAAAGTTTTTTCAGGGGAATGACAAACACCTTGGTTTTTTTTGTTTGTTTGTTTTGTTTTGTTTTTTGTTGTTGTTGTTTTGTTTTGGTTCTCCCAATACAACTTTAACATTTTTTTTTTTTTAATATCTGGTCAAGGTGAGATTAAGAATCTCATTTTTAATTTGTCCAAAAGTATCCTTGATTTAAAAAAAAAAAGGCCACAAACCGCAAGCATGTGTTAATAAAAGGTCTTTAAATTAAAAAAAAAAAATCTGAGTGCCTTAACTCCCCTGGCTACTGGTATTGTTTCTGTAGAACTTACCTGTTGGTACTGTTTCAGTTGGAGAGAATCAAGACATATTTGGCAGGCTGATGAGGTTGAATGGCTGATGACATGTAAAGTTATGTTCCTACTTTAAACCTTAATAGCTGAAAGTTAGATCCCACTTTTCACATATCTTGTCTCTACTGACAAAGCTTATATCCTTGGGACTTTGTCTCTGCTACTTGTACTATTATAGTAACCTTAATTCTTCTATTTATCTGTCCTTTCTTCTATATAATTTATGCTCCACACAGATACTTATAAGATATTCCTTAAGAAATGCCCTCACTATATCATCTCTATACTCCCAACACTACTACCATACACACACATGTAGAATCTTTGATGATTGCATATTGTCTCTTTGAGAAAATATAAAATCCTCAGTTTGACATTTAAAAGCCTCCACAATCTGGTTGCCATTATCTTTCCAGTCTTATTTCATATAACTCTATGACATTCCATCTCTTTTTCTAAGTCTTTACAAAACCTTTCCTCCATACGTGGAATGTATTCAACCTTCACCTCTACCACTTGGAACATCGAGTGTTCTTTAAAGTTCAGCTCAGGGCCCAACTCTGATAAGAAACCTCTTTCCCTCTTGAAGTTACTTTACATTCATTTATATATACTTTGTGCTTAACTCTGTAAATATTTTCTCATTCTCGCTCTTATGAAATGTAAGATCTTGAAGACGGGCTATTTTCATTGTATTCTCTGTATTCTAACAAGTAGCATAATTCCTGGCATATGATTGGCAATTAATGTTTTTTTAATTGAATTATTGAATTGTATAGTGTTACTTGTATTCACTATTCCCTTTAGCTGGATTTTTTTTCTTTATTATCTATCTTTTTTCTTTATCTTTATCTATCTATAGCTATATTAATTCCATTCTTCAAAGGACCAAAGGCCATTGTTTTTAACTCAAGGCAAAATGTATCTATTTTCCCTGACTGTCAATTTCACCTTTATAATATCTTTCTTTTCTTTCTCTCTCTTTTTTTTTTTTATTGAGGCAATTGGGGTTAAGTGACTTGCCCAGGGTCACACAGCTAGTAAGTGTTAAGTGTCTGAGGCCGGATTTGAACTCAGGTACTCCTGACTCCAGGGTCGGTACTCTATCCACTGTGCCACGTAGCTGCTCCCATAATATCTTTCAAATAAATCCCCTTCTCTTTCTGCCGCTGCCATCACATTGGTACAGGACCCTATTTCTTCACCTAGCATTTACTGCAATAGTCAGTTGGTGGGTCTGTCTGCCTCACATAT
The DNA here is from genome assembly GCF_019393635.1 of Dromiciops gliroides. Classification (NCBI taxonomy): domain Eukaryota; kingdom Metazoa; phylum Chordata; class Mammalia; order Microbiotheria; family Microbiotheriidae; genus Dromiciops; species Dromiciops gliroides. The sequence goes on from NC_057864.1 coordinate 86,660,100, forward strand.
CTCACTCCAGTTCATCCTCCAATCAGTCACCAAAGTGATTTCATTAAAACATAGATCTGATCATTTCACTCCCTTACTCAATAAACCCTAATGGCTCCCTATGAATTCCAAGATTAAATACAAAATTATCTGGCATTCAACGTCTTTCATAATCAACAACTTTGGAATCATTTGTGAAATATGGGAAACAATGTCATAGGACCATTTAGAATAGTGTGCCCACATCAAAAAAAAGCAATGTGCTCCATGAGCAAAGAAGAATTGTAGTAGTTAAAAAAGAAATGCCACATGCAGATTTAGAGACATTTCCATTACAAATATTCATACAGACTATTTGTGTCCAACCTGTGGTAGAGCCTTCAGAGATCATATTGGTCTGATCAGCCACAGTCAGACACACTGTACGTGACCCCTAACATAGTGATTACATTTTGGTCCTCTTTGTTCATGAAGGACAACAACCAAACAAATCCCATTTACTGTAGGGAAGCCATCCTATTCTTACTGATACTTTATATTATATTGATAATAGAGCATTTATTTTGTGAATTTTATAAGTTAAGATTCTAAGAATTAAAAATTTGGAGATAAAGGTACATCTGTACTAAAACCAGGTCATAAATATTAATGTATTATTATATTACAGCTGCACAGACCCTTTTTTTTTTTTTTTTTTTAGTGAGGCAATTGGGTTTAAGTGACTTGCCCAGGGTCACACAGCTAGTAAGTGTTAAGTGTCTGAGGCCGGATTTGAACTCAGGACCTCCTGAATCCAGGGCCGGTACTCTATCCACTGTGCCATCTAGCTGCCCCTGCACAGACCCTTTTAATGAAGCATGTTTTAAAAAGCGTGTGCTTCTTTGTAAAATGATATCACTTAAATTTTTATCTCAATTCCTGTATACTTATCTAGGATTTTGTGTACTTTATCATACTTGAATATTCAACAACTAAACCTGAAAATTGATATCCTCTATTTTGAGGTAGGATTTTCTGACTCAAAATTGCATTTCAATAAACTCTTCATACTTTTTAGCACTCTTACAGAATATATTTTCATCAGACCTCTTGACTAATAGCCAAAACAGCCTTCCTGAATATTGTATTTCTCAGGTTGGTCAAAGAGAAAATAAGAGATAAGAATGATAATCTTCGGTAACGAGTGTAATTGGAGGAGGAATTAAATAGAGAATGAGACTTGGGATGTCATAATGAGAATCAGAGGGACAGCCTTGGAGTTTGTAAGATCCAAGTCTTGTGTTATACACATGCTACCTGGCTGACATCAGCAGGTTTCATTTAACCTCTCCCTGATACAGGGAACTTGTTTATTATAAATTATAGAAGTGTTCTTCTGTCCCAGTATGGAGTTGCTACAATTGGGTTTTCCCTAATGAGAAATTATAGGTCCCGAAGCCCACTACGCACCAAAAAAAAAAAAAATAGCTGCATAATTTTGATGTTTCTGAGGGAAAGTATTTTTAAGGACTGCTTAATTTTTTTTTTTTTGGTGAGGCAATTGGGATTAAGTGACTGGCCCAGGGTTACACAGCTAGTGAGTGTTAAGTGTCTGAGGCCGGATTTGAACTCAGGTCCTCCTGAATCTAGGACCAGTGCTTTATTCACTGCGCCACCTAGCTGCCCTGACTGCTTAATTCTTATTGATAGTTAATTCATCCTAGTATGATCCACACTTGAAGGAAACTGTTGATATGTAAGTAAATATAGGGTGGGCCAAAAATCACATTCACAAAAGGGTTTCAAAATTTAATAACTCCTTTATTTTTAATTTGCAAAATTCTAACATTATACATAGTGTGTGTATATATATATACATACATACATATATATATACATACATACACATATATATATATACATACATACATATATGTATATATACTGTATATAATAACAGGATATTGCAAATTAAATATATAGAGATATATATGAAATAAAGAAAAATAATTTTCAAAAAGTTATTGAAACATCAGACCCCTTCATGATTTATGGCCCACCCTTTATTAAGCACTGATATACCAGTCTCTCAGCAATAATTTATTAAAAGCTTGACGGGGGATAAAAAGTCAAAAATAAAATAAATCCCTGTCCTCAAGGAGCATATATTCTCTAGAAGATTTCATGGGCATAACTAAGTGTGTGCATACACATATACATATAGGAAAATTAATATGTGTGCACATTTACTTATGCGTGTATGTGCATATTCATATGTTGATGTATGTCTTTCTATATCTGTGCCTCTAACTCTATTTCTATGTCTACAAATAGACATATAGAAATATATGGATATATTAAGGACTAGGTCACTGACTTTCAATTAATAAGTAAAAGTTTCAACATTGGACATAGAAGATAAAAAGGTTTTAGTTATGGTGCTAGCTTCATTTTGTGGTTTACCTGTACATTTCCTTCAATTGAAAATATGTATTCTTCTAGAATTCACGGCATCTTCAGCCACTTCTGAAAATTATAAAATGATTTAAAAAGGCTCAACTCTTAGAGAATATTAAAGTCATGAAATGTTTCCTTTACTATAGTCCTTATCTTGATAGATCTCTCTTTATTTAATGTGAATTTTGCAAACAGCGATTACTCATAACTCAGAAAACAAATGATACAAATAGAACATTTAGTAATATACATAATGGTTCAAATTAAATTATTATAGTATAACATCTTTTATCATAAAGTTTTTGTTCAAGATAAACAGTACAGCTTGAATTTTTTTATATTAAGCAATGAATAATTTGAAGGCATTTTTCATAAACTTAAGATGTAGTATTGGTGTTTTGTTCATTTCTATTTTTTAGTCCAGACATTATTTCTTTGGTGTAGGGGATTCAAGGAGTAGAAACTCCCTATTCTAATAAAGATTTGCTATAGATCTGAAATGAATAATATTAGACTGTTGGGTTTTTTTGCAGCTCTGACAAGTTGAATGACTTGCCTACAGTTGGATAATATTTGTCATATATAGGTCTTCATGAATCCATTTTTTTGTCCTTTATTCACCATTTCATGTTTCCTACTGATGTTTTAGAAGCTATTAAAATCTGAAAAAAAATGTTTTAACAATATCTTCTAATCTTCAGGACCTTGTATGGAAAAGGAAATTAACAAATATATTTTGAATTGAATATTTTTAATTGAATTAAAAGTAGAAAGGTGAACACAACAACCACAACCATATCTAGGTTATCACAGATAATGATAGACAGAATCTTGAATGTTCACAAGTAGTCTTGCAGCATTCAATCAACAAGCATTTCTTCAGCATTTAGCATGTTCCAGGCACTGTGCTAAGAGGTAGAAATACAAAGACAAAAAAAAAAAATGAAACAACCCTTGCCGTCAAAAAAACTTGTTGTGGGGGGGAGGGGAGTGAGCACATATATGTGCAACATTTTGATCATATGTAAATTTAGGAGTTGGATTACATGGTCTCTCTAGCATCTTCTGGTGATGTAGAAAATCACATGTAGCCTCTGACCTTGTCTGTCTCAAACAGACCCTGGCCTTGCTGTGTTCCAGCTACAGCTGCAGGCCTGTAACATCTGCCTTCTGACCTTGTCTGTCTCAGACAGGCTCTGGCCTTGAGGTACCCCAGTTGCAACGACTGGCCTCCCTTTAACCACTAAGCACCACTATGCATCCTTTGTTAGGTGAATAAATTACCTTATCTTCATTTGATAAACTTGCCACTATGACATGCCTACTCTTTTTGTATGTAACCAGGTGGGCTACAAGACTCGGGGCCCATTGTTGGAGGCTTAAAAACCCACTTTGGGCCTGTGTGTAATAAACTCTCTCTCTCTCTCTCTCTCTCTCAACCTTGAGTACCTGACTGAGTATTTTCTGTGTTGATCATGCTGTAATATTGGCTCTATAGCTCTGATCCTATAATTCAAAATGTATGAAATAAGTATGTGGTATGGGGGGGGGAGTTAAATTACCTTGAATTTATTTTAGTTTAACTATTTTTAACCAGTGGTGGAAATCTTTTAAACTTTAGACCACAGTTACTAGTGAGTAGCAAAGTAAATTATAATGTTTAAAAGTTTGGCATCCAGGGAGAAAGAGAGAACACAAAGTCCTGAACCATTAGCAGGTTAAAAATAAAACAAACAAAACAAAACAAAACAAAAACCTTAAGTACTTCTTGTCCTGTCAGTACACCCACTTCTCTTCTGTCACCATTATGAATATTGAAAGCTTTCATTACCTCACATTTTGATTATTGCCTGCTGGTGAATCTGCCTGCCTCAAGTCTCAAGCAACACTCTAATATATCCTCTAATTCAGCTAATAATGTGATTTTACTAAAGCACCAGTCTGACCATGTCACCCTCCCTACTCAATAAACTCCCATGGCTCCCCATTGCCTTCAGGATCAAATAGTAAATCCTTTGGTGTTCCAAACCCTTAATATCTTAGCCCCACCTACCTTTCCAGTACTCTTTTATTTTACAGTCCAACATGTCATCTTTGATCCAGTGATATTGGCATCCTTGTTGTTCCACAAACTAAGATACTCCATCTCTCTGTGCCTAGCATTTTCTCTGCCTGTCCCTCATGTCTTGAATGCTTTCCCTCATCTCTGCATCCTGGCTTTTTTGGTTTCCTTTAAATCCCAACTAAAATCCCTTCTTCAGAAAGCTTTTCTCCAACCCCTCTTAATTCCAGTGCCTTCCCTCTATTAATCATTTCCTTTTGTTTTGTATATATTTGTTGTCTTGTTGTCTCCCTTAGTAGACTGTGAGCCCCTTGAGGGCAGGAGCTGTCTTCTGCCTCTTTTTCAATCAGTAAATATTTATTAAATACCTAAACTTATCCAGGCATCATACTAAGAACTAGGGATATGAAAAGAGGCAAAAGACAATCCTTGCACTTAACTAAAGAACTTGTAGTCTAATGAGGAAGACAACCAGAAAACAAATTTGTACCAACAAGCTTTGTGTATCTCTGGTGCTTAGCACGATGTCTGACACATAGTAGATGTTTAATAAATGTTTATTGACTAACTGACAGGGTACCTTCTAAACTGAGGCAATGTCTAACTTCAAGCTTAATAATGTTCAAGACGCATTGGAAAAGCCTTGAGCACACAATTTAACAAGATTACAGCAGAGGGAGGAGGACTTGGTAAAACTTTAGGGAAAATCTATTTAGGTTTGCCTCCATTTTTTTCTCTAGTCAGTGACAGTTCTTCTTATCTCATTGGACTTATTTCTATCTGGAAAAGATTTACAACTACAGTAAATTATCTCAGTAAGAAAATTGGTGACTGTATAAATAGGCTATGTAAACGCTTTAGAAATTCCTACCCCTATCCTCCCATCTCACCAATTAAAGTCCTTGAAAGTGAGACCATTATACCATTAAGATATCATAATCTTGGGGGCGGCTAGGTGACGCAGTGGATATAGCACCAGCCCTGGATTCAGGAGTATCTGAGTTCAAATCCAGCCTCAGACACTTGACACTTACTAGCTGTGTGACCCTGGGCAAGTCACTTAACCCCCATTGCCCTGCAAAAAAAAAAAAAAAAAGATATCAATATTGATTGTGAGTGTGTGGGTGGGGGGTAGGGGGATTATGTGAGGGGAAATGATTATGTATAAGAAAATTACTCTGGATACAAATAAGAATAATAATATTGTTTTCAGTAAAATTAGAAAGAAAGAAAAATTCAAAATGGAAACTACCTATAAACAAGTATGTCAGAAAATAAAATGCTTTAGGCAGAGGCATATATGTGTGTGTGATTGTATATTCTGCATCACTTGAACCTTTAAAACATATTCATCATTTTGAAGTTTCTGAATATTATAATAGAAATATTGTCCATTGAATGAAATTCACAAATAAATTCCACATAAAGGTTAGCATTTTTGGATTCTGTAGTACGCTCCAAGTTAGAAAATGTTTTTATAATTCATCATTTGGTCCTTGCAGAAATCTTATGATGTAAGAAGCACAGGGTTACTTATACTACTTTACAAAGGAAGAACTTTTGGTGTAGAAATGTTTTGTAGCTTGTGAAGGTCTGATAACTCAAGGTTTCTTAAACTTTTTCTACTTGTGAACACTTTTTGTTCAAGAAATTTCTACACAGCTCCAGGTATATAGGTATATAAGATAGGTATCCATAACCTTTAACTGTTGCCAAATTTTTCACGACCTCCACATGCAATTGCACAACTCCATATCACAACCCTCAATTTAAGATGTGCTATAACTTGTATACAGATGAGCAAAATTTGATTATAGATCTTTTCATTTTTTTCTCCAGTATACTATGTCACATTTCTGAGTTTTTGTAGATTAAGAAGAAAATACCCTATTTCTTATATACTGTCCTTTTTATACATCACCATATTTAGTCATTTCAATGACATTACATAAATTCCCATTTTGGGTTCAACTGAAAATCTATCATCTCCCCCCACTACCATGCTTAATTAAAGCTAGTCAATTCCCCCTTTCTATGCCTACAATTTATTTTTCTACCCAATTCTACTGCATAGGAATCTATAGCTATATTTAAAAAAGATAACTGATAAGTTAGTTGATAATATAATTGGTAACTTTCAACTCAATTCTAGAATTCAACAAGCATCCACTTCATATCTACAATATGCAAGGAATTGACCTATAAGAGAAAAAAATATATTTTGACCAAATGAGAGAGAAGTTTGATTGCTGGAAGGACAAAAACTTGTCATCACTTTCTTAGTATTTGAATATGTATAATGAGCTCATTGGCTAATTTTATACAACAAAATGAAATAACATGCATAGTCAGTTTCTCTAGCAACTGAATATTAACTTTAAAACATTACTTCTGTTTTGATATGCTCAGTAGAAAGTCAGTATGACATTTGTAATCAAAAACTGATGATCTGTGGTCTGAGGATTTTCATTAGTCTATATTATTTTATATACAATGAGGTAGCGTTGTGTACTCTGATAGTTCATTTCAGGGTCATTTAAACAGGGGTTCAGATCCTGCCTGTGACACATGTAATTTATCTGACCTTGGGCAAGTAACAACTTTTTTATTGCTCTGGACTTCAGTTGGATTATGAGTTGAGAATATGTAGTTGTTCTACACTAGTAGAGGGAATTGCCTATACAAATGAAATCACTGGTTTGGTTTAAATAAACAGAAAAATAAGTATACACATATGCATAGATTTTGCTGTTGTTCAGTCATATTAATTATGTCTGATTCTTCATCACCTTATTTGGAGGGTTTTCTTGGCAAGATACAGAAATGTTTCACCATTCCCTTCTCCAACTCATTTTGCACAAGATGAGGAAACTGAGGTCAATAGCATTGAGCAACTTGCCCAAATTCACATACCCAGTAACTGAGGCCAGATTTGAACTCATGTCATCCTGACTCCAGGCCTGGAGCTCTATCCACTGTACTACCTAGCTGCCCCTATATGTATGCATATGTGTATACATATAGACATATACTACTATTCCTATGCTACTACTACTTGACGTTATATAGCACTTCCAGTTTGCAAAACTCTCATTTATCTATCTATCTATCTATCTATCTATCTATCTATCTATCTATCTATCTATCTATCCATCATATTCTTTTTTTATGCTTACAACAACAACCCTGGGTTGTAGGTAATATTATCATCATCCCCATTTTACAGATGAGTTCATTGAGGCAGACAGAGATTAAATAACTTGTCCAGGGTCATATAGCTAGTAGATATTTGATGACAGATTGGGACCTAGAACTTTCTGACTCCAGGGTCAATGTTCTATCACTCTTTCTAAAGTACAACCTAGCTGTTTCTTATATCATCTTGTTGCCTCATTCAACACCTGTAGGTGTGTATACACATACAGACACACACATATACATCTGTTTATACATATATGTATAATATATGTATCTGAATACATGTGCATCTGTATATACATGTATGCTACCAGGTTGTGTAGTATATATCTATATGCCTATATTATATATGTGTATATAATATTTATATAGACAATCTCATTTAATTGTATGCATATATACATATATACAAATACACATATATGCATCTTTGTGTCTGTGCACGCATAGCTACACATAGTTATTGAGTATAATACAAGTGTGAATCTGTATATAGCGAAAAGAGTAGCATTTGAATAGACTACAATGCTGGAGTCAGGAAGTCCATTCAAAAACCACTTCTAACATTTACCTCTGTGATCATGGGCAAGTCATTTAAACTCTATGTTAATCAAGCATCTGTAATAGTGGGGTTACTTATTTGCTCCACCTAAAACTTAAAATATTATAAGATACCTAATCTCATATACCAGAAAATGATGTATAAAGAATTCCTTAAAACCAAAATGAGTTCCACCAGAATTGTGTTTGGATAGGTTTTGAAATGGTTCCAGACTGGAGAGGTTAGTTGAGATTGTCTAGATTCAGGGAGATGGAAGAAGCATGGTATTCTAGAACATTCTGAGATGAAAAGGCAGTGATTAGTTTTTGTAAAGAAGGAAGATATTGAAGAGAAATATTGGTTCTACAGACCTTTCAGAGTAGATCTGGGCTGAGAAAAGTCCTAAGAAAAGGTGGTTGCTCTTTTCACAGATTTCTTTCCTAGTGCCTGTTTATCCACAAACACTAAACAATAATCTGCTTTCATTATATTTCAGTTTTAGTAAACTCAATTTTGCCTAAAGCTCAAAAAGGCCAGAGGTGAAATATATAGAGATATATAATTAGGAAGAGACCAACCTCTGCTTAAATCTCAGGAATTCCCTTAACTAGACTCAGAGTGATATTGACAGAACTCAAAATTTTTCATCTAGGGTAATTACCCTAAATCTAAAGAGGAGAAAGACATGTGGAATTTTGGGGATTTTATATACCCCCTAGGCTTAAAACCAAATAATACTTTTAATTGGGTGTTACAGGGTTTCCAAGGATGAAATATTTGAGTTACTATTACTGATTAAAATACGGATGTATTGAAGTATTGTCCTAATTTTCATAACGCATATAATCAGTTATCTGGCAACCCCATGACTGTATATGTGATTTTACCAAAAAACATCAGACACAGCTACCTTACATTTGTATTAATTTTATTAGAATTAGAATGCTTATATATGTATTTTCACATATTACTTATATGCATATACATTCAGTAGTATGTATTTATGTATAAGTAGGTAAATAAGGGTGTATATACACATGCATGTCATGTCTATAAAGAGATTATATGTGTATATATAAATGTATATGTATATTTGTCTTTAGTTTATAACAGGGTAGATGGAAGACTTGATTGGAAAGAGTAAAATAATGTGTACATGCACATTTATGTGCATATGTGTGCATTGTTTATATATGAATATATTTATATTTTATACATATATATTATATAATATGTATACATTATATTTATGTGTATATTATACACTGTACACATATATGATATTTATGTGTATATGTGAATAAAATAACAAACTTTTAAGCACCTATTCTGTACTTCTCTCTGTATGAAGCACATGCATGCATATGTACATATCTGCATATTTATATGTATATATGCATGATTTTTTTCTACTTCCAATTATTTCATCATAACTTAATGATTTATATACACTAATTAAGGACATTCTAAGGCAGCATTTTGAATTTGAGAAATCTATTCACTTTAATATCATGAAAAGAGCTTAGGGTTATTCCTTTAAACTTCTGAAATGCAGTACAGCTTATTTTCCCCCTAAGAAAGTTTAACTCTGGGATAAATATTATATCAACCAACTTTCATCCCTGAGATTTTTTTTAACCACATTAGATTGTGTGTGAAAAATAGTGCAAAATGAAAACCTGACTGCTTTGCTGCAATCATAATGCAATAATTATCTTAGCTCCGCATCTTCTTTCTGTGTAATCCACTTATTCCTTCATCCATAATATATCTATGATAAAACTGTGCATGCCATGCCACATTTGATTACTGTGTTATAGGCAAGTCTTACAGTGCAACTGTCAGATTCCTTTTTTGTGGCTTCTCCCACCATTTTTGTTTTCAAGACCAGTAAATGCACTATTTGCTTTCTAAATAAGATTCATTATCAGAGGGCTATGTTTTTGTTATGGTCAAAAATAATTTCATGGCTGTTTCAAACCACACAATTGTTTAAAGTTCCCTGATGTTTACCCATTTTTCTTCTCAATAAATCTGCATGAAATTCACTGTACCTATCCAATTAAAAGTGCATCATCAATTTTAGTCATGTTTTTTCCTATATGTAAAATGTATTTTTTATTTTCCTTTAAAAGTTATATGCGAGGTTACATTTGCAATAGGTGTATTTTCCTATAATGTATAGCCTGAAAACTATATGAAGAGAAAAACAAACATTTAAAATTTATTTTAAATGGTTACATGAAAAACATCTCTGATCGTTTTTTTAAAAAGTAAATATGAAATGTGAAAAATTGAATACAATATGGATCCTAGAACTAGAGATACAAATAAAAAGATGAACAATCCTTGCTCTCAAGAAGCTTGTTTAGTTCAAATGATTTTACAATATTGGGGGGGGGGAGGCACTGTAAGAAACCGCTGGTAGTATTTTTTTAAGCTGGTGTTTACTAAGTTAATTAAATATTAGTATTTAGTGTTCTGTACAAAACATTTTTAAAATTCATCATCCCTTTCTCCTCCCTACTCTCTTTTGTCTCTATAGATTTAAAAAGCCACACCCAGTTACAATAATTAGCAAGGACCCCATATAGAGAAATTCCTAAAATTTGGAGATTTAACTCTTCATCAGTATTTTTTTATTTATTTATTTTTAGTGAGGCAATTGGGGTTAAGTGACTTGCCCAGGGTCACACAGCTAGTAAGTATTAAGTGTCTGAGGCCGGACTTGAACTCAGGTTCTCCTGAATCCAGGGCCGGTGCTCTATCCACTGTGCCACCTAGCTGCCCCTCTTCATCAGTATTTTTAACTTGTATTTATCCCCAGCTAACTACTGGCCTCTTTATTAGTAAAACAAAAAGTCAGGTTACTGTAAACATTAGGGGTACAGAAAGTTTCTGTTAATAAAAAGGATCAGGATGAAAAGCCTGTGTGTATACTTTTGGGGATTTGAGGATAGGTGAAGATCGGTCTATCTTGTAATTTTTCTCAGCCCCTAAAGAATTAGATACAAGTGGTAGCTTAGGTCTCAGTATTCTACTATGAGTAGAATACTGTAGATTATGACAGTCCTCTTTCTCTCCTTTTTCTCCTGTAGCTCAGCCCTATTTTATTTTATTTTATTTATTTTATTTTATTTTAGTCTCCAGCTTGTTGCCTCTGTGCCACCAAATCTCTCCCATTCAGCTTTTGAAACCCTTTCTTCCCTCAATTCATCTCTTAAAGACACAATGTATCTTTTTAAGAGGCCCTAGGCATGACTCAATGATGCCTTCCAGCTCAGAGATCATGCTAGTTCTAAATCACTGTCAAGGCTGAGAAGAGGAATACTTATCCTTCTGAATTACATATCCCAAGATGCCAGTTGGTTCTGAAACCTTTATTATACAAAGGATATACTTATACAATAAATAATTTCAAGAGATGGGAGGAATGACAATAAAAATGGTTTTCAGAATCACCTTTCCTTTATTTAAGAAAAAAGTAGTCATGAGGAATTCATATTGTTTTACACTTACTCATTTTGCTTCATAATTTATTAGCCTTTTTGTGAAGAGTATGCCATGGAAAAAGAGAAAAGCCTTGGTACCAGAGTATCCTTTTTTTTTGTTGGTCTCTTAAAAAAATCAAACAACAAAAACAAAAAGTCAAAGGTGGATAATAATAACAGCAACTCAATTTCCATTGCAATTTGCAAGGTTTCCTCACAGAAATATTGTGAGATGAGCAATAAAATTATTATAATCCCCATTTATAAGCTGAACAAACTGAGCCTTAAAGTAGTACTAAAAGGATTTATACAACAAAACCTATGTTACCAACAAGCATGGCAGTGGATGCCTACTTTTATTGCTATACATAGGATATGATTTGCATGCTATGTTTCATATCCATGAAATCAGAAACAAACTTTTTTACCCAATTATCTCTACCTTTGGTGCTGGTGTAGCTAGCTTCAATCACTTTACTAATTATCCTACAGTGTGGTTCTGAGAGTGAGAAAAAAGACAATAGACTAGGATCCAAGAAGTTTTCAGTGACCTGACAGTGGTTCTTAAGGTTTTCTCTTCATTTCTTTCCGTGTGTGTGTGTGTGTGTGTGTGTGTGTGTGTGTGTGTGTGTGTGTGTGTGTGTGTAAGAGAGAAGGGGTACAGTGCCAGTAGTCTTGACTTCTGACTTGCCACTTGACTCCTCCAATGGAAGAGAATAAGGCTGATGGCTGACTTCACATGCCCTGCATCACTCGAATCCAATTCACGTCAAAGTCAAGACATCATGCTCATAATGTCATTGATCCTCTTAAAGAATGAAGGATGAACAAGTGAGTGAAACCCTGACTTCACTGCCTCTGGGGAGTAGTCAGCCAGAAGCCAATGCCCTATGTTAGTCAGTGAGTCAATAAAAAGGACAAAAACATTTAAGTGCATACTATGTAGAAAGCACTGTGCTGAGCACTGGGAAAATAAAGGAAAAAGGTAGTTTTTGCTTTCAAGAGCTCATAGTGTAATGGAAAAGACATCATGAAATCAACTATAAAAAAACAAATTTTATTCAAGATCAATTGGAAATAATCAAGAGAGGAAAGGTCATAGAACTGAGGGGGAATGGAAAAGTTTCTTGTAGGAAGTGGGATTTTTGCTATAAATTGAAGCAAGGGAAGTTTGCTAAGAAATGAAGAGGGAGGTAATTCCAGGCATGGGGAACAGTAATTTAAATACAAAGAGTGGGGGGTGGGGAGCAGAGCCAAGAAAGGCAGTAACCATCAGAGCACCTCACATGATCACTCCAAAAACCTCCAAATAATGCCATAAGACAATTCCTGGAGCATCAGAATCCACAAAAGGATGGGATTGGATCATTTTCCTGCCAAAGATAGCTTCGAAATTTGGCAGGAAAGCTCTGCTGTACCAGGGTGGGAGAGGAGCCCAGTGCCATGGCCGTGCTGACACAGGTCCAGCCCCAGGCAGGTCACACCAGAGAAAGAGACCTCCAGCACCATCCCCCAGACCATGCTGTAGCTTGAACAGTGTGTCTTGGAAGCAGCGCCACACTTAAAGAAGGAGTTAAAAGACAAGAAATAGTAATCCAGGATGAGCAGGCAGAGAAAGAAGACCATCAAAAACTTCTTTGGGGGTAAGGTAGACCACAATACAACCTCAGAAGAAGAAGATAATAACAGGGTCAAAGCTCCAACATCCAAAGCTTCCAAGAAAAATATGAACTGGTCTCAGGCCATGGAAGCTCTCAAAAGGGACTTTGAAGAGAAAGTAGGAGAAATAGAAGATGTAGAGAAAAGGAGGAAAGAATGGAAAGGGAAATGAGAGTGAGGCAGGAGAGTCATGAGAAAAAAGTCAACAGTTTGAAAAGCCAAATGGAAAAGGAGATTAAAAAACTGTCTGATGAAAATAACTGCATAAGAATTAGAATTGAACAAATGGAAGCTAGTGACTTTATGAGAAACCAAGACACAGTAAAGGAAATTCAATTGAATGAAAAAAATAGAGGGCAGTGTGAAATATCTCCTTGGAAAAACAGCTGACCTAGAAAATAAATCTAGGAGAGATCATTTGAAAATCATTGGACTACCTGAAAACCATGACCAAAACAAAAGCTTAGATAACATCCTCCAAGAGATTGTGAGGGAAAATTGCCCTGATATTCTAGAAGCAGAAGCCAAAATAGAAATTGAAAGAATCCGCCGATCACCTCCTGAAAGAGATCCCAAAAGGAAAACCTCCAGGAATATTATAGCCAAATTCCAGAACTCCCAGGTCAAGGAGAAAATACTGCAAGCATCTAGAAAAAAGGAATTCAAATACTTTGGAGCTCCAATAAGGATAAAGTAAGATCTATCAGCTTCTACATTAAAGGACTGAAAGGCATAGAATATTATATTTCAGAGGGCAAAGGAACTGGGACTTTAGCCAAAAAATCACATACCCAGCAAAACTGAGTATAATTTTTCAGGGCTTCTGAATAGGCTGCAGCTGTGGCTACTTCTGAAACTCAGATCACAGTCTGGTGAGAGTTTAGCAGGCTAGCCTAGGGGAAATTACAGGGGTCCATGCTGGTGCAGAACTTGGTTGTCTTGCCCTTGCTGGGAATGAGGAAGCAGTCTTGAATGGCAGGCCTAAGTTGGGGAGGGGCTCAGGCATGCCCATTTCTGGGTTAAAGAATGCACAAGCAAGCCTAGAGCTATTTATATACCATAGCACAGGCCAGGAGAGTGAAGAACCAGACTCCTTAAACTGATCCACCTGGGAGCCCCTGAAGCTTTGGACAGTGCATCCTGGAGGCAGGGCCCCACTTTAAGGAGTTAAAAGGCAAGAAATAGGCTAGAAAAAATGAACAGACAGAAAAAAATGCAGATCATTGAAAGTTTCTTTGGTGACAAGGAAAATCAAAATACACACTCACAAGAAGATAACAAAGTCAAAGCTCCTACATCCAAAGCTTCCAAGAAAAATATGAATTGGTCTCAGGTCATGAAATCAGTCAAAAAGGACTTTGAAGATAAAGTAAGAAAGATAGAAGAAAAAATAGATAGAGCAATGAGAGTAATGAAGGAAAGGCATGAAAAAGTCAACAGCTTGAAAAGCCAAATGGAAAAGTTCTCTGGAGAAATGAGAGTGATTCAGGAAAGTCACCAAAAAAAAAATCAACATCTTAAAAAGACAAATGGAAAAGCTCTCTGAAGAAAATAATTGCCTAAGAATTAGGATAGAACAAGTGGAAGCTAATGACTTTATGAGAAATCAAGACACAGTAAAACAAATCTGAATGAATAAAAAATATCTCCTTGGAAAAACAACTGACCTGGAAAATAGATCCAGGAGGGATAACTTGAAAATTATTAGATTGCCTCAAAACCATGATCAAAAAAAGAGCTTAGACATCATTTTCCAAGAAATTTTCAGGGGAAATTAGCCTGATATTCTAGAAGCAGAAGGCAAAATAGAAATTGAAAGAATCTACCAATCACCTCCTAAAGGAGATCCCAAAATGAAAACTCCCAGGAATATTATAGCCAAATTCCAGAGCTCCCATGTCATGGAGAAAATATTGCAAGCAGCCAGAAAGAAACAATTCAAGTACTGTGGAGCCACAGTCAGGCTAACACATGATCTAGTAGCTTCTACGTTAAAGGATCTGAGGGCATGGCATATGATATTTTGGAGGGCAGAGGAATTGGCATTATAACCAAAAATCACCTACCCAGCAAAACTGTGTATAATCTTTCAGCGGGAAAAATGGGACCTCAATGAAAAAGAGGACTTTCAGGTATTCATGATGAAAAGACCAGAACTGAATAGAAAATTTGATTTGCAAAAACAATACCCTAGAGAAGCATAAAAAGGTAAACAGGAAAAAGAATTTAAGAGGGATGTTAAAAGGTTAAACTTTTTCCATTCCAACATTGGAAGAAGATAAGAACTTTCTCAGTATTAGGGTAGCTGAAAGGAATAAATTTGGACAGAGGACAGAGGCAGGAATTGATTAAGAAGGGATGATATCTGTAAAGCATTTATTGTTTGTTTATCTTTTTTATGAGGCAGTCAGGGTTG